>NW_028121427.1:0-357000 GCF_965183815.1 Platalea leucorodia | reverse complement strand
GCGCTCTCTCTTGCGACAGCCTCCCAAAGTCCAATACTACCTGCCTGCACCACCGAGTACAGCCGGAGCCCGGCTCAGCAATTGCGAACGTCCAGGGATTCCTCCCACACCAAAGGGGCCAGGACCAAAAGCTCTTGCTGCTCTTCAAGGAGCCACGCAACCCCATTCACAGCCCCACAAACGATGGCGCTCTCTCTTGCGACAGCCTCCCAAAGTCCAATACTAGCTGCCTGCACCACCGAGTACAGCCGGAGCCCGGCTCAGCAATTGCGAACGTCCAGGGATTCCTGCCACACCAAAGGGGCCAGGACCAAAAGCTCTTGCTGCTCTTCAAGGAGCCAGGCAACCCCATTCACTCCCCCACAAACGATGGCGCTCTCTCTTGCGACAGCCTCCCAAAGTCCAATACTAGCTGCCTGCACCCCTCGGTACGGCCGGAGCCCGGCTCAGCAATTGCGAACGTCCAGGGATTCCTCCAACACCAAAGGGGCCAGGACCAAAAGCTCTTGCTGCTCTTCAAGGAGCCAGGCAACCCCATTCACAGCCCCACAAACGATGGCGCTCTCTCTTGTGACAGCCTCCCAAAGTCCAATACTACCTGCCTGCACCCCTCGGTACGGCCGGAGCCCGGCTCAGGAACTGCGAACGTCCAGGGATTCCTCCCACACCAAAGGGGCCAGGACCAAAAGCTCTTGCTGCTCTTCAAGGAGCCACGCAACCCCATTCACAGCCCCACAAACGATGGCGCTCTCTCTTGCGACAGCCTCCCAAAGTCCAATACTACCTGCCTGCACCACCGAGTACAGCCGGAGCCCGGCTCAGGAACTGCGAACGTCCGGGGATTCCTCCCACACCAAAGGGGCCAGCACCAAAAGCTCTTGCTGCTCTTCAAGGAGCCAGGCAACCCCATTCACAGCCCCACAAACGCTGGCGCTCTCTCTTGCGACAGCCTCCCAAAGTCCAATACTAGCTGCCTGCACCCCTCGGTACGGCCGGAGCCCGGCTCAGCAATTGCGAACGTCCAGGGATTCCTGCCACACCAAAGGGGCCAGCACCAAAAGCTCTTGCTGCTCTTCAAGGAGCCAGGCAACCCCATTCACAGCCCCACAAACGATGGCGCTCTCTCTTTCGAGAGCCTCCCAAAGTCCAATACTACCTGCCTGCACCCCTCGGTACGGCCGGAGCCCGGCTCAGCAATTGCGAACGTCCAGGGATTCCTGCCACACCAAAGGGGCCAGGACCAAAAGCTCTTGCTGCTCTTCAAGGAGCCAGGCAACCCCATTCACAGCCCCACAAACGATGGCGCTCTCTCTTGCGACAGCCTCCCAAAGTCCAATACTAGCTGCCTGCACCACCGAGTACAGCCGGAGCCCGGCTCAGCAATTGCGAACGTCCAGGGATTCCTGCCACACCAAAGGGGCCAGGACCAAAAGCTCTTGCTGCTCTTCAAGGAGCCAGGCAACCCCATTCACAGCCCCACAAACGATGGCGCTCTCTCTTGTGACAGCCTCCCAAAGTCCAATACTACCTGCCTGCACCACCGAGTACAGCCGGAGCCCGGCTCAGGAACTGCGAACGTCCAGGGATTCCTCCCACACCAAAGGGGCCAGCACCAAAAGCTCTTGCTGCTCTTCAAGGAGCCAGGCAACCCCATTCACAGCCCCACAAACGATGGCGCTCTCTCTTTCGAGAGCCTCCCAAAGTCCAATACTACCTGCCTGCACCCCTCGGTACGGCCGGACCCCGGCTCAGCAATTGCAAACGTCCAGGGATTCCTCCCACACCAAAGGGGCCAGGACCAAAAGCTCTTGCTGCTCTTCAAGGAGCCAGGCAACCCCATTCACAGCCCCACAAACGCTGGCGCTCTCTCTTGCAACAGCCTCCCAAAGTCAAATACTAGCTGCCTGCACCCCTCGGTACGGCCGGAGCCCGGCTCAGCAATTGCGAACGTCCAGGGATTCCTCCCACACCAAAGGTGCCAGGACCAAAAGCTCTTGCTGCTCTTCAAGGAGCCAGGCAACCCCATTCACAGCCCCACAAACGCTGGCGCTCTCTCTTGCGACAGCCTCCCAAAGTCCAATACTACCTGCCTGCACCCCTCGGTACGGCCGGAGCCCGGCTCAGCAATTGCGAACGTCCAGGGATTCCTCCCACACCAAACGGGCCAGCACCAAAAGCTCTTGCTGCTCTTCAAGGAGCCAGGCAACCCCATTCACAGCCCCACAAACGATGGCGCTCTCTCTTGTGACAGCCTCCCAAAGTCCAATACTACCTGCCTGCACCCCTCGGTACGGCCGGAGCCCGGCTCAGGAACTGCGAACGTCCAGGGATTCCTGCCACACCAAAGGGGCCAGGACCAAAAGCTCTTTCTGCTCTTCAAGGAGCCACGCAACCCCATTCACAGCCCCACAAACGATGGCGCTCTCTCTTGCGACAGCCTCCCAAAGTCCAATACTAGCTGCCTGCACCACCGAGTACAGCCGGAGCCCGGCTCAGGAACTGCGAACGTCCAGGGATTCCTCCCACACCAAAGGGGCCAGGACCAAAAGCTCTTGCTGCTCTTCAAGGAGCCAGGCAACCCCATTCACAGCCCCACAAACGATGGCGCTCACTCTTGCGACAGCCTCCCAAAGTCCAATACTACCTGCCTGCACCCCTCGGTACGGCCGGAGCCCGGCTCAGCAATTGCGAACGTCCAGGGATTCCTGCCACACCAAAGGGGCCAGGACCAAAAGCTCTTGCTGCTCTTCAAGGAGCCAGGCAACCCCATTCACAGCCCCACAAACGATGGCGCTCTCGCTTTCGAGAGCCTCCCAAAGTCCAATACTAGCTGCCTGCACCCCTCGGTACGGCCGGACCCCGGCTCAGCAATTGCGAACGTCCAGGGATTCCTGCCACACCAAAGGGGCCAGCACCAAAAGCTCTTGCTGCTCTTCAAGGAGCCAGGCAACCCCATTCACAGCCCCACAAACGCTGGCGCTCTCTCTTGCGACAGCCTCCCAAAGTCCAATACTAGCTGCCTGCACCCCTCGGTACGGCCGGAGCCCGGCTCAGCAATTGCGAACGTCCAGGGATTCCTGCCACACCAAAGGGGCCAGCACCAAAAGCTCTTGCTGCTCTTCAAGGAGCCAGGCAACCCCATTCACAGCCCCACAAACGCTGGCGCTCTCTCTTGCGACAGCCTCCCAAAGTCCAATACTACCTGCCTGCGCCGCTCGGTACAGCCGGAGCCCGGCTCAGCAATTGTGAACGTCCAGGGATTCCTCCCACACCAAAGGGGCCAGGACCAAAAGCTCTTGCTGCTCTTCAAGGAGCCAGGCAACCCCATTCACAGCCCCACAAACGCTGGCGCTCTCTCTTGCGACAGCCTCCCAAAGTCCAATACTAGCTGCCTGCACCCCTCGGTACGGCCGGAGCCCGGCTCAGGAACTGCAAACGTCCGGGGATTCCTCCCACACCAAAGGGGGCAGGACCAAAAGCTCTAGCTGCTCTTCAAGGAGCCAGGCAACCCCATTCACAGCCCCACAAACGATGGCGCTCTCTCTTGCGACAGCCTCCCAAAGTCCAATACTACCTGCCTGCACCCCTCGGTACGGCCGGAGCCCGGCTCAGGAACTGCGAACGTCCAGGGATTCCTCCCACACCAAAGGGGCCAGGACCAAAAGCTCTTGCTGCTCTTCAAGGAGCCAGGCAACCCCATTCACAGCCCCACAAACGCTGGCGCTCTCTCTTGCGACAGCCTCCCAAAGTCCAATACTAGCTGCCTGCACCACCGAGTACAGCCGGAGCCCGGCTCAGGAACTGCGAACGTCCGGGGATTCCTCCCACACCAAAGGGGCCAGGACCAAAAGCTCTTGCTGCTCTTCAAGGAGCCAGGCAACCCCATTCACAGCCCCACAAACGATGGCGCTCACTCTTGCGACAGCCTCCCAAAGTCCAATACTACCTGCCTGCACCCCTCGGTACGGCCGGAGCCCGGCTCAGCAATTGCGAACGTCCAGGGATTCCTCCCACACCAAAGGTGCCAGGACCAAAAGCTCTTGCTGCTCTTCAAGGAGCCAGGCAACCCCATTCACAGCCCCACAAACGATGGCGCTCTCGCTTTCGAGAGCCTCCCAAAGTCCCATACTAGCTGCCTGCACCCCTCGGTACGGCCGGACCCCGGCTCAGCAATTGCGAATGTCCAGGGATTCCTCCCACACCAAAGGGGCCAGGACCAAAAGCTCTTGCTGCTCTTCAAGGAGCCAGGCAACCCCATTCACAGCCCCACAAACGATGGCGCTCTCTCTTGCGACAGCCTCCCAAAGTCCAATACTACCTGCCTGCACCACCGAGTACAGCCGGAGCCCGGCTCAGCAATTGCGAACGTCCAGGGATTCCTGCCACACCAAAGGGGCCAGGACCAAAAGCTCTTGCTGCTCTTCAAGGAGCCACGCAACCCCATTCACAGCCCCACAAACAATGGCGCTCTCTCTTGCGACAGCCTCCCAAAGTCCAATACTAGCTGCCTGCACCCCTCGGTACAGCTGGACCCCGGCTCAGGAACTGCGAACGTCCGGGGATTCCTCCCACACCAAAGGGGCCAGGACCAAAAGCTCTTGCTGCTCTTCAAGGAGCCAGGCAACCCCATTCACAGCCCCACAAACGATGGCGCTCTCTCTTGCGACAGCCTCCCAAAGTCCAATACTACCTGCCTGCACCCCTCGGTACGGCCGGACCCCGGCTCAGCAATTGCAAACGTCCAGGGATTCCTGCCACACCAAAGGGGCCAGGACCAAAAGCTCTTGCTGCTCTTCAAGGAGCCAGGCAACCCCATTCACAGCCCCACAAACGATGGCGCTCTCTCTTGCGACAGCCTCCCAAAGTCCAATACTAGCTGCCTGCACCCCTCGGTACGGCCGGAGCCCGGCTCAGCAATTGCGAACGTCCAGGGATTCCTCCCACACCAAAGGGGCCAGGACCAAAAGCTCTTGCTGCTCTTCAAGGAGCCAGGCAACCCCATTCACAGCCCCACAAACGATGGCGCTCTCTCTTGCGACAGCCTCCCAAAGTCCAATACTAGCTGCCTGTACCACCGAGTACAGCCGGAGCCCGGCTCAGGAACTGCGAACGTCCGGGGATTCCTCCCACACCAAAGGGGCCAGGACCAAAAGCTCTTGCTGCTCTTCAAGGAGCCAGGCAACCCCATTCACAGCCCCACAAACGCTGGCGCTCTCTCTTGCGACAGCCTCCCAAAGTCCAATACTACCTGCCTGCACCCCTCGGTACGGCCGGAGCCCGGCTCAGCAATTGCAAACGTCCAGGGATTCCTCCCACACCAAAGGGGCCAGGACCAAAAGCTCTTGCTGCTCTTCAAGGAGCCAGGCAACCCCATTCACAGCCCCACAAACGATGGCGCTCTCTCTTGCGACAGCCTCCCAAAGTCCAATACTACCTGCCTGCACCCCTCGGTACGGCCGGAGCCCGGCTCAGCAATTGCGAACGTCCAGGGATTCCTCCCACACCAAAGGGGCCAGGACCAAAAGCTCTTGCTGCTCTTCAAGGAGCCACGCAACCCCATTCACAGCCCCACAAACGATGGCGCTCTCTCTTGCGACAGCCTCCCAAAGTCCAATACTACCTGCCTGCACCACCGAGTACAGCCGGAGCCCGGCTCAGCAATTGCGAACGTCCAGGGATTCCTCCCACACCAAAGGGGCCAGGACCAAAAGCTCTTGCTGCTCTTCAAGGAGCCACGCAACCCCATTCACAGCCCCACAAACGATGGCGCTCTCTCTTGCGACAGCCTCCCAAAGTCCAATACTAGCTGCCTGCACCACCGAGTACAGCCGGAGCCCGGCTCAGGAACTGCGAACGTCCAGGGATTCCTCCCACACCAAAGGGGCCAGGACCAAAAGCTCTTGCTGCTCTTCAAGGAGCCAGGCAACCCCATTCACAGCCCCACAAACGATGGCGCTCTCTCTTGCGACAGCCTCCCAAAGTCCAATACTACCTGCCTGCACCACCGAGTACAGCCGGAGCCCGGCTCAGCAATTGCGAACGTCCAGGGATTCCTGCCACACCAAAGGGGCCAGCACCAAAAGCTCTTGCTGCTCTTCAAGGAGCCAGGCAACCCCATTCACAGCCCCACAAACGATGGCGCTCTCGCTTTCGAGAGCCTCCCAAAGTCCAATACTAGCTGCCTGCACCCCTCGGTACGGCCGGACCCCGGCTCAGCAATTGCGAACGTCCAGGGATTCCTCCCACACCAAAGGGGCCAGGACCAAAAGCTCTTGCTGCTCTTCAAGGAGCCAGGCAACCCCATTCACAGCCCCACAAACGATGGCGCTCTCTCTTGCGACAGCCTCCCAAAGTCCAATACTAGCTGCCTGCACCACCGAGTACAGCCGGAGCCCGGCTCAGCAATTGCGAACGTCCAGGGATTCCTGCCACACCAAAGGGGCCAGGACCAAAAGCTCTTGCTGCTCTTCAAGGAGCCAGGCAACCCCATTCACAGCCCCACAAACGATGGCGCTCTCTCTTGCAACAGCCTCCCAAAGTCCAATACTACCTGCCTGCACCACCGAGTACAGCCGGAGCCCGGCTCAGGAACTGCGAACGTCCAGGGATTCCTGCCACACCAAAGGGGCCAGCACCAAAAGCTCTTGCTGCTCTTCAAGGAGCCAGGCAACCCCATTCACAGCCCCACAAACGATGGCGCTCTCTCTTTCGAGAGCCTCCCAAAGTCCAATACTACCTGCCTGCACCCCTCGGTACGGCCGGACCCCGGCTCAGCAATTGCAAACGTCCAGGGATTCCTCCCACACCAAAGGGGCCAGGACCAAAAGCTCTTGCTGCTCTTCAAGGAGCCAGGCAACCCCATTCACAGCCCCACAAACGCTGGCGCTCTCTCTTGCAACAGCCTCCCAAAGTCAAATACTAGCTGCCTGCACCCCTCGGTACGGCCGGAGCCCGGCTCAGCAATTGCGAACGTCCAGGGATTCCTGCCACACCAAAGGGGCCAGGACCAAAAGCTCTTGCTGCTCTTCAAGGAGCCAGGCAACCCCATTCACAGCCCCACAAACGCTGGCGCTCTCTCTTGCGACAGCCTCCCAAAGTCCAATACTACCTGCCTGCACCCCTCGGTACGGCCGGAGCCCGGCTCAGCAATTGCAAACGTCCAGGGATTCCTGCCACACCAAAGGGGCCAGGACCAAAAGCTCTTGCTGCTCTTCAAGGAGCCAGGCAACCCCATTCACAGCCCCACAAACGCTGGCGCTCTCTCTTGTGACAGCCTCCCAAAGTCCAATACTACCTGCCTGCACCCCTCGGTACGGCCGGAGCCCGGCTCAGGAACTGCGAACGTCCAGGGATTCCTGCCACACCAAAGGGGCCAGGACCAAAAGCTCTTGCTGCTCTTCAAGGAGCCACGCAACCCCATTCACAGCCCCACAAACGATGGCGCTCTCTCTTGCGACAGCCTCCCAAAGTCCAATACTAGCTGCCTGCACCACCGAGTACAGCCGGAGCCCGGCTCAGGAACTGCGAACGTCCAGGGATTCCTGCCACACCAAAGGGGCCAGGACCAAAAGCTCTTGCTGCTCTTCAAGGAGCCAGGCAACCCCATTCACAGCCCCACAAACGATGGCGCTCACTCTTGCGACAGCCTCCCAAAGTCCAATACTACCTGCCTGCACCCCTCGGTACGGCCGGAGCCCGGCTCAGCAATTGCGAACGTCCAGGGATTCCTGCCACACCAAAGGGGCCAGCACCAAAAGCTCTTGCTGCTCTTCAAGGAGCCAGGCAACCCCATTCACAGCCCCACAAACGATGGCGCTCTCGCTTTCGAGAGCCTCCCAAAGTCCAATACTAGCTGCCTGCACCCCTCGGTACGGCCGGACCCCGGCTCAGCAATTGCGAACGTCCAGGGATTCCTGCCACACCAAAGGGGCCAGCACCAAAAGCTCTTGCTGCTCTTCAAGGAGCCAGGCAACCCCATTCACAGCCCCACAAACGCTGGCGCTCTCTCTTGCGACAGCCTCCCAAAGTCCAATACTAGCTGCCTGCACCCCTCGGTACGGCCGGAGCCCGGCTCAGCAATTGCAAACGTCCAGGGATTCCTGCCACACCAAAGGGGCCAGGACCAAAAGCTCTTGCTGCTCTTCAAGGAGCCAGGCAACCCCATTCACAGCCCCACAAACGCTGGCGCTCTCTCTTGCGACAGCCTCCCAAAGTCCAATACTACCTGCCTGCGCCGCTCGGTACAGCCGGAGCCCGGCTCAGCAATTGTGAACGTCCAGGGATTCCTCCCACACCAAAGGGGCCAGGACCAAAAGCTCTTGCTGCTCTTCAAGGAGCCACGCAACCCCATTCACAGCCCCACAAACGCTGGCGCTCTCTCTTGCGACAGCCTCCCAAAGTCCAATACTAGCTGCCTGCACCCCTCGGTACGGCCGGAGCCCGGCTCAGGAACTGCAAACGTCCGGGGATTCCTCCCACACCAAAGGGGGCAGGACCAAAAGCTCTAGCTGCTCTTCAAGGAGCCAGGCAACCCCATTCACAGCCCCACAAACGATGGCGCTCTCTCTTGCGACAGCCTCCCAAAGTCCAATACTACCTGCCTGCACCCCTCGGTACGGCCGGAGCCCGGCTCAGGAACTGCGAACGTCCAGGGATTCCTCCCACACCAAAGGGGCCAGGACCAAAAGCTCTTGCTGCTCTTCAAGGAGCCAGGCAACCCCATTCACAGCCCCACAAACGCTGGCGCTCTCTCTTGCGACAGCCTCCCAAAGTCCAATACTAGCTGCCTGCACCACCGAGTACAGCCGGAGCCCGGCTCAGGAACTGCGAACGTCCGGGGATTCCTCCCACACCAAAGGGGCCAGGACCAAAAGCTCTTGCTGCTCTTCAAGGAGCCAGGCAACCCCATTCACAGCCCCACAAACGATGGCGCTCACTCTTGCGACAGCCTCCCAAAGTCCAATACTACCTGCCTGCACCCCTCGGTACGGCCGGAGCCCGGCTCAGCAATTGCGAACGTCCAGGGATTCCTCCCACACCAAAGGTGCCAGGACCAAAAGCTCTTGCTGCTCTTCAAGGAGCCAGGCAACCCCATTCACAGCCCCACAAACGATGGCGCTCTCGCTTTCGAGAGCCTCCCAAAGTCCCATACTAGCTGCCTGCACCCCTCGGTACGGCCGGACCCCGGCTCAGCAATTGCGAACGTCCAGGGATTCCTCCCACACCAAAGGGGCCAGGACCAAAAGCTCTTGCTGCTCTTCAAGGAGCCAGGCAACCCCATTCACAGCCCCACAAACGATGGCGCTCTCTCTTGCGACAGCCTCCCAAAGTCCAATACTACCTGCCTGCACCACCGAGTACAGCCGGAGCCCGGCTCAGCAATTGCGAACGTCCAGGGATTCCTGCCACACCAAAGGGGCCAGGACCAAAAGCTCTTGCTGCTCTTCAAGGAGCCACGCAACCCCATTCACAGCCCCACAAACAATGGCGCTCTCTCTTGCGACAGCCTCCCAAAGTCCAATACTAGCTGCCTGCACCCCTCGGTACAGCTGGACCCCGGCTCAGGAACTGCGAACGTCCGGGGATTCCTCCCACACCAAAGGGGCCAGGACCAAAAGCTCTTGCTGCTCTTCAAGGAGCCAGGCAACCCCATTCACAGCCCCACAAACGATGGCGCTCTCTCTTGCGACAGCCTCCCAAAGTCCAATACTACCTGCCTGCACCCCTCGGTACGGCCGGAGCCCGGCTCAGCAATTGCAAACGTCCAGGGATTCCTGCCACACCAAAGGGGCCAGGACCAAAAGCTCTTGCTGCTCTTCAAGGAGCCAGGCAACCCCATTCACAGCCCCACAAACGATGGCGCTCTCTCTTGCGACAGCCTCCCAAAGTCCAATACTAGCTGCCTGCACCCCTCGGTACGGCCGGAGCCCGGCTCAGCAATTGCGAACGTCCAGGGATTCCTCCCACACCAAAGGGGCCAGGACCAAAAGCTCTTGCTGCTCTTCAAGGAGCCAGGCAACCCCATTCACAGCCCCACAAACGATGGCGCTCTCTCTTGCGACAGCCTCCCAAAGTCCAATACTAGCTGCCTGTACCACCGAGTACAGCCGGAGCCCGGCTCAGGAACTGCGAACGTCCGGGGATTCCTCCCACACCAAAGGGGCCAGGACCAAAAGCTCTTGCTGCTCTTCAAGGAGCCAGGCAACCCCATTCACAGCCCCACAAACGCTGGCGCTCTCTCTTGCGACAGCCTCCCAAAGTCCAATACTACCTGCCTGCACCCCTCGGTACGGCCGGAGCCCGGCTCAGCAATTGCAAACGTCCAGGGATTCCTCCCACACCAAAGGGGCCAGGACCAAAAGCTCTTGCTGCTCTTCAAGGAGCCAGGCAACCCCATTCACAGCCCCACAAACGATGGCGCTCTCTCTTGCGACAGCCTCCCAAAGTCCAATACTACCTGCCTGCACCCCTCGGTACGGCCGGAGCCCGGCTCAGCAATTGCGAACGTCCAGGGATTCCTCCCACACCAAAGGGGCCAGGACCAAAAGCTCTTGCTGCTCTTCAAGGAGCCACGCAACCCCATTCACAGCCCCACAAACGATGGCGCTCTCTCTTGCGACAGCCTCCCAAAGTCCAATACTACCTGCCTGCACCACCGAGTACAGCCGGAGCCCGGCTCAGCAATTGCGAACGTCCAGGGATTCCTCCCACACCAAAGGGGCCAGGACCAAAAGCTCTTGCTGCTCTTCAAGGAGCCACGCAACCCCATTCACAGCCCCACAAACGATGGCGCTCTCTCTTGCGACAGCCTCCCAAAGTCCAATACTAGCTGCCTGCACCACCGAGTACAGCCGGAGCCCGGCTCAGGAACTGCGAACGTCCAGGGATTCCTCCCACACCAAAGGGGGCAGGACCAAAAGCTCTTGCTGCTCTTCAAGGAGCCAGGCAACCCCATTCACAGCCCCACAAACGATGGCGCTCTCTCTTGCGACAGCCTCCCAAAGTCCAATACTACCTGCCTGCACCACCGAGTACAGCCGGAGCCCGGCTCAGCAATTGCGAACGTCCAGGGATTCCTGCCACACCAAAGGGGCCAGGACCAAAAGCTCTTGCTGCTCTTCAAGGAGCCAGGCAACCCCATTCACAGCCCCACAAACGCTGGCGCTCTCTCTTGCGACAGCCTCCCAAAGTCCAATACTAGCTGCCTGCACCCCTCGGTACGGCCGGAGCCCGGCTCAGCAATTGCGAACGTCCAGGGATTCCTCCAACACCAAAGGGGCCAGGACCAAAAGCTCTTGCTGCTCTTCAAGGAGCCAGGCAACCCCATTCACAGCCCCACAAACGCTGGCGCTCTCTCTTGTGACAGCCTCCCAAAGTCCAATACTAGCTGCCTGCACCCCTCGGTACGGCCGGAGCCCGGCTCAGCAATTGCAAACGTCCAGGGATTCCTGCCACACCAAAGGGGCCAGGACCAAAAGCTCTTGCTGCTCTTCAAGGAGCCAGGCAACCCCATTCACAGCCCCACAAACGCTGGCGCTCTCTCTTGCGACAGCCTCCCAAAGTCCAATACTACCTGCCTGCACCCCTCGGTACGGCCGGAGCCCGGCTCAGGAACTGCGAACGTCCAGGGATTCCTCCCACACCAAAGGGGCCAGGACCAAAAGCTCTTGCTGCTCTTCAAGGAGCCACGCAACCCCATTCACAGCCCCACAAACGATGGCGCTCTCTCTTGCGACAGCCTCCCAAAGTCCAATACTACCTGCCTGCACCACCGAGTACAGCCGGAGCCCGGCTCAGCAATTGCGAACGTCCAGGGATTCCTCCCACACCAAAGGGGCCAGGACCAAAAGCTCTTGCTGCTCTTCAAGGAGCCACGCAACCCCATTCACAGCCCCACAAACGATGGCGCTCTCTCTTGCGACAGCCTCCCAAAGTCCAATACTAGCTGCCTGCACCACCGAGTACAGCCGGAGCCCGGCTCAGCAATTGCGAACGTCCAGGGATTCCTGCCACACCAAAGGGGCCAGGACCAAAAGCTCTTGCTGCTCTTCAAGGAGCCACGCAACCCCATTCACAGCCCCACAAACGATGGCGCTCTCTCTTGCGACAGCCTCCCAAAGTCCAATACTACCTGCCTGCACCCCTCGGTACGGCCGGAGCCCGGCTCAGCAATTGCGAACGTCCAGGGATTCCTGCCACACCAAAGGGGCCAGCACCAAAAGCTCTTGCTGCTCTTCAAGGAGCCAGGCAACCCCATTCACAGCCCCACAAACGATGGCGCTCTCTCTTGCGACAGCCTCCCAAAGTCCAATACTAGCTGCCTGCACCCCTCGGTACGGCCGGAGCCCGGCTCAGCAATTGCAAACGTCCAGGGATTCCTGCCACACCAAAGGGGCCAGGACCAAAAGCTCTTGCTGCTCTTCAAGGAGCCAGGCAACCCCATTCACAGCCCCACAAACGCTGGCGCTCTCTCTTGCGACAGCCTCCCAAAGTCCAATACTACCTGCCTGCGCCGCTCGGTACAGCCGGAGCCCGGCTCAGCAATTGTGAACGTCCAGGGATTCCTCCCACACCAAAGGGGCCAGGACCAAAAGCTCTTGCTGCTCTTCAAGGAGCCAGGCAACCCCATTCACAGCCCCACAAACGCTGGCGCTCTCTCTTGCGACAGCCTCCCAAAGTCCAATACTAGCTGCCTGCACCCCTCGGTACGGCCGGAGCCCGGCTCAGCAATTGCGAACGTCCGGGGATTCCTCCCACACCAAAGGGGGCAGGACCAAAAGCTCTAGCTGCTCTTCAAGGAGCCAGGCAACCCCATTCACAGCCCCACAAACGATGGCGCTCTCTCTTGCGACAGCCTCCCAAAGTCCAATACTACCTGCCTGCACCCCTCGGTACGGCCGGAGCCCGGCTCAGGAACTGCGAACGTCCAGGGATTCCTCCCACACCAAAGGGGCCAGGACCAAAAGCTCTTGCTGCTCTTCAAGGAGCCAGGCAACCCCATTCACAGCCCCACAAACGCTGGCGCTCTCTCTTGCGACAGCCTCCCAAAGTCCAATACTAGCTGCCTGCACCACCGAGTACAGCCGGAGCCCGGCTCAGGAACTGCGAACGTCCGGGGATTCCTCCCACACCAAAGGGGCCAGGACCAAAAGCTCTTGCTGCTCTTCAAGGAGCCAGGCAACCCCATTCACAGCCCCACAAACGATGGCGCTCACTCTTGCGACAGCCTCCCAAAGTCCAATACTACCTGCCTGCACCCCTCGGTACGGCCGGAGCCCGGCTCAGCAATTGCGAACGTCCAGGGATTCCTCCCACACCAAAGGTGCCAGGACCAAAAGCTCTTGCTGCTCTTCAAGGAGCCAGGCAACCCCATTCACAGCCCCACAAACGATGGCGCTCTCGCTTTCGAGAGCCTCCCAAAGTCCCATACTAGCTGCCTGCACCCCTCGGTACGGCCGGACCCCGGCTCAGCAATTGCGAACGTCCAGGGATTCCTCCCACACCAAAGGGGCCAGGACCAAAAGCTCTTGCTGCTCTTCAAGGAGCCAGGCAACCCCATTCACAGCCCCACAAACGATGGCGCTCTCTCTTGCGACAGCCTCCCAAAGTCCAATACTACCTGCCTGCACCACCGAGTACAGCCGGAGCCCGGCTCAGCAATTGCGAACGTCCAGGGATTCCTGCCACACCAAAGGGGCCAGGACCAAAAGCTCTTGCTGCTCTTCAAGGAGCCACGCAACCCCATTCACAGCCCCACAAACAATGGCGCTCTCTCTTGCGACAGCCTCCCAAAGTCCAATACTAGCTGCCTGCACCCCTCGGTACAGCTGGACCCCGGCTCAGGAACTGCGAACGTCCGGGGATTCCTCCCACACCAAAGGGGCCAGGACCAAAAGCTCTTGCTGCTCTTCAAGGAGCCAGGCAACCCCATTCACAGCCCCACAAACGATGGCGCTCTCTCTTGCGACAGCCTCCCAAAGTCCAATACTACCTGCCTGCACCCCTCGGTACGGCCGGACCCCGGCTCAGCAATTGCAAACGTCCAGGGATTCCTCCCACACCAAAGGGGCCAGGACCAAAAGCTCTTGCTGCTCTTCAAGGAGCCAGGCAACCCCATTCACAGCCCCACAAACGATGGCGCTCTCTCTTGCGACAGCCTCCCAAAGTCCAATACTAGCTGCCTGCACCCCTCGGTACGGCCGGAGCCCGGCTCAGCAATTGCGAACGTCCAGGGATTCCTCCCACACCAAAGGGGCCAGGACCAAAAGCTCTTGCTGCTCTTCAAGGAGCCAGGCAACCCCATTCACAGCCCCACAAACGATGGCGCTCTCTCTTGCGACAGCCTCCCAAAGTCCAATACTAGCTGCCTGTACCACCGAGTACAGCCGGAGCCCGGCTCAGGAACTGCGAACGTCCGGGGATTCCTCCCACACCAAAGGGGCCAGGACCAAAAGCTCTTGCTGCTCTTCAAGGAGCCAGGCAACCCCATTCACAGCCCCACAAACGCTGGCGCTCTCTCTTGCGACAGCCTCCCAAAGTCCAATACTACCTGCCTGCACCCCTCGGTACGGCCGGAGCCCGGCTCAGCAATTGCAAACGTCCAGGGATTCCTCCCACACCAAAGGGGCCAGGACCAAAAGCTCTTGCTGCTCTTCAAGGAGCCAGGCAACCCCATTCACAGCCCCACAAACGATGGCGCTCTCTCTTGCGACAGCCTCCCAAAGTCCAATACTAGCTGCCTGCACCCCTCGGTACGGCCGGACCCCGGCTCAGCAATTGCGAACGTCCAGGGATTCCTCCCACACCAAAGGGGCCAGGACCAAAAGCTCTTGCTGCTCTTCAAGGAGCCACGCAACCCCATTCACAGCCCCACAAACGATGGCGCTCTCTCTTGCGACAGCCTCCCAAAGTCCAATACTACCTGCCTGCACCACCGAGTACAGCCGGAGCCCGGCTCAGCAATTGCGAACGTCCAGGGATTCCTCCCACACCAAAGGGGCCAGGACCAAAAGCTCTTGCTGCTCTTCAAGGAGCCACGCAACCCCATTCACAGCCCCACAAACGATGGCGCTCTCTCTTGCGACAGCCTCCCAAAGTCCAATACTAGCTGCCTGCACCACCGAGTACAGCCGGAGCCCGGCTCAGGAACTGCGAACGTCCAGGGATTCCTCCCACACCAAAGGGGCCAGGACCAAAAGCTCTTGCTGCTCTTCAAGGAGCCAGGCAACCCCATTCACAGCCCCACAAACGATGGCGCTCTCTCTTGCGACAGCCTCCCAAAGTCCAATACTACCTGCCTGCACCACCGAGTACAGCCGGAGCCCGGCTCAGCAATTGCGAACGTCCAGGGATTCCTGCCACACCAAAGGGGCCAGGACCAAAAGCTCTTGCTGCTCTTCAAGGAGCCAGGCAACCCCATTCACAGCCCCACAAACGCTGGCGCTCTCTCTTGCGACAGCCTCCCAAAGTCCAATACTACCTGCCTGCACCACCGAGTACAGCCGGAGCCCGGCTCAGCAATTGCGAACGTCCAGGGATTCCTCCAACACCAAAGGGGCCAGGACCAAAAGCTCTTGCTGCTCTTCAAGGAGCCAGGCAACCCCATTCACAGCCCCACAAACGCTGGCGCTCTCTCTTGTGACAGCCTCCCAAAGTCCAATACTAGCTGCCTGCACCCCTCGGTACGGCCGGAGCCCGGCTCAGCAATTGCAAACGTCCAGGGATTCCTGCCACACCAAAGGGGCCAGGACCAAAAGCTCTTGCTGCTCTTCAAGGAGCCAGGCAACCCCATTCACAGCCCCACAAACGCTGGCGCTCTCTCTTGCGACAGCCTCCCAAAGTCCAATACTACCTGCCTGCACCCCTCGGTACGGCCGGAGCCCGGCTCAGGAACTGCGAACGTCCAGGGATTCCTCCCACACCAAAGGGGCCAGCACCAAAAGCTCTTGCTGCTCTTCAAGGAGCCAGGCAACCCCATTCACAGCCCCACAAACGATGGCGCTCTCTCTTGCGACAGCCTCCCAAAGTCCAATACTACCTGCCTGCACCACCGAGTACAGCCGGAGCCCGGCTCAGCAATTGCGAACGTCCAGGGATTCCTCCCACACCAAAGGGGCCAGGACCAAAAGCTCTTGCTGCTCTTCAAGGAGCCACGCAACCCCATTCACAGCCCCACAAACGATGGCGCTCTCTCTTGCGACAGCCTCCCAAAGTCCAATACTAGCTGCCTGCACCACCGAGTACAGCCGGAGCCCGGCTCAGCAATTGCGAACGTCCAGGGATTCCTGCCACACCAAAGGGGCCAGGACCAAAAGCTCTTGCTGCTCTTCAAGGAGCCAGGCAACCCCATTCACAGCCCCACAAACGATGGCGCTCTCTCTTGCGACAGCCTCCCAAAGTCCAATACTACCTGCCTGCACCACCGAGTACAGCCGGAGCCCGGCTCAGCAATTGCGAACGTCCAGGGATTCCTGCCACACCAAAGGGGCCAGCACCAAAAGCTCTTGCTGCTCTTCAAGGAGCCAGGCAACCCCATTCACAGCCCCACAAACGATGGCGCTCTCTCTTGCGACAGCCTCCCAAAGTCCAATACTAGCTGCCTGCACCACCGAGTACAGCCGGAGCCCGGCTCAGCAATTGCGAACGTCCAGGGATTCCTGCCACACCAAAGGGGCCAGGACCAAAAGCTCTTGCTGCTCTTCAAGGAGCCAGGCAACCCCATTCACAGCCCCACAAACGATGGCGCTCTCTCTTGCGACAGCCTCCCAAAGTCCAATACTAGCTGCCTGTACCACCGAGTACAGCCGGAGCCCGGCTCAGGAACTGCGAACGTCCGGGGATTCCTCCCACACCAAAGGGGCCAGGACCAAAAGCTCTTGCTGCTCTTCAAGGAGCCAGGCAACCCCATTCACAGCCCCACAAACGCTGGCGCTCTCTCTTGCGACAGCCTCCCAAAGTCCAATACTACCTGCCTGCACCCCTCGGTACGGCCGGAGCCCGGCTCAGCAATTGCAAACGTCCAGGGATTCCTCCCACACCAAAGGGGCCAGGACCAAAAGCTCTTGCTGCTCTTCAAGGAGCCAGGCAACCCCATTCACAGCCCCACAAACGATGGCGCTCTCTCTTGCGACAGCCTCCCAAAGTCCAATACTAGCTGCCTGCACCCCTCGGTACGGCCGGAGCCCGGCTCAGCAATTGCGAACGTCCAGGGATTCCTCCCACACCAAAGGGGCCAGGACCAAAAGCTCTTGCTGCTCTTCAAGGAGCCACGCAACCCCATTCACAGCCCCACAAACGATGGCGCTCTCTCTTGCGACAGCCTCCCAAAGTCCAATACTACCTGCCTGCACCACCGAGTACAGCCGGAGCCCGGCTCAGCAATTGCGAACGTCCAGGGATTCCTCCCACACCAAAGGGGCCAGGACCAAAAGCTCTTGCTGCTCTTCAAGGAGCCACGCAACCCCATTCACAGCCCCACAAACGATGGCGCTCTCTCTTGCGACAGCCTCCCAAAGTCCAATACTAGCTGCCTGCACCACCGAGTACAGCCGGAGCCCGGCTCAGGAACTGCGAACGTCCAGGGATTCCTCCCACACCAAAGGGGCCAGGACCAAAAGCTCTTGCTGCTCTTCAAGGAGCCAGGCAACCCCATTCACAGCCCCACAAACGCTGGCGCTCACTCTTGCGACAGCCTCCCAAAGTCCAATACTACCTGCCTGCACCACCGAGTACAGCCGGAGCCCGGCTCAGCAATTGCGAACGTCCAGGGATTCCTGCCACACCAAAGGGGCCAGGACCAAAAGCTCTTGCTGCTCTTCAAGGAGCCAGGCAACCCCATTCACAGCCCCACAAACGCTGGCGCTCTCTCTTGCGACAGCCTCCCAAAGTCCAATACTACCTGCCTGCACCACCGAGTACAGCCGGAGCCCGGCTCAGCAATTGCGAACGTCCAGGGATTCCTCCAACACCAAAGGGGCCAGGACCAAAAGCTCTTGCTGCTCTTCAAGGAGCCAGGCAACCCCATTCACAGCCCCACAAACGCTGGCGCTCTCTCTTGTGACAGCCTCCCAAAGTCCAATACTAGCTGCCTGCACCCCTCGGTACGGCCGGAGCCCGGCTCAGCAATTGCAAACGTCCAGGGATTCCTGCCACACCAAAGGGGCCAGGACCAAAAGCTCTTGCTGCTCTTCAAGGAGCCAGGCAACCCCATTCACAGCCCCACAAACGATGGCGCTCTCTCTTGCGACAGCCTCCCAAAGTCCAATACTACCTGCCTGCACCCCTCGGTACGGCCGGAGCCCGGCTCAGGAACTGCGAACGTCCAGGGATTCCTCCCACACCAAAGGGGCCAGCACCAAAAGCTCTTGCTGCTCTTCAAGGAGCCAGGCAACCCCATTCACAGCCCCACAAACGATGGCGCTCTCTCTTGCGACAGCCTCCCAAAGTCCAATACTACCTGCCTGCACCACCGAGTACAGCCGGAGCCCGGCTCAGCAATTGCGAACGTCCAGGGATTCCTCCCACACCAAAGGGGCCAGGACCAAAAGCTCTTGCTGCTCTTCAAGGAGCCACGCAACCCCATTCACAGCCCCACAAACGATGGCGCTCTCTCTTGCGACAGCCTCCCAAAGTCCAATACTAGCTGCCTGCACCACCGAGTACAGCCGGAGCCCGGCTCAGCAATTGCGAACGTCCAGGGATTCCTGCCACACCAAAGGGGCCAGGACCAAAAGCTCTTGCTGCTCTTCAAGGAGCCAGGCAACCCCATTCACAGCCCCACAAACGATGGCGCTCTCTCTTGCGACAGCCTCCCAAAGTCCAATACTACCTGCCTGCACCCCTCGGTACGGCCGGACCCCGGCTCAGCAATTGCGAACGTCCAGGGATTCCTCCAACACCAAAGGGGCCAGGACCAAAAGCTCTTGCTGCTCTTCAAGGAGCCAGGCAACCCCATTCACAGCCCCACAAACGCTGGCGCTCTCTCTTGTGACAGCCTCCCAAAGTCCAATACTACCTGCCTGCACCCCTCGGTACGGCCGGAGCCCGGCTCAGGAACTGCGAACGTCCAGGGATTCCTCCCACACCAAAGGGGCCAGCACCAAAAGCTCTTGCTGCTCTTCAAGGAGCCACGCAACCCCATTCACAGCCCCACAAACGATGGCGCTCTCTCTTGCGACAGCCTCCCAAAGTCCAATACTACCTGCCTGCACCACCGAGTACAGCCGGAGCCCGGCTCAGGAACTGCGAACGTCCGGGGATTCCTCCCACACCAAAGGGGCCAGGACCAAAAGCTCTTGCTGCTCTTCAAGGAGCCAGGCAACCCCATTCACAGCCCCACAAACGCTGGCGCTCTCTCTTGCGACAGCCTCCCAAAGTCCAATACTACCTGCCTGCACCCCTCGGTACGGCCGGAGCCCGGCTCAGCAATTGCGAACGTCCAGGGATTCCTGCCACACCAAAGGGGCCAGCACCAAAAGCTCTTGCTGCTCTTCAAGGAGCCAGGCAACCCCATTCACAGCCCCACAAACGATGGCGCTCTCGCTTTCGAGAGCCTCCCAAAGTCCAATACTAGCTGCCTGCACCCCTCGGTACGGCCGGACCCCGGCTCAGCAATTGCGAACGTCCAGGGATTCCTCCCACACCAAAGGGGCCAGGACCAAAAGCTCTTGCTGCTCTTCAAGGAGCCAGGCAACCCCATTCACAGCCCCACAAACGATGGCGCTCTCTCTTGCGACAGCCTCCCAAAGTCCAATACTAGCTGCCTGCACCACCGAGTACAGCCGGAGCCCGGCTCAGCAATTGCGAACGTCCAGGGATTCCTCCAACACCAAAGGGGCCAGGACCAAAAGCTCTTGCTGCTCTTCAAGGAGCCAGGCAACCCCATTCACAGCCCCACAAACGATGGCGCTCTCTCTTGCGACAGCCTCCCAAAGTCCAATACTACCTGCCTGCACCACCGAGTACAGCCGGAGCCCGGCTCAGGAACTGCGAACGTCCAGGGATTCCTGCCACACCAAAGGGGCCAGCACCAAAAGCTCTTGCTGCTCTTCAAGGAGCCAGGCAACCCCATTCACAGCCCCACAAACGCTGGCGCTCTCTCTTGCGACAGCCTCCCAAAGTCCAATACTACCTGCCTGCACCCCTCGGTACGGCCGGAGCCCGGCTCAGCAATTGCGAACGTCCAGGGATTCCTCCCACACCAAAGGGGCCAGGACCAAAAGCTCTTGCTGCTCTTCAAGGAGCCAGGCAACCCCATTCACAGCCCCACAAACGATGGCGCTCTCTCTTGCGACAGCCTCCCAAAGTCCAATACTACCTGCCTGCACCCCTCGGTACGGCCGGACCCCGGCTCAGCAATTGCAAACGTCCAGGGATTCCTCCCACACCAAAGGGGCCAGGACCAAAAGCTCTTGCTGCTCTTCAAGGAGCCAGGCAACCCCATTCACAGCCCCACAAACGATGGCGCTCTCTCTTGCGACAGCCTCCCAAAGTCCAATACTAGCTGCCTGCACCCCTCGGTACGGCCGGAGCCCGGCTCAGCAATTGCGAACGTCCAGGGATTCCTCCCACACCAAAGGGGCCAGGACCAAAAGCTCTTGCTGCTCTTCAAGGAGCCAGGCAACCCCATTCACAGCCCCACAAACGATGGCGCTCTCTCTTGCGACAGCCTCCCAAAGTCCAATACTAGCTGCCTGTACCACCGAGTACAGCCGGAGCCCGGCTCAGGAACTGCGAACGTCCGGGGATTCCTCCCACACCAAAGGGGCCAGGACCAAAAGCTCTTGCTGCTCTTCAAGGAGCCAGGCAACCCCATTCACAGCCCCACAAACGCTGGCGCTCTCTCTTGCGACAGCCTCCCAAAGTCCAATACTACCTGCCTGCACCCCTCGGTACGGCCGGAGCCCGGCTCAGCAATTGCAAACGTCCAGGGATTCCTCCCACACCAAAGGGGCCAGGACCAAAAGCTCTTGCTGCTCTTCAAGGAGCCAGGCAACCCCATTCACAGCCCCACAAACGATGGCGCTCTCTCTTGCGACAGCCTCCCAAAGTCCAATACTAGCTGCCTGCACCCCTCGGTACGGCCGGAGCCCGGCTCAGCAATTGCGAACGTCCAGGGATTCCTGCCACACCAAAGGGGCCAGGACCAAAAGCTCTTGCTGCTCTTCAAGGAGCCACGCAACCCCATTCACAGCCCCACAAACGATGGCGCTCTCTCTTGCGACAGCCTCCCAAAGTCCAATACTACCTGCCTGCACCACCGAGTACAGCCGGAGCCCGGCTCAGCAATTGCGAACGTCCAGGGATTCCTCCCACACCAAAGGGGCCAGGACCAAAAGCTCTTGCTGCTCTTCAAGGAGCCACGCAACCCCATTCACAGCCCCACAAACGATGGCGCTCTCTCTTGCGACAGCCTCCCAAAGTCCAATACTAGCTGCCTGCACCACCGAGTACAGCCGGAGCCCGGCTCAGGAACTGCGAACGTCCAGGGATTCCTCCCACACCAAAGGGGGCAGGACCAAAAGCTCTTGCTGCTCTTCAAGGAGCCAGGCAACCCCATTCACAGCCCCACAAACGATGGCGCTCTCTCTTGCGACAGCCTCCCAAAGTCCAATACTACCTGCCTGCACCACCGAGTACAGCCGGAGCCCGGCTCAGCAATTGCGAACGTCCAGGGATTCCTGCCACACCAAAGGGGCCAGGACCAAAAGCTCTTGCTGCTCTTCAAGGAGCCAGGCAACCCCATTCACAGCCCCACAAACGCTGGCGCTCTCTCTTGCGACAGCCTCCCAAAGTCCAATACTACCTGCCTGCACCACCGAGTACAGCCGGAGCCCGGCTCAGCAATTGCGAACGTCCAGGGATTCCTCCAACACCAAAGGGGCCAGGACCAAAAGCTCTTGCTGCTCTTCAAGGAGCCAGGCAACCCCATTCACAGCCCCACAAACGCTGGCGCTCTCTCTTGTGACAGCCTCCCAAAGTCCAATACTAGCTGCCTGCACCCCTCGGTACGGCCGGAGCCCGGCTCAGCAATTGCAAACGTCCAGGGATTCCTGCCACACCAAAGGGGCCAGGACCAAAAGCTCTTGCTGCTCTTCAAGGAGCCAGGCAACCCCATTCACAGCCCCACAAACGCTGGCGCTCTCTCTTGCGACAGCCTCCCAAAGTCCAATACTACCTGCCTGCACCCCTCGGTACGGCCGGAGCCCGGCTCAGGAACTGCGAACGTCCAGGGATTCCTCCCACACCAAAGGGGCCAGGACCAAAAGCTCTTGCTGCTCTTCAAGGAGCCAGGCAACCCCATTCACAGCCCCACAAACGATGGCGCTCTCTCTTGCGACAGCCTCCCAAAGTCCAATACTAGCTGCCTGCACCACCGAGTACAGCCGGAGCCCGGCTCAGCAATTGCGAACGTCCAGGGATTCCTCCCACACCAAAGGGGCCAGGACCAAAAGCTCTTGCTGCTCTTCAAGGAGCCACGCAACCCCATTCACAGCCCCACAAACGATGGCGCTCTCTCTTGCGACAGCCTCCCAAAGTCCAATACTAGCTGCCTGCACCACCGAGTACAGCCGGAGCCCGGCTCAGCAATTGCGAACGTCCAGGGATTCCTGCCACACCAAAGGGGCCAGGACCAAAAGCTCTTGCTGCTCTTCAAGGAGCCAGGCAACCCCATTCACAGCCCCACAAACGATGGCGCTCTCTCTTGCGACAGCCTCCCAAAGTCCAATACTACCTGCCTGCACCACCGAGTACAGCCGGAGCCCGGCTCAGCAATTGCGAACGTCCAGGGATTCCTGCCACACCAAAGGGGCCAGCACCAAAAGCTCTTGCTGCTCTTCAAGGAGCCAGGCAACCCCATTCACAGCCCCACAAACGATGGCGCTCTCTCTTGCGACAGCCTCCCAAAGTCCAATACTACCTGCCTGCACCCCTCGGTACGGCCGGACCCCGGCTCAGCAATTGCGAACGTCCAGGGATTCCTCCAACACCAAAGGGGCCAGGACCAAAAGCTCTTGCTGCTCTTCAAGGAGCCAGGCAACCCCATTCACAGCCCCACAAACGCTGGCGCTCTCTCTTGTGACAGCCTCCCAAAGTCCAATACTACCTGCCTGCACCCCTCGGTACGGCCGGAGCCCGGCTCAGGAACTGCGAACGTCCAGGGATTCCTCCCACACCAAAGGGGCCAGCACCAAAAGCTCTTGCTGCTCTTCAAGGAGCCACGCAACCCCATTCACAGCCCCACAAACGATGGCGCTCTCTCTTGCGACAGCCTCCCAAAGTCCAATACTACCTGCCTGCACCACCGAGTACAGCCGGAGCCCGGCTCAGGAACTGCGAACGTCCGGGGATTCCTGCCACACCAAAGGGGCCAGGACCAAAAGCTCTTGCTGCTCTTCAAGGAGCCAGGCAACCCCATTCACAGCCCCACAAACGCTGGCGCTCTCTCTTGCGACAGCCTCCCAAAGTCCAATACTACCTGCCTGCACCCCTCGGTACGGCCGGAGCCCGGCTCAGCAATTGCGAACGTCCAGGGATTCCTGCCACACCAAAGGGGCCAGCACCAAAAGCTCTTGCTGCTCTTCAAGGAGCCAGGCAACCCCATTCACAGCCCCACAAACGATGGCGCTCTCGCTTTCGAGAGCCTCCCAAAGTCCAATACTAGCTGCCTGCACCCCTCGGTACGGCCGGACCCCGGCTCAGCAATTGCGAACGTCCAGGGATTCCTCCCACACCAAAGGGGCCAGGACCAAAAGCTCTTGCTGCTCTTCAAGGAGCCAGGCAACCCCATTCACAGCCCCACAAACGATGGCGCTCTCTCTTGCGACAGCCTCCCAAAGTCCAATACTAGCTGCCTGCACCACCGAGTACAGCCGGAGCCCGGCTCAGCAATTGCGAACGTCCAGGGATTCCTCCAACACCAAAGGGGCCAGGACCAAAAGCTCTTGCTGCTCTTCAAGGAGCCAGGCAACCCCATTCACAGCCCCACAAACGATGGCGCTCTCTCTTGCGACAGCCTCCCAAAGTCCAATACTACCTGCCTGCACCACCGAGTACAGCCGGAGCCCGGCTCAGGAACTGCGAACGTCCAGGGATTCCTGCCACACCAAAGGGGCCAGCACCAAAAGCTCTTGCTGCTCTTCAAGGAGCCAGGCAACCCCATTCACAGCCCCACAAACGATGGCGCTCTCTCTTTCGAGAGCCTCCCAAAGTCCAATACTACCTGCCTGCACCCCTCGGTACGGCCGGAGCCCGGCTCAGCAATTGCAAACGTCCAGGGATTCCTCCCACACCAAAGGGGCCAGGACCAAAAGCTCTTGCTGCTCTTCAAGGAGCCAGGCAACCCCATTCACAGCCCCACAAACGCTGGCGCTCTCTCTTGCGACAGCCTCCCAAAGTCAAATACTAGCTGCCTGCACCCCTCGGTACGGCCGGACCCCGGCTCAGCAATTGCGAACGTCCAGGGATTCCTCCCACACCAAAGGTGCCAGGACCAAAAGCTCTTGCTGCTCTTCAAGGAGCCAGGCAACCCCATTCACAGCCCCACAAACGCTGGCGCTCTCTCTTGCGACAGCCTCCCAAAGTCCAATACTAGCTGCCTGCACCCCTCGGTACGGCCGGAGCCCGGCTCAGCAATTGCAAACGTCCAGGGATTCCTGCCACACCAAAGGGGCCAGGACCAAAAGCTCTTGCTGCTCTTCAAGGAGCCAGGCAACCCCATTCACAGCCCCACAAACGCTGGCGCTCACTCTTGCGACAGCCTCCCAAAGTCCAATACTAGCTGCCTGCACCACCGAGTACAGCCGGAGCCCGGCTCAGGAACTGCGAACGTCCAGGGATTCCTCCCACACCAAAGGGGCCAGGACCAAAAGCTCTTGCTGCTCTTCAAGGAGCCAGGCAACCCCATTCACAGCCCCACAAACGCTGGCGCTCACTCTTGCGACAGCCTCCCAAAGTCCAATACTACCTGCCTGCACCCCTCGGTACGGCCGGAGCCCGGCTCAGCAATTGCGAACGTCCAGGGATTCCTGCCACACCAAAGGGGCCAGCACCAAAAGCTCTTGCTGCTCTTCAAGGAGCCAGGCAACCCCATTCACAGCCCCACAAACGATGGCGCTCTCGCTTTCGAGAGCCTCCCAAAGTCCAATACTAGCTGCCTGCACCCCTCGGTACGGCCGGACCCCGGCTCAGCAATTGCGAACGTCCAGGGATTCCTGCCACACCAAAGGGGCCAGCACCAAAAGCTCTTGCTGCTCTTCAAGGAGCCAGGCAACCCCATTCACAGCCCCACAAACGCTGGCGCTCTCTCTTGCGACAGCCTCCCAAAGTCCAATACTAGCTGCCTGCACCCCTCGGTACGGCCGGAGCCCGGCTCAGCAATTGCAAACGTCCAGGGATTCCTGCCACACCAAAGGGGCCAGGACCAAAAGCTCTTGCTGCTCTTCAAGGAGCCAGGCAACCCCATTCACAGCCCCACAAACGCTGGCGCTCTCTCTTGCGACAGCCTCCCAAAGTCCAATACTACCTGCCTGCGCCGCTCGGTACAGCCGGAGCCCGGCTCAGCAATTGTGAACGTCCAGGGATTCCTGCCACACCAAAGGGGCCAGGACCAAAAGCTCTTGCTGCTCTTCAAGGAGCCAGGCAACCCCATTCACAGCCCCACAAACGCTGGCGCTCTCTCTTGCGACAGCCTCCCAAAGTCCAATACTAGCTGCCAGCACCCCTCGGTACGGCCGGAGCCCGGCTCAGGAACTGCAAACGTCCGGGGATTCCTCCCACACCAAAGGGGGCAGGACCAAAAGCTCTTGCTGCTCTTCAAGGAGCCAGGCAACCCCATTCACAGCCCCACAAACGATGGCGCTCTCTCTTGCGACAGCCTCCCAAAGTCCAATACTAGCTGCCTGCACCCCTCGGTACGGCCGGACCCCGGCTCAGCAATTGCGAACGTCCAGGGATTCCTCCCACACCAAAGGGGCCAGGACCAAAAGCTCTTGCTGCTCTTCAAGGAGCCACGCAACCCCATTCACAGCCCCACAAACGCTGGCGCTCTCTCTTGCGACAGCCTCCCAAAGTCCAATACTACCTGCCTGCACCCCTCGGTACAGCTGGGCCCCGGCTCAGGAACTGCGAACGTCCGGGGATTCCTGCCACACCAAAGGGGCCAGGACCAAAAGCTCTTGCTGCTCTTCAAGGAGCCACGCAACCCCATTCACAGCCCCACAAACGATGGCGCTCTCTCTTGCGACAGCCTCCCAAAGTCCAATACTAGCTGCCTGCACCACCGAGTACAGCCGGAGCCCGGCTCAGGAACTGCGAACGTCCGGGGATTCCTGCCACACCAAAGGGGCCAGGACCAAAAGCTCTTGCTGCTCTTCAAGGAGCCAGGCAACCCCATTCACAGCCCCACAAACGCTGGCGCTCTCTCTTGCGACAGCCTCCCAAAGTCCAATACTACCTGCCTGCACCCCTCGGTACGGCCGGAGCCCGGCTCAGGAACTGCGAACGTCCGGGGATTCCTGCCACACCAAAGGGGCCAGGACCAAAAGCTCTTGCTGCTCTTCAAGGAGCCAGGCAACCCCATTCACAGCCCCACAAACGATGGCGCTCTCGCTTTCGAGAGCCTCCCAAAGTCCCATACTAGCTGCCTGCACCCCTCGGTACGGCCGGAGCCCGGCTCAGCAATTGCGAACGTCCAGGGATTCCTCCCACACCAAAGGGGCCAGGACCAAAAGCTCTTGCTGCTCTTCAAGGAGCCACGCAACCCCATTCACAGCCCCACAAACGATGGCGCTCTCTCTTGCGACAGCCTCCCAAAGTCCAATACTAGCTGCCTGCACCACCGAGTACAGCCGGAGCCCGGCTCAGCAATTGCGAACGTCCAGGGATTCCTGCCACACCAAAGGGGCCAGGACCAAAAGCTCTTGCTGCTCTTCAAGGAGCCAGGCAACCCCATTCACAGCCCCACAAACAATGGCGCTCTCTCTTGCGACAGCCTCCCAAAGTCCAATACTAGCTGCCTGCACCACCGAGTACAGCCGGAGCCCGGCTCAGGAACTGCGAACGTCCGGGGATTCCTCCCACACCAAAGGGGCCAGGACCAAAAGCTCTTGCTGCTCTTCAAGGAGCCAGGCAACCCCATTCACAGCCCCACAAACGCTGGCGCTCTCTCTTGCGACAGCCTCCCAAAGTCCAATACTACCTGCCTGCACCCCTCGGTACGGCCGGAGCCCGGCTCAGCAATTGCAAACGTCCAGGGATTCCTCCCACACCAAAGGGGCCAGGACCAAAAGCTCTTGCTGCTCTTCAAGGAGCCAGGCAACCCCATTCACAGCCCCACAAACGATGGCGCTCTCTCTTGCGACAGCCTCCCAAAGTCCAATACTACCTGCCTGCACCCCTCGGTACGGCCGGAGCCCGGCTCAGCAATTGCGAACGTCCAGGGATTCCTCCCACACCAAAGGGGCCAGGACCAAAAGCTCTTGCTGCTCTTCAAGGAGCCACGCAACCCCATTCACAGCCCCACAAACGATGGCGCTCTCTCTTGCGACAGCCTCCCAAAGTCCAATACTACCTGCCTGCACCACCGAGTACAGCCGGAGCCCGGCTCAGCAATTGCGAACGTCCAGGGATTCCTCCCACACCAAAGGGGCCAGGACCAAAAGCTCTTGCTGCTCTTCAAGGAGCCACGCAACCCCATTCACAGCCCCACAAACGATGGCGCTCTCTCTTGCGACAGCCTCCCAAAGTCCAATACTAGCTGCCTGCACCACCGAGTACAGCCGGAGCCCGGCTCAGCAATTGCGAACGTCCAGGGATTCCTGCCACACCAAAGGGGCCAGGACCAAAAGCTCTTGCTGCTCTTCAAGGAGCCAGGCAACCCCATTCACAGCCCCACAAACGATGGCGCTCTCTCTTGCGACAGCCTCCCAAAGTCCAATACTACCTGCCTGCACCACCGAGTACAGCCGGAGCCCGGCTCAGCAATTGCGAACGTCCAGGGATTCCTCCCACACCAAAGGGGCCAGGACCAAAAGCTCTTGCTGCTCTTCAAGGAGCCAGGCAACCCCATTCACAGCCCCACAAACGCTGGCGCTCTCTCTTGCGACAGCCTCCCAAAGTCCCATACTAGCTGCCTGCACCCCTCGGTACGGCCGGAGCCCGGCTCAGCAATTGCGAACGTCCAGGGATTCCTCCAACACCAAAGGGGCCAGGACCAAAAGCTCTTGCTGCTCTTCAAGGAGCCAGGCAACCCCATTCACAGCCCCACAAACGATGGCGCTCTCTCTTGTGACAGCCTCCCAAAATCCAATACTACCTGCCTGCACCCCTCGGTACGGCCGGAGCCCGGCTCAGCAATTGCGAACGTCCAGGGATTCCTCCCACACCAAAGGGGCCAGCACCAAAAGCTCTTGCTGCTCTTCAAGGAGCCAGGCAACCCCATTCACAGCCCCACAAACGATGGCGCTCTCTCTTGCGACAGCCTCCCAAAGTCCAATACTAGCTGCCTGCACCACCGAGTACAGCCGGAGCCCGGCTCAGGAACTGCGAACGTCCGGGGATTCCTCCCACACCAAAGGGGCCAGGACCAAAAGCTCTTGCTGCTCTTCAAGGAGCCACGCAACCCCATTCACAGCCCCACAAACGCTGGCGCTCACTCTTGCGACAGCCTCCCAAAGTCCAATACTACCTGCCTGCACCCCTCGGTACGGCCGGAGCCCGGCTCAGCAATTGCAAACGTCCAGGGATTCCTGCCACACCAAAGGGGCCAGCACCAAAAGCTCTTGCTGCTCTTCAAGGAGCCAGGCAACCCCATTCACAGCCCCACAAACGATGGCGCTCTCGCTTTCGAGAGCCTCCCAAAGTCCTATACTAGCTGCCTGCACCCCTCGGTACGGCCGGACCCCGGCTCAGCAATTGCGAACGTCCAGGGATTCCTGCCACACCAAAGGGGCCAGGACCAAAAGCTCTTGCTGCTCTTCAAGGAGCCAGGCAACCCCATTCACAGCCCCACAAACGATGGCGCTCTCTCTTGCGACAGCCTCCCAAAGTCCAATACTAGCTGCCTGCACCACCGAGTACAGCCGGAGCCCGGCTCAGCAATTGCGAACGTCCAGGGATTCCTCCCACACCAAAGGGGCCAGGACCAAAAGCTCTTGCTGCTCTTCAAGGAGCCAGGCAACCCCATTCACAGCCCCACAAACGATGGCGCTCTCTCTTGCGACAGCCTCCCAAAGTCCAATACTACCTGCCTGCACCACCGAGTACAGCCGGAGCCCGGCTCAGGAACTGCGAACGTCCAGGGATTCCTGCCACACCAAAGGGGCCAGGACCAAAAGCTCTTGCTGCTCTTCAAGGAGCCAGGCAACCCCATTCACAGCCCCACAAACGATGGCGCTCTCTCTTTCGAGAGCCTCCCAAAGTCCAATACTACCTGCCTGCACCCCTCGGTACGGCCGGACCCCGGCTCAGCAATTGCAAACGTCCAGGGATTCCTCCCACACCAAAGGGGCCAGGACCAAAAGCTCTTGCTGCTCTTCAAGGAGCCAGGCAACCCCATTCACAGCCCCACAAACGCTGGCGCTCTCTCTTGCAACAGCCTCCCAAAGTCAAATACTAGCTGCCTGCACCCCTCGGTACGGCCGGAGCCCGGCTCAGCAATTGCGAACGTCCAGGGATTCCTCCCACACCAAAGGTGCCAGGACCAAAAGCTCTTGCTGCTCTTCAAGGAGCCAGGCAACCCCATTCACAGCCCCACAAACGCTGGCGCTCTCTCTTGCGACAGCCTCCCAAAGTCCAATACTACCTGCCTGCACCCCTCGGTACGGCCGGAGCCCGGCTCAGCAATTGCAAACGTCCAGGGATTCCTGCCACACCAAAGGGGCCAGGACCAAAAGCTCTTGCTGCTCTTCAAGGAGCCAGGCAACCCCATTCACAGCCCCACAAACGCTGGCGCTCTCTCTTGTGACAGCCTCCCAAAGTCCAATACTACCTGCCTGCACCCCTCGGTACGGCCGGAGCCCGGCTCAGGAACTGCGAACGTCCAGGGATTCCTGCCACACCAAAGGGGCCAGGACCAAAAGCTCTTGCTGCTCTTCAAGGAGCCACGCAACCCCATTCACAGCCCCACAAACGATGGCGCTCTCTCTTGCGACAGCCTCCCAAAGTCCAATACTACCTGCCTGCACCACCGAGTACAGCCGGAGCCCGGCTCAGCAATTGCGAACGTCCAGGGATTCCTCCCACACCAAAGGGGCCAGGACCAAAAGCTCTTGCTGCTCTTCAAGGAGCCAGGCAACCCCATTCACAGCCCCACAAACGATGGCGCTCTCTCTTGCGACAGCCTCCCAAAGTCCAATACTAGCTGCCTGCACCACCGAGTACAGCCGGAGCCCGGCTCAGCAATTGCGAACGTCCAGGGATTCCTCCCACACCAAAGGGGCCAGGACCAAAAGCTCTTGCTGCTCTTCAAGGAGCCAGGCAACCCCATTCACAGCCCCACAAACGATGGCGCTCTCTCTTGCGACAGCCTCCCAAAGTCCAATACTACCTGCCTGCACCACCGAGTACAGCCGGAGCCCGGCTCAGGAACTGCGAACGTCCAGGGATTCCTGCCACACCAAAGGGGCCAGCACCAAAAGCTCTTGCTGCTCTTCAAGGAGCCAGGCAACCCCATTCACAGCCCCACAAACGATGGCGCTCTCTCTTTCAAGAGCCTCCCAAAGTCCAATACTACCTGCCTGCACCCCTCGGTACGGCCGGAGCCCGGCTCAGGAACTGCGAACGTCCAGGGATTCCTCCCACACCAAAGGGGCCAGGACCAAAAGCTCTTGCTGCTCTTCAAGGAGCCAGGCAACCCCATTCACAGCCCCACAAACGCTGGCGCTCTCTCTTGCAACAGCCTCCCAAAGTCAAATACTAGCTGCCTGCACCCCTCGGTACGGCCGGAGCCCGGCTCAGCAATTGCGAACGTCCAGGGATTCCTCCCACACCAAAGGTGCCAGGACCAAAAGCTCTTGCTGCTCTTCAAGGAGCCAGGCAACCCCATTCACAGCCCCACAAACGCTGGCGCTCTCTCTTGCGACAGCCTCCCAAAGTCCAATACTACCTGCCTGCACCCCTCGGTACGTCCGGAGCCCGGCTCAGCAATTGCAAACGTCCAGGGATTCCTGCCACACCAAAGGGGCCAGGACCAAAAGCTCTTGCTGCTCTTCAAGGAGCCAGGCAACCCCATTCACAGCCCCACAAACGCTGGCGCTCTCTCTTGTGACAGCCTCCCAAAGTCCAATACTACCTGCCTGCACCCCTCGGTACGGCCGGAGCCCGGCTCAGGAACTGCGAACGTCCAGGGATTCCTGCCACACCAAAGGGGCCAGGACCAAAAGCTCTTGCTGCTCTTCAAGGAGCCACGCAACCCCATTCACAGCCCCACAAACGATGGCGCTCTCTCTTGCGACAGCCTCCCAAAGTCCAATACTAGCTGCCTGCACCACCGAGTACAGCCGGAGCCCGGCTCAGCAATTGCGAACGTCCAGGGATTCCTGCCACACCAAAGGGGCCAGGACCAAAAGCTCTTGCTGCTCTTCAAGGAGCCAGGCAACCCCATTCACAGCCCCACAAACGATGGCGCTCTCTCTTGCGACAGCCTCCCAAAGTCCAATACTAGCTGCCTGCACCACCGAGTACAGCCGGAGCCCGGCTCAGCAATTGCGAACGTCCAGGGATTCCTGCCACACCAAAGGGGCCAGGACCAAAAGCTCTTGCTGCTCTTCAAGGAGCCAGGCAACCCCATTCACAGCCCCACAAACGCTGGCGCTCTCTCTTGCGACAGCCTCCCAAAGTCCAATACTAGCTGCCTGCACCCCTCGGTACAGACGGAGCCCGGCTCACCAATTGCAAACGTCCAGGGATTCCTCCCACACCAAAGGGGCCAGGACCAAAAGCTCTTGCTGCTCTTCAAGGAGCCAGGCAACCCCATTCACAGCCCCACAAACGATGGCGCTCTCTCTTGCGACAGCCTCCCAAAGTCCAATACTACCTGCCTGCACCCCTCGGTACGGCCGGAGCCCGGCTCAGCAATTGCGAACGTCCAGGGATTCCTCCCACACCAAAGGGGCCAGGACCAAAAGCTCTTGCTGCTCTTCAAGGAGCCACGCAACCCCATTCACAGCCCCACAAACGATGGCGCTCTCTCTTGCGACAGCCTCCCAAAGTCCAATACTACCTGCCTGCACCACCGAGTACAGCCGGAGCCCGGCTCAGCAATTGCGAACGTCCAGGGATTCCTCCAACACCAAAGCGGCCAGGACCAAAAGCTCTTGCTGCTCTTCAAGGAGCCAGGCAACCCCATTCACAGCCCCACAAACGATGGCGCTCTCTCTTGCGACAGCCTCCCAAAGTCCAATACTAGCTGCCTGCACCACCGAGTACAGCCGGAGCCCGGCTCAGCAATTGCGAACGTCCAGGGATTCCTGCCACACCAAAGGGGCCAGGACCAAAAGCTCTTGCTGCTCTTCAAGGAGCCAGGCAACCCCATTCACAGCCCCACAAACGCTGGCGCTCTCTCTTGCGACAGCCTCCCAAAGTCCAATACTACCTGCCTGCACCCCTCGGTACAGCTGGGCCCCGGCTCAGGAACTGCGAACGTCCGGGGATTCCTGCCACACCAAAGGGGCCAGGACCAAAAGCTCTTGCTGCTCTTCAAGGAGCCACGCAACCCCATTCACAGCCCCACAAACGATGGCGCTCTCTCTTGCGACAGCCTCCCAAAGTCCAATACTACCTGCCTGCACCACCGAGTACAGCCGGAGCCCGGCTCAGGAACTGCGAACGTCCGGGGATTCCTCCCACACCAAAGGGGCCAGGACCAAAAGCTCTTGCTGCTCTTCAAGGAGCCAGGCAACCCCATTCACAGCCCCACAAACGCTGGCGCTCTCTCTTGCGACAGCCTCCCAAAGTCCAATACTACCTGCCTGCACCCCTCGGTACGGCCGGAGCCCGGCTCAGCAATTGCAAACGTCCAGGGATTCCTCCCACACCAAAGGGGCCAGGACCAAAAGCTCTTGCTGCTCTTCAAGGAGCCAGGCAACCCCATTCACAGCCCCACAAACGATGGCGCTCTCTCTTGCGACAGCCTCCCAAAGTCCAATACTAGCTGCCTGCACCCCTCGGTACGGCCGGAGCCCGGCTCAGCAATTGCAAACGTCCAGGGATTCCTCCCACACCAAAGGGGCCAGGACCAAAAGCTCTTGCTGCTCTTCAAGGAGCCACGCAACCCCATTCACAGCCCCACAAACGATGGCGCTCTCTCTTGCGACAGCCTCCCAAAGTCCAATACTAGCTGCCTGCACCACCGAGTACAGCCGGAGCCCGGCTCAGCAATTGCGAACGTCCAGGGATTCCTGCCACACCAAAGGGGCCAGCACCAAAAGCTCTTGCTGCTCTTCAAGGAGCCAGGCAACCCCATTCACAGCCCCACAAACAATGGCGCTCTCTCTTGCGACAGCCTCCCAAAGTCCAATACTAGCTGCCTGCACCACCGAGTACAGCCGGAGCCCGGCTCAGGAACTGCGAACGTCCGGGGATTCCTCCCACACCAAAGGGGCCAGGACCAAAAGCTCTTGCTGCTCTTCAAGGAGCCAGGCAACCCCATTCACAGCCCCACAAACGCTGGCGCTCTCTCTTGCGACAGCCTCCCAAAGTCCAATACTACCTGCCTGCACCCCTCGGTACGGCCGGAGCCCGGCTCAGCAATTGCAAACGTCCAGGGATTCCTCCCACACCAAAGGGGCCAGGACCAAAAGCTCTTGCTGCTCTTCAAGGAGCCAGGCAACCCCATTCACAGCCCCACAAACGATGGCGCTCTCTCTTGCGACAGCCTCCCAAAGTCCAATACTAGCTGCCTGCACCCCTTGGTACGGCCGGAGCCCGGCTCAGCAATTGCGAACGTCCAGGGATTCCTCCCACACCAAAGGGGCCAGGACCAAAAGCTCTTGCTGCTCTTCAAGGAGCCACGCAACCCCATTCACAGCCCCACAAACGATAGCGCTCTCTCTTGCGACAGCCTCCCAAAGTCCAATACTACCTGCCTGCACCACCGAGTACAGCCGGAGCCCGGCTCAGCAATTGCGAACGTCCAGGGATTCCTCCCACACCAAAGGGGCCAGGACCAAAAGCTCTTGCTGCTCTTCAAGGAGCCACGCAACCCCATTCACAGCCCCACAAACGATGGCGCTCTCTCTTGCGACAGCCTCCCAAAGTCCAATACTACCTGCCTGCACCACCGAGTACAGCCGGAGCCCGGCTCAGCAATTGCGAACGTCCAGGGATTCCTGCCACACCAAAGGGGCCAGGACCAAAAGCTCTTGCTGCTCTTCAAGGAGCCAGGCAACCCCATTCACAGCCCCACAAACGATGGCGCTCTCTCTTGCGACAGCCTCCCAAAGTCCAATACTACCTGCCTGCACCACCGAGTACAGCCGGAGCCCGGCTCAGCAATTGCGAACGTCCAGGGATTCCTCCCACACCAAAGGGGCCAGGACCAAAAGCTCTTGCTGCTCTTCAAGGAGCCACGCAACCCCATTCACAGCCCCACAAACGATGGCGCTCTCTCTTGCGACAGCCTCCCAAAGTCCAATACTACCTGCCTGCACCCCTCGGTACGGCCGGAGCCCGGCTCAGCAATTGCGAACGTCCAGGGATTCCTCCAACACCAAAGGGGCCAGGACCAAAAGCTCTTGCTGCTCTTCAAGGAGCCAGGCAACCCCATTCACAGCCCCACAAACGCTGGCGCTCACTCTTGCGACAGCCTCCCAAAGTCCAATACTACCTGCCTGCACCCCTCGGTACGGCCGGAGCCCGGCTCAGCAATTGCGAACGTCCAGGGATTCCTGCCACACCAAAGGGGCCAGCACCAAAAGCTCTTGCTGCTCTTCAAGGAGCCAGGCAACCCCATTCACAGCCCCACAAACGATGGCGCTCTCTCTTGCGACAGCCTCCCAAAGTCCAATACTAGCTGCCTGCACCCCTCGGTACGGCCGGACCCCGGCTCAGCAATTGCGAACGTCCAGGGATTCCTCCCACACCAAAGGGGCCAGGACCAAAAGCTCTTGCTGCTCTTCAAGGAGCCAGGCAACCCCATTCACAGCCCCACAAACGATGGCGCTCTCTCTTGCGACAGCCTCCCAAAGTCCAATACTAGCTGCCTGCACCACCGAGTACAGCCGGAGCCCGGCTCAGCAATTGCGAACGTCCAGGGATTCCTCCCACACCAAAGGGGCCAGGACCAAAAGCTCTTGCTGCTCTTCAAGGAGCCAGGCAACCCCATTCACAGCCCCACAAACGATGGCGCTCTCTCTTGCGACAGCCTCCCAAAGTCCAATACTACCTGCCTGCACCACCGAGTACAGCCGGAGCCCGGCTCAGGAACTGCGAACGTCCAGGGATTCCTGCCACACCAAAGGGGCCAGCACCAAAAGCTCTTGCTGCTCTTCAAGGAGCCAGGCAACCCCATTCACAGCCCCACAAACGATGGCGCTCTCTCTTTCGAGAGCCTCCCAAAGTCCAATACTACCTGCCTGCACCCCTCGGTACGGCCGGACCCCGGCTCAGCAATTGCAAACGTCCAGGGATTCCTCCCACACCAAAGGGGCCAGGACCAAAAGCTCTTGCTGCTCTTCAAGGAGCCAGGCAACCCCATTCACAGCCCCACAAACGATGGCGCTCTCTCTTGCAACAGCCTCCCAAAGTCAAATACTAGCTGCCTGCACCCCTCGGTACGGCCGGACCCCGGCTCAGCAATTGCGAACGTCCAGGGATTCCTGCCACACCAAAGGTGCCAGGACCAAAAGCTCTTGCTGCTCTTCAAGGAGCCAGGCAACCCCATTCACAGCCCCACAAACGATGGCGCTCTCTCTTGCGACAGCCTCCCAAAGTCCAATACTACCTGCCTGCACCCCTCGGTACGGCCGGAGCCCGGCTCAGCAATTGCAAACGTCCAGGGATTCCTGCCACACCAAAGGGGCCAGGACCAAAAGCTCTTGCTGCTCTTCAAGGAGCCAGGCAACCCCATTCACAGCCCCACAAACGCTGGCGCTCTCTCTTGTGACAGCCTCCCAAAGTCCAATACTACCTGCCTGCACCCCTCGGTACGGCCGGAGCCCGGCTCAGGAACTGCGAACGTCCAGGGATTCCTGCCACACCAAAGGGGCCAGGACCAAAAGCTCTTGCTGCTCTTCAAGGAGCCACGCAACCCCATTCACAGCCCCACAAACGATGGCGCTCTCTCTTGCGACAGCCTCCCAAAGTCCAATACTAGCTGCCTGCACCACCGAGTACAGCCGGAGCCCGGCTCAGGAACTGCGAACGTCCAGGGATTCCTCCCACACCAAAGGGGCCAGGACCAAAAGCTCTTGCTGCTCTTCAAGGAGCCAGGCAACCCCATTCACAGCCCCACAAACGATGGCGCTCACTCTTGCGACAGCCTCCCAAAGTCCAATACTACCTGCCTGCACCCCTCGGTACGGCCGGACCCCGGCTCAGCAATTGCGAACGTCCAGGGATTCCTCCAACACCAAAGGGGCCAGGACCAAAAGCTCTTGCTGCTCTTCAAGGAGCCAGGCAACCCCATTCACAGCCCCACAAACGATGGCGCTCTCTCTTGCGACAGCCTCCCAAAGTCCAATACTACCTGCCTGCACCCCTCGGTACGGCCGGACCCCGGCTCAGCAATTGCGAACGTCCAGGGATTCCTCCCACACCAAAGGGGCCAGCACCAAAAGCTCTTGCTGCTCTTCAAGGAGCCAGGCAACCCCATTCACAGCCCCACAAACGCTGGCGCTCTCTCTTGCGACAGCCTCCCAAAGTCCAATACTAGCTGCCTGCACCCCTCGGTACGGCCGGAGCCCGGCTCAGCAATTGCAAACGTCCAGGGATTCCTGCCACACCAAAGGGGCCAGGACCAAAAGCTCTTGCTGCTCTTCAAGGAGCCAGGCAACCCCATTCACAGCCCCACAAACGATGGCGCTCTCTCTTGCGACAGCCTCCCAAAGTCCAATACTACCTGCCTGCGCCGCTCGGTACAGCCGGAGCCCGGCTCAGCAATTGTGAACGTCCAGGGATTCCTCCCACACCAAAGGGGCCAGGACCAAAAGCTCTTGCTGCTCTTCAAGGAGCCAGGCAACCCCATTCACAGCCCCACAAACGCTGGCGCTCTCTCTTGCGACAGCCTCCCAAAGTCCAATACTAGCTGCCTGCACCCCTCGGTACGGCCGGAGCCCGGCTCAGGAACTGCAAACGTCCGGGGATTCCTCCCACACCAAAGGGGCCAGGACCAAAAGCTCTAGCTGCTCTTCAAGGAGCCAGGCAACCCCATTCACAGCCCCACAAACGATGGCGCTCTCTCTTGCGACAGCCTCCCAAAGTCCAATACTACCTGCCTGCACCCCTCGGTACGGCCGGAGCCCGGCTCAGGAACTGCGAACGTCCAGGGATTCCTCCCACACCAAAGGGGCCAGGACCAAAAGCTCTTGCTGCTCTTCAAGGAGCCAGGCAACCCCATTCACAGCCCCACAAACGCTGGCGCTCTCTCTTGCGACAGCCTCCCAAAGTCCAATACTAGCTGCCTGCACCCCTCGGTACGGCCGGAGCCCGGCTCAGGAACTGCGAACGTCCGGGGATTCCTCCCACACCAAAGGGGCCAGGACCAAAAGCTCTTGCTGCTCTTCAAGGAGCCAGGCAACCCCATTCACAGCCCCACAAACGATGGCGCTCACTCTTGCGACAGCCTCCCAAAGTCCAATACTACCTGCCTGCACCCCTCGGTACGGCCGGAGCCCGGCTCAGCAATTGCGAACGTCCAGGGATTCCTCCCACACCAAAGGTGCCAGGACCAAAAGCTCTTGCTGCTCTTCAAGGAGCCAGGCAACCCCATTCACAGCCCCACAAACGATGGCGCTCTCGCTTTCGAGAGCCTCCCAAAGTCCCATACTAGCTGCCTGCACCCCTCGGTACGGCCGGACCCCGGCTCAGCAATTGCGAACGTCCAGGGATTCCTCCCACACCAAAGGGGCCAGGACCAAAAGCTCTTGCTGCTCTTCAAGGAGCCAGGCAACCCCATTCACAGCCCCACAAACGATGGCGCTCTCTCTTGCGACAGCCTCCCAAAGTCCAATACTAGCTGCCTGCACCACCGAGTACAGCCGGAGCCCGGCTCAGCAATTGCGAACGTCCAGGGATTCCTGCCACACCAAAGGGGCCAGGACCAAAAGCTCTTGCTGCTCTTCAAGGAGCCAGGCAACCCCATTCACAGCCCCACAAACAATGGCGCTCTCTCTTGCGACAGCCTCCCAAAGTCCAATACTAGCTGCCTGCACCCCTCGGTACAGCTGGACCCCGGCTCAGGAACTGCGAACGTCCGGGGATTCCTCCCACACCAAAGGGGCCAGGACCAAAAGCTCTTGCTGCTCTTCAAGGAGCCAGGCAACCCCATTCACAGCCCCACAAACGCTGGCGCTCTCTCTTGCGACAGCCTCCCAAAGTCCAATACTACCTGCCTGCACCCCTCGGTACGGCCGGAGCCCGGCTCAGCAATTGCAAACGTCCAGGGATTCCTGCCACACCAAAGGGGCCAGGACCAAAAGCTCTTGCTGCTCTTCAAGGAGCCAGGCAACCCCATTCACAGCCCCACAAACGATGGCGCTCTCTCTTGCGACAGCCTCCCAAAGTCCAATACTAGCTGCCTGCACCCCTCGGTACGGCCGGAGCCCGGCTCAGCAATTGCGAACGTCCAGGGATTCCTCCCACACCAAAGGGGCCAGGACCAAAAGCTCTTGCTGCTCTTCAAGGAGCCAGGCAACCCCATTCACAGCCCCACAAACGCTGGCGCTCTCTCTTGCGACAGCCTCCCAAAGTCCAATACTAGCTGCCTGTACCACCGAGTACAGCCGGAGCCCGGCTCAGGAACTGCGAACGTCCGGGGATTCCTCCCACACCAAAGGGGCCAGGACCAAAAGCTCTTGCTGCTCTTCAAGGAGCCAGGCAACCCCATTCACAGCCCCACAAACGCTGGCGCTCTCTCTTGCGACAGCCTCCCAAAGTCCAATACTACCTGCCTGCACCCCTCGGTACGGCCGGAGCCCGGCTCAGCAATTGCAAACGTCCAGGGATTCCTCCCACACCAAAGGGGCCAGGACCAAAAGCTCTTGCTGCTCTTCAAGGAGCCAGGCAACCCCATTCACAGCCCCACAAACGATGGCGCTCTCTCTTGCGACAGCCTCCCAAAGTCCAATACTACCTGCCTGCACCCCTCGGTACGGCCGGAGCCCGGCTCAGCAATTGCGAACGTCCAGGGATTCCTCCCACACCAAAGGGGCCAGGACCAAAAGCTCTTGCTGCTCTTCAAGGAGCCACGCAACCCCATTCACAGCCCCACAAACGATGGCGCTCTCTCTTGCGACAGCCTCCCAAAGTCCAATACTACCTGCCTGCACCACCGAGTACAGCCGGAGCCCGGCTCAGCAATTGCGAACGTCCAGGGATTCCTGCCACACCAAAGGGGCCAGGACCAAAAGCTCTTGCTGCTCTTCAAGGAGCCACGCAACCCCATTCACAGCCCCACAAACGATGGCGCTCTCTCTTGCGACAGCCTCCCAAAGTCCAATACTAGCTGCCTGCACCACCGAGTACAGCCGGAGCCCGGCTCAGCAATTGCGAACGTCCAGGGATTCCTGCCACACCAAAGGGGCCAGGACCAAAAGCTCTTGCTGCTCTTCAAGGAGCCAGGCAACCCCATTCACAGCCCCACAAACGATGGCGCTCTATCTTGCGACAGCCTCCCAAAGTCCAATACTACCTGCCTGCACCCCTCGGTACGGCCGGACCCCGGCTCAGCAATTGCGAACGTCCAGGGATTCCTGCCACACCAAAGGGGCCAGCACCAAAAGCTCTTGCTGCTCTTCAAGGAGCCAGGCAACCCCATTCACAGCCCCACAAACGATGGCGCTCTCGCTTTCGAGAGCCTCCCAAAGTCCAATACTAGCTGCCTGCACCCCTCGGTACGGCCGGAGCCCGGCTCAGCAATTGCGAACGTCCAGGGATTCCTCCAACACCAAAGGGGCCAGGACCAAAAGCTCTTGCTGCTCTTCAAGGAGCCAGGCAACCCCATTCACAGCCCCACAAACGCTGGCGCTCTCTCTTGTGACAGCCTCCCAAAGTCCAATACTACCTGCCTGCACCCCTCGGTACGGCCGGAGCCCGGCTCAGGAACTGCGAACGTCCAGGGATTCCTGCCACACCAAAGGTGCCAGGACCAAAAGCTCTTGCTGCTCTTCAAGGAGCCACGCAACCCCATTCACAGCCCCACAAACGATGGCGCTCTCTCTTGCGACAGCCTCCCAAAGTCCAATACTACCTGCCTGCACCACCGAGTACAGCCGGAGCCCGGCTCAGCAATTGCGAACGTCCAGGGATTCCTCCCACACCAAAGGGGCCAGGACCAAAAGCTCTTGCTGCTCTTCAAGGAGCCACGCAACCCCATTCACAGCCCCACAAACGATGGCGCTCTCTCTTGCGACAGCCTCCCAAAGTCCAATACTACCTGCCTGCACCACCGAGTACAGCCGGAGCCCGGCTCAGCAATTGCGAACGTCCAGGGATTCCTGCCACACCAAAGGGGCCAGGACCAAAAGCTCTTGCTGCTCTTCAAGGAGCCAGGCAACCCCATTCACAGCCCCACAAACGATGGCGCTCTCTCTTGCGACAGCCTCCCAAAGTCCAATACTAGCTGCCTGCACCCCTCGGTACGGCCGGACCCCGGCTCAGCAATTGCGAACGTCCAGGGATTCCTCCAACACCAAAGGGGCCAGGACCAAAAGCTCTTGCTGCTCTTCAAGGAGCCAGGCAACCCCATTCACAGCCCCACAAACGCTGGCGCTCTCTCTTGTGACAGCCTCCCAAAGTCCAATACTACCTGCCTGCACCCCTCGGTACGGCCGGAGCCCGGCTCAGGAACTGCGAACGTCCAGGGATTCCTCCCACACCAAAGGGGCCAGCACCAAAAGCTCTTGCTGCTCTTCAAGGAGCCACGCAACCCCATTCACAGCCCCACAAACGATGGCGCTCTCTCTTGCGACAGCCTCCCAAAGTCCAATACTACCTGCCTGCACCCCTCGGTACGGCCGGAGCCCGGCTCAGCAATTGCGAACGTCCAGGGATTCCTGCCACACCAAAGGGGCCAGCACCAAAAGCTCTTGCTGCTCTTCAAGGAGCCAGGCAACCCCATTCACAGCCCCACAAACGATGGCGCTCTCGCTTTCGAGAGCCTCCCAAAGTCCAATACTAGCTGCCTGCACCCCTCGGTACGGCCGGACCCCGGCTCAGCAATTGCGAACGTCCAGGGATTCCTCCCACACCAAAGGGGCCAGCACCAAAAGCTCTTGCTGCTCTTCAAGGAGCCACGCAACCCCATTCACAGCCCCACAAACGATGGCGCTCTCTCTTGCGACAGCCTCCCAAAGTCCAATACTAGCTGCCTGCACCACCGACTACAGCCGGAGCCCGGCTCAGCAATTGCGAACGTCCAGGGATTCCTCCCACACCAAAGGGGCCAGGACCAAAAGCTCTTGCTGCTCTTCAAGGAGCCAGGCAACCCCATTCACAGCCCCACAAACGATGGCGCTCTCTCTTGCAACAGCCTCCCAAAGTCCAATACTACCTGCCTGCACCCCTCGGTACGGCCGGAGCCCGGCTCAGCAATTGCGAACGTCCAGGGATTCCTCCCACACCAAAGGTGCCAGGACCAAAAGCTCTTGCTGCTCTTCAAGGAGCCAGGCAACCCCATTCACAGCCCCACAAACGATGGCGCTCTCTCTTGCGACAGCCTCCCAAAGTCCAATACTACCTGCCTGCACCCCTCGGTACGGCCGGAGCCCGGCTCAGCAATTGCAAACGTCCAGGGATTCCTGCCACACCAAAGGGGCCAGGACCAAAAGCTCTTGCTGCTCTTCAAGGAGCCAGGCAACCCCATTCACAGCCCCACAAACGATGGCGCTCTCGCTTTCGAGAGCCTCCCAAAGTCCAATACTACCTGCCTGCACCCCTCGGTACGGCCGGAGCCCGGCTCAGCAATTGCGAACGTCCAGGGATTCCTCCCACACCAAAGGGGCCAGGACCAAAAGCTCTTGCTGCTCTTCAAGGAGCCAGGCAACCCCATTCACAGCCCCACAAACGCTGGCGCTCACTCTTGCGACAGCCTCCCAAAGTCCAATACTAGCTGCCTGCACCACCGAGTACAGCCGGAGCCCGGCTCAGGAACTGCGAACGTCCAGGGATTCCTCCCACACCAAAGGGGCCAGGACCAAAAGCTCTTGCTGCTCTTCAAGGAGCCAGGCAACCCCATTCACAGCCCCACAAACGCTGGCGCTCACTCTTGCGACAGCCTCCCAAAGTCCAATACTACCTGCCTGCACCCCTCGGTACGGCCGGAGCCCGGCTCAGCAATTGCGAACGTCCAGGGATTCCTGCCACACCAAAGGGGCCAGCACCAAAAGCTCTTGCTGCTCTTCAAGGAGCCAGGCAACCCCATTCACAGCCCCACAAACGATGGCGCTCTCGCTTTCGAGAGCCTCCCAAAGTCCAATACTAGCTGCCTGCACCACCGAGTACAGCCGGAGCCCGGCTCAGGAACTGCGAACGTCCGGGGATTCCTCCCACACCAAAGGGGCCAGGACCAAAAGCTCTTGCTGCTCTTCAAGGAGCCAGGCAACCCCATTCACAGCCCCACAAACGCTGGCGCTCTCTCTTGCGACAGCCTCCCAAAGTCCAATACTACCTGCCTGCACCCCTCGGTACGGCCGGAGCCCGGCTCAGCAATTGCGAACGTCCAGGGATTCCTCCCACACCAAAGGGGCCAGGACCAAAAGCTCTTGCTGCTCTTCAAGGAGCCAGGCAACCCCATTCACAGCCCCACAAACGATGGCGCTCTCTCTTGCGACAGCCTCCCAAAGTCCAATACTACCTGCCTGCACCCCTCGGTACAGCCGGAGCCCGGCTCAGCAATTGCGAACGTCCAGGGATTCCTCCCACACCAAAGGGGCCAGGACCAAAAGCTCTTGCTGCTCTTCAAGGAGCCACGCAACCCCATTCACAGCCCCACAAACGATGGCGCTCTCTCTTGCGACAGCCTCCCAAAGTCCAATACTAGCTGCCTGCACCACCGAGTACAGCCGGAGCCCGGCTCAGCAATTGCGAACGTCCAGGGATTCCTGCCACACCAAAGGGGCCAGGACCAAAAGCTCTTGCTGCTCTTCAAGGAGCCAGGCAACCCCATTCACAGCCCCACAAACAATGGCGCTCTCTCTTGCGACAGCCTCCCAAAGTCCAATACTAGCTGCCTGCACCACCGAGTACAGCCGGAGCCCGGCTCAGGAACTGCGAACGTCCAGGGATTCCTCCCACACCAAAGGGGCCAGCACCAAAAGCTCTTGCTGCTCTTCAAGGAGCCAGGCAACCCCATTCACAGCCCCACAAACGCTGGCGCTCTCTCTTGCGACAGCCTCCCAAAGTCCAATACTACCTGCCTGCACCCCTCGGTACGGCCGGAGCCCGGCTCAGCAATTGCAAACGTCCAGGGATTCCTCCCACACCAAAGGGGCCAGGACCAAAAGCTCTTGCTGCTCTTCAAGGAGCCAGGCAACCCCATTCACAGCCCCACAAACGATGGCGCTCTCTCTTGCGACAGCCTCCCAAAGTCCAATACTAGCTGCCTGCACCCCTCGGTACGGCCGGAGCCCGGCTCAGCAATTGCGAACGTCCAGGGATTCCTCCCACACCAAAGGGGCCAGGACCAAAAGCTCTTGCTGCTCTTCAAGGAGCCACGCAACCCCATTCACAGCCCCACAAACGATGGCGCTCTCTCTTGCGACAGCCTCCCAAAGTCCAATACTACCTGCCTGCACCACCGAGTACAGCCGGAGCCCGGCTCAGCAATTGCGAACGTCCAGGGATTCCTCCCACACCAAAGGGGCCAGGACCAAAAGCTCTTGCTGCTCTTCAAGGAGCCAGGCAACCCCATTCACAGCCCCACAAACGATGGCGCTCTATCTTGCGACAGCCTCCCAAAGTCCAATACTACCTGCCTGCACCACCGAGTACAGCCGGAGCCCGGCTCAGCAATTGCGAACGTCCAGGGATTCCTGCCACACCAAAGGGGCCAGGACCAAAAGCTCTTGCTGCTCTTCAAGGAGCCAGGCAACCCCATTCACAGCCCCACAAACGATGGCGCTCTCTCTTGCGACAGCCTCCCAAAGTCCAATACTACCTGCCTGCACCACCGAGTACAGCCGGAGCCCGGCTCAGCAATTGCGAACGTCCAGGGATTCCTGCCACACCAAAGGGGCCAGGACCAAAAGCTCTTGCTGCTCTTCAAGGAGCCAGGCAACCCCATTCACAGCCCCACAAACGATGGCGCTCTCTCTTGCGACAGCCTCCCAAAGTCCAATACTAGCTGCCTGCACCCCTCGGTACGGCCGGACCCCGGCTCAGCAATTGCGAACGTCCAGGGATTCCTCCAACACCAAAGGGGCCAGGACCAAAAGCTCTTGCTGCTCTTCAAGGAGCCAGGCAACCCCATTCACAGCCCCACAAACGATGGCGCTCTCTCTTGTGACAGCCTCCCAAAGTCCAATACTAGCTGCCTGCACCCCTCGGTACGGCCGGACCCCGGCTCAGGAACTGCGAACGTCCAGGGATTCCTCCCACACCAAAGGGGCCAGCACCAAAAGCTCTTGCTGCTCTTCAAGGAGCCACGCAACCCCATTCACAGCCCCACAAACGATGGCGCTCTCTCTTGCGACAGCCTCCCAAAGTCCAATACTACCTGCCTGCACCACCGAGTACAGCCGGAGCCCGGCTCAGGAACTGCGAACGTCCGGGGATTCCTCCCACACCAAAGGGGCCAGGACCAAAAGCTCTTGCTGCTCTTCAAGGAGCCAGGCAACCCCATTCACAGCCCCACAAACGCTGGCGCTCACTCTTGCGACAGCCTCCCAAAGTCCAATACTACCTGCCTGCACCCCTCGGTACGGCCGGAGCCCGGCTCAGCAATTGCGAACGTCCAGGGATTCCTGCCACACCAAAGGGGCCAGGACCAAAAGCTCTTGCTGCTCTTCAAGGAGCCAGGCAACCCCATTCACAGCCCCACAAACGATGGCGCTCTCGCTTTCGAGAGCCTCCCAAAGTCCAATACTACCTGCCTGCACCCCTCGGTACGGCCGGAGCCCGGCTCAGCAATTGCGAACGTCCAGGGATTCCTCCCACACCAAAGGGGCCAGGACCAAAAGCTCTTGCTGCTCTTCAAGGAGCCAGGCAACCCCATTCACAGCCCCACAAACGATGGCGCTCTCTCTTGCGACAGCCTCCCAAAGTCCAATACTAGCTGCCTGCACCACCGAGTACAGCCGGAGCCCGGCTCAGCAATTGCGAACGTCCAGGGATTCCTCCCACACCAAAGGGGCCAGGACCAAAAGCTCTTGCTGCTCTTCAAGGAGCCAGGCAACCCCATTCACAGCCCCACAAACGATGGCGCTCTCTCTTGCGACAGCCTCCCAAAGTCCAATACTACCTGCCTGCACCACCGAGTACAGCCGGAGCCCGGCTCAGGAACTGCGAACGTCCAGGGATTCCTGCCACACCAAAGGGGCCAGCACCAAAAGCTCTTGCTGCTCTTCAAGGAGCCAGGCAACCCCATTCACAGCCCCACAAACGATGGCGCTCTCTCTTGCGACAGCCTCCCAAAGTCCAATACTAGCTGCCTGCACCCCTCGGTACGGCCGGAGCCCGGCTCAGCAATTGCAAACGTCCAGGGATTCCTCCCACACCAAAGGGGCCAGCACCAAAAGCTCTTGCTGCTCTTCAAGGAGCCAGGCAACCCCATTCACAGCCCCACAAACGCTGGCGCTCTCTCTTGCAACAGCCTCCCAAAGTCAAATACTAGCTGCCTGCACCCCTCGGTACGGCCGGAGCCCGGCTCAGCAATTGCGAACGTCCAGGGATTCCTCCCACACCAAAGGTGCCAGGACCAAAAGCTCTTGCTGCTCTTCAAGGAGCCAGGCAACCCCATTCACAGCCCCACAAACGCTGGCGCTCTCTCTTGCGACAGCCTCCCAAAGTCCAATACTACCTGCCTGCACCCCTCGGTACGGCCGGAGCCCGGCTCAGCAATTGCGAACGTCCAGGGATTCCTCCCACACCAAAGGGGCCAGGACCAAAAGCTCTTGCTGCTCTTCAAGGAGCCAGGCAACCCCATTCACAGCCCCACAAACGATGGCGCTCTCTCTTGCGACAGCCTCCCAAAGTCCAATACTAGCTGCCTGCACCACCGAGTACAGCCGGAGCCCGGCTCAGGAACTGCGAACGTCCAGGGATTCCTCCCACACCAAAGGGGCCAGGACCAAAAGCTCTTGCTGCTCTTCAAGGAGCCACGCAACCCCATTCACAGCCCCACAAACGCTGGCGCTCACTCTTGCGACAGCCTCCCAAAGTCCAATACTAGCTGCCTGCACCCCTCGGTACGGCCGGACCCCGGCTCAGCAATTGCGAACGTCCGGGGATTCCTGCCACACCAAAGGGGCCAGGACCAAAAGCTCTTGCTGCTCTTCAAGGAGCCAGGCAACCCCATTCACAGCCCCACAAACGATGGCGCTCTCTCTTGCGACAGCCTCCCAAAGTCCAATACTAGCTGCCTGCACCCCTCGGTACGGCCGGACCCCGGCTCAGCAATTGCGAACGTCCAGGGATTCCTGCCACACCAAAGGGGCCAGCACCAAAAGCTCTTGCTGCTCTTCAAGGAGCCAGGCAACCCCATTCACAGCCCCACAAACGCTGGCGCTCTCTCTTGCGACAGCCTCCCAAAGTCCAATACTAGCTGCCTGCACCCCTCGGTACGGCCGGAGCCCGGCTCAGCAATTGCAAACGTCCAGGGATTCCTGCCACACCAAAGGGGCCAGGACCAAAAGCTCTTGCTGCTCTTCAAGGAGCCAGGCAACCCCATTCACAGCCCCACAAACGATGGCGCTCTCGCTTTCGAGAGCCTCCCAAAGTCCCATACTAGCTGCCTGCACCCCTCGGTACGGCCGGACCCCGGCTCAGCAATTGCGAACGTCCAGGGATTCCTCCCACACCAAAGGGGCCAGGACCAAAAGCTCTTGCTGCTCTTCAAGGAGCCAGGCAACCCCATTCACAGCCCCACAAACGCTGGCGCTCTCTCTTGCGACAGCCTCCCAAAGTCCAATACTAGCTGCCTGCACCCCTCGGTACGGCCGGAGCCCGGCTCAGGAACTGCAAACGTCCGGGGATTCCTCCCACACCAAAGGGGGCAGGACCAAAAGCTCTAGCTGCTCTTCAAGGAGCCAGGCAACCCCATTCACAGCCCCACAAACGATGGCGCTCTCTCTTGCGACAGCCTCCCAAAGTCCAATACTACCTGCCTGCACCCCTCGGTACGGCCGGAGCCCGGCTCAGCAATTGCAAACGTCCAGGGATTCCTCCCACACCAAAGGGGCCAGGACCAAAAGCTCTTGCTGCTCTTCAAGGAGCCAGGCAACCCCATTCACAGCCCCACAAACGATGGCGCTCTCTCTTGCGACAGCCTCCCAAAGTCCAATACTACCTGCCTGCACCCCTCGGTACGGCCGGAGCCCGGCTCAGCAATTGCGAACGTCCAGGGATTCCTCCCACACCAAAGGGGCCAGGACCAAAAGCTCTTGCTGCTCTTCAAGGAGCCACGCAACCCCATTCACAGCCCCACAAACGATGGCGCTCTCTCTTGCGACAGCCTCCCAAAGTCCAATACTACCTGCCTGCACCCCTCGGTACGGCCGGAGCCCGGCTCAGCAATTGCGAATGTCCAGGGATTCCTCCCACACCAAAGGGGCCAGGACCAAAAGCTCTTGCTGCTCTTCAAGGAGCCACGCAACCCCATTCACAGCCCCACAAACGATGGCGCTCTCTCTTGCGACAGCCTCCCAAAGTCCAATACTAGCTGCCTGCACCACCGAGTACAGCCGGAGCCCGGCTCAGCAATTGCGAACGTCCAGGGATTCCTGCCACACCAAAGGGGCCAGGACCAAAAGCTCTTGCTGCTCTTCAAGGAGCCAGGCAACCCCATTCACAGCCCCACAAACGCTGGCGCTCTCTCTTGCGACAGCCTCCCAAAGTCCAATACTACCTGCCTGCACCACCGAGTACAGCCGGAGCCCGGCTCAGCAATTGCGAACGTCCAGGGATTCCTGCCACACCAAAGGGGCCAGGACCAAAAGCTCTTGCTGCTCTTCAAGGAGCCAGGCAACCCCATTCACAGCCCCACAAACGATGGCGCTCTCTCTTGCGACAGCCTCCCAAAGTCCAATACTACCTGCCTGCACCCCTCGGTACGGCCGGAGCCCGGCTCAGGAACTGCGAACGTCCAGGGATTCCTGCCACACCAAAGGGGCCAGGACCAAAAGCTCTTGCTGCTCTTCAAGGAGCCAGGCAACCCCATTCACAGCCCCACAAACGATGGCGCTCTCTCTTGCGACAGCCTCCCAAAGTCCAATACTACCTGCCTGCACCACCGAGTACAGCCGGAGCCCGGCTCAGGAACTGCGAACGTCCGGGGATTCCTCCCACACCAAAGGGGCCAGGACCAAAAGCTCTTGCTGCTCTTCAAGGAGCCAGGCAACCCCATTCACAGCCCCACAAACGCTGGCGCTCACTCTTGCGACAGCCTCCCAAAGTCCAATACTACCTGCCTGCACCCCTCGGTACGGCCGGACCCCGGCTCAGCAATTGCGAACGTCCAGGGATTCCTGCCACACCAAAGGGGCCAGCACCAAAAGCTCTTGCTGCTCTTCAAGGAGCCAGGCAACCCCATTCACAGCCCCACAAACGATGGCGCTCTCGCTTTCGAGAGCCTCCCAAAGTCCAATACTACCTGCCTGCACCCCTCGGTACGGCCGGAGCCCGGCTCAGCAATTGCGAACGTCCAGGGATTCCTCCCACACCAAAGGGGCCAGCACCAAAAGCTCTTGCTGCTCTTCAAGGAGCCAGGCAACCCCATTCACAGCCCCACAAACGATGGCGCTCTCTCTTGCGACAGCCTCCCAAAGTCCAATACTACCTGCCTGCACCACCGAGTACAGCCGGAGCCCGGCTCAGGAACTGCGAACGTCCAGGGATTCCTGCCACACCAAAGGGGCCAGCACCAAAAGCTCTTGCTGCTCTTCAAGGAGCCAGGCAACCCCATTCACAGCCCCACAAACGATGGCGCTCTCTCTTTCGAGAGCCTCCCAAAGTCCAATACTACCTGCCTGCACCCCTCGGTACGGCCGGACCCCGGCTCAGCAATTGCAAACGTCCAGGGATTCCTCCCACACCAAAGGGGCCAGGACCAAAAGCTCTTGCTGCTCTTCAAGGAGCCAGGCAACCCCATTCACAGCCCCACAAACACTGGCGCTCTCTCTTGCAACAGCCTCCCAAAGTCAAATACTAGCTGCCTGCACCCCTCGGTACGGCCGGAGCCCGGCTCAGCAATTGCGAACGTCCAGGGATTCCTCCCACACCAAAGGTGCCAGGACCAAAAGCTCTTGCTGCTCTTCAAGGAGCCAGGCAACCCCATTCACAGCCCCACAAACGCTGGCGCTCTCTCTTGCGACAGCCTCCCAAAGTCCAATACTACCTGCCTGCACCCCTCGGTACGGCCGGAGCCCGGCTCAGCAATTGCAAACGTCCAGGGATTCCTCCCACACCAAAGGGGCCAGGACCAAAAGCTCTTGCTGCTCTTCAAGGAGCCAGGCAACCCCATTCACAGCCCCACAAACGCTGGCGCTCTCTCTTGTGACAGCCTCCCAAAGTCCAATACTACCTGCCTGCACCCCTCGGTACGGCCGGAGCCCGGCTCAGGAACTGCGAACGTCCAGGGATTCCTCCCACACCAAAGGGGCCAGGACCAAAAGCTCTTGCTGCTCTTCAAGGAGCCAGGCAACCCCATTCACAGCCCCACAAACGATGGCGCTCTCTCTTGCGACAGCCTCCCAAAGTCCAATACTAGCTGCCTGCACCACCGAGTACAGCCGGAGCCCGGCTCAGGAACTGCGAACGTCCAGGGATTCCTCCCACACCAAAGGGGCCAGGACCAAAAGCTCTTGCTGCTCTTCAAGGAGCCAGGCAACCCCATTCACAGCCCCACAAACGCTGGCGCTCACTCTTGCGACAGCCTCCCAAAGTCCAATACTAGCTGCCTGCACCCCTCGGTACGGCCGGACCCCGGCTCAGCAATTGCGAACGTCCAGGGATTCCTGCCACACCAAAGGGGCCAGGACCAAAAGCTCTTGCTGCTCTTCAAGGAGCCAGGCAACCCCATTCACAGCCCCACAAACGATGGCGCTCTCTCTTGCGACAGCCTCCCAAAGTCCAATACTAGCTGCCTGCACCCCTCGGTACGGCCGGACCCCGGCTCAGCAATTGCGAACGTCCAGGGATTCCTGCCACACCAAAGGGGCCAGCACCAAAAGCTCTTGCTGCTCTTCAAGGAGCCAGGCAACCCCATTCACAGCCCCACAAACGATGGCGCTCTCTCTTGCGACAGCCTCCCAAAGTCCAATACTACCTGCCTGCACCCCTCGGTACGGCCGGAGCCCGGCTCAGCAATTGCGAACGTCCAGGGATTCCTCCCACACCAAAGGGGCCAGGACCAAAAGCTCTTGCTGCTCTTCAAGGAGCCAGGCAACCCCATTCACAGCCCCACAAACGATGGCGCTCTCTCTTGCGACAGCCTCCCAAAGTCCAATACTACCTGCCTGCACCACCGAGTACAGCCGGAGCCCGGCTCAGCAATTGCGAACGTCCAGGGATTCCTCCCACACCAAAGGGGCCAGGACCAAAAGCTCTTGCTGCTCTTCAAGGAGCCACGCAACCCCATTCACAGCCCCACAAACGATGGCGCTCTCTCTTGCGACAGCCTCCCAAAGTCCAATACTACCTGCCTGCACCCCTCGGTACGGCCGGAGCCCGGCTCAGCAATTGCGAACGTCCAGGGATTCCTGCCACACCAAAGGGGCCAGCACCAAAAGCTCTTGCTGCTCTTCAAGGAGCCAGGCAACCCCATTCACAGCCCCACAAACGATGGCGCTCTCTCTTGCGACAGCCTCCCAAAGTCCAATACTAGCTGCCTGCACCACCGAGTACAGCCGGAGCCCGGCTCAGCAATTGCGAACGTCCAGGGATTCCTGCCACACCAAAGGGGCCAGGACCAAAAGCTCTTGCTGCTCTTCAAGGAGCCAGGCAACCCCATTCACAGCCCCACAAACGATGGCGCTCTCTCTTGCGACAGCCTCCCAAAGTCCAATACTAGCTGCCTGCACCCCTCGGTACGGCCGGACCCCGGCTCAGCAATTGCGAACGTCCAGGGATTCCTCCAACACCAAAGGGGCCAGGACCAAAAGCTCTTGCTGCTCTTCAAGGAGCCAGGCAACCCCATTCACAGCCCCACAAACGCTGGCGCTCTCTCTTGTGACAGCCTCCCAAAGTCCAATACTACCTGCCTGCACCCCTCGGTACGGCCGGAGCCCGGCTCAGGAACTGCGAACGTCCAGGGATTCCTCCCACACCAAAGGGGCCAGCACCAAAAGCTCTTGCTGCTCTTCAAGGAGCCACGCAACCCCATTCACAGCCCCACAAACGATGGCGCTCTCTCTTGCGACAGCCTCCCAAAGTCCAATACTAGCTGCCTGCACCCCTCGGTACGGCCGGAGCCCGGCTCAGCAATTGCAAACGTCCAGGGATTCCTGCCACACCAAAGGGGCCAGGACCAAAAGCTCTTGCTGCTCTTCAAGGAGCCAGGCAACCCCATTCACAGCCCCACAAACGATGGCGCTCTCTCTTGCGACAGCCTCCCAAAGTCCAATACTAGCTGCCTGCACCCCTCGGTACGGCCGGAGCCCGGCTCAGCAATTGCGAACGTCCAGGGATTCCTCCCACACCAAAGGGGCCAGGACCAAAAGCTCTTGCTGCTCTTCAAGGAGCCAGGCAACCCCATTCACAGCCCCACAAACGCTGGCGCTCTCTCTTGCGACAGCCTCCCAAAGTCCAATACTAGCTGCCTGTACCACCGAGTACAGCCGGAGCCCGGCTCAGGAACTGCGAACGTCCGGGGATTCCTCCCACACCAAAGGGGCCAGGACCAAAAGCTCTTGCTGCTCTTCAAGGAGCCAGGCAACCCCATTCACAGCCCCACAAACGCTGGCGCTCTCTCTTGCGACAGCCTCCCAAAGTCCAATACTACCTGCCTGCACCCCTCGGTACGGCCGGAGCCCGGCTCAGCAATTGCAAACGTCCAGGGATTCCTCCCACACCAAAGGGGCCAGGACCAAAAGCTCTTGCTGCTCTTCAAGGAGCCAGGCAACCCCATTCACAGCCCCACAAACGATGGCGCTCTCTCTTGCGACAGCCTCCCAAAGTCCAATACTACCTGCCTGCACCCCTCGGTACGGCCGGAGCCCGGCTCAGCAATTGCGAACGTCCAGGGATTCCTCCCACACCAAAGGGGCCAGGACCAAAAGCTCTTGCTGCTCTTCAAGGAGCCAGGCAACCCCATTCACAGCCCCACAAACGATGGCGCTCTCTCTTGCGACAGCCTCCCAAAGTCCAATACTAGCTGCCTGCACCACCGAGTACAGCCGGAGCCCGGCTCAGCAATTGCGAACGTCCAGGGATTCCTCCCACACCAAAGGGGCCAGGACCAAAAGCTCTTGCTGCTCTTCAAGGAGCCACGCAACCCCATTCACAGCCCCACAAACGATGGCGCTCTCTCTTGCGACAGCCTCCCAAAGTCCAATACTACCTGCCTGCACCCCTCGGTACGGCCGGAGCCCGGCTCAGCAATTGCGAACGTCCAGGGATTCCTGCCACACCAAAGGGGCCAGCACCAAAAGCTCTTGCTGCTCTTCAAGGAGCCAGGCAACCCCATTCACAGCCCCACAAACGATGGCGCTCTCTCTTGCGACAGCCTCCCAAAGTCCAATACTAGCTGCCTGCACCACCGAGTACAGCCGGAGCCCGGCTCAGCAATTGCGAACGTCCAGGGATTCCTGCCACACCAAAGGGGCCAGGACCAAAAGCTCTTGCTGCTCTTCAAGGAGCCAGGCAACCCCATTCACAGCCCCACAAACGATGGCGCTCTCTCTTGCGACAGCCTCCCAAAGTCCAATACTAGCTGCCTGCACCCCTCGGTACGGCCGGACCCCGGCTCAGCAATTGCGAACGTCCAGGGATTCCTCCAACACCAAAGGGGCCAGGACCAAAAGCTCTTGCTGCTCTTCAAGGAGCCAGGCAACCCCATTCACAGCCCCACAAACGCTGGCGCTCTCTCTTGTGACAGCCTCCCAAAGTCCAATACTACCTGCCTGCACCCCTCGGTACGGCCGGAGCCCGGCTCAGGAACTGCGAACGTCCAGGGATTCCTCCCACACCAAAGGGGCCAGCACCAAAAGCTCTTGCTGCTCTTCAAGGAGCCACGCAACCCCATTCACAGCCCCACAAACGATGGCGCTCTCTCTTGCGAAAGCCTCCCAAAGTCCAATACTACCTGCCTGCACCACCGAGTACAGCCGGAGCCCGGCTCAGGAACTGCGAACGTCCGGGGATTCCTCCCACACCAAAGGGGCCAGGACCAAAAGCTCTTGCTGCTCTTCAAGGAGCCAGGCAACCCCATTCACAGCCCCACAAACGCTGGCGCTCACTCTTGCGACAGCCTCCCAAAGTCCAATACTACCTGCCTGCACCCCTCGGTACGGCCGGAGCCCGGCTCAGCAATTGCGAACGTCCAGGGATTCCTGCCACACCAAAGGGGCCAGCACCAAAAGCTCTTGCTGCTCTTCAAGGAGCCAGGCAACCCGATTCACAGCCCCACAAACGATGGCGCTCTCGCTTTCGAGAGCCTCCCAAAGTCCAATACTAGCTGCCTGCACCCCTCGGTACGGCCGGAGCCCGGCTCAGCAATTGCGAACGTCCAGGGATTCCTCCCACACCAAAGGTGCCAGGACCAAAAGCTCTTGCTGCTCTTCAAGGAGCCAGGCAACCCCATTCACAGCCCCACAAACGATGGCGCTCTCTCTTGCGACAGCCTCCCAAAGTCCAATACTACCTGCCTGCACCCCTCGGTACGGCCGGAGCCCGGCTCAGCAATTGCAAACGTCCAGGGATTCCTGCCACACCAAAGGGGCCAGGACCAAAAGCTCTTGCTGCTCTTCAAGGAGCCAGGCAACCCCATTCACAGCCCCACAAACGCTGGCGCTCTCTCTTGTGACAGCCTCCCAAAGTCCAATACTACCTGCCTGCACCCCTCGGTACGGCCGGAGCCCGGCTCAGGAACTGCGAACGTCCAGGGATTCCTCCCACACCAAAGGGGCCAGGACCAAAAGCTCTTGCTGCTCTTCAAGGAGCCACGCAACCCCATTCACAGCCCCACAAACGATGGCGCTCTCTCTTGCGACAGCCTCCCAAAGTCCAATACTAGCTGCCTGCACCACCGAGTACAGCCGGAGCCCGGCTCAGGAACTGCGAACGTCCAGGGATTCCTCCCACACCAAAGGGGCCAGGACCAAAAGCTCTTGCTGCTCTTCAAGGAGCCACGCAACCCCATTCACAGCCCCACAAACGCTGGCGCTCACTCTTGCGACAGCCTCCCAAAGTCCAATACTACCTGCCTGCACCCCTCGGTACGGCCGGAGCCCGGCTCAGCAATTGCGAACGTCCAGGGATTCCTGCCACACCAAAGGGGCCAGCACCAAAAGCTCTTGCTGCTCTTCAAGGAGCCAGGCAACCCCATTCACAGCCCCACAAACGATGGCGCTCTCGCTTTCGAGAGCCTCCCAAAGTCCAATACTAGCTGCCTGCACCCCTCGGTACGGCCGGACCCCGGCTCAGCAATTGCGAACGTCCAGGGATTCCTGCCACACCAAAGGGGCCAGCACCAAAAGCTCTTGCTGCTCTTCAAGGAGCCAGGCAACCCCATTCACAGCCCCACAAACGCTGGCGCTCTCTCTTGCGACAGCCTCCCAAAGTCCAATACTAGCTGCCTGCACCCCTCGGTACGGCCGGAGCCCGGCTCAGCAATTGCAAACGTCCAGGGATTCCTGCCACACCAAAGGGGCCAGGACCAAAAGCTCTTGCTGCTCTTCAAGGAGCCAGGCAACCCCATTCACAGCCCCACAAACGCTGGCGCTCTCTCTTGCGACAGCCTCCCAAAGTCCAATACTACCTGCCTGCGCCGCTCGGTACAGCCGGAGCCCAGCTCAGCAATTGTGAACGTCCAGGGATTCCTCCCACACCAAAGGGGCCAGGACCAAAAGCTCTTGCTGCTCTTCAAGGAGCCAGGCAACCCCATTCACAGCCCCACAAACGCTGGCGCTCTCTCTTGCGACAGCCTCCCAAAGTCCAATACTAGCTGCCAGCACCCCTCGGTACGGCCGGAGCCCGGCTCAGGAACTGCAAACGTCCGGGGATTCCTCCCACACCAAAGGGGGCAGGACCAAAAGCTCTAGCTGCTCTTCAAGGAGCCAGGCAACCCCATGCACAGCCCCACAAACGATGGCGCTCTCTCTTGCGACAGCCTCCCAAAGTCCAATACTACCTGCCTGCACCCCTCGGTACGGCCGGAGCCCGGCTCAGGAACTGCGAACGTCCAGGGATTCCTCCCACACCAAAGGGGCCAGCACCAAAAGCTCTTGCTGCTCTTCAAGGAGCCACGCAACCCCATTCACAGCCCCACAAACGATGGCGCTCTCTCTTGCGACAGCCTCCCAAAGTCCAATACTAGCTGCCTGCACCACCGAGTACAGCCGGAGCCCGGCTCAGGAACTGCGAACGTCCGGGGATTCCTCCCACACCAAAGGGGCCAGGACCAAAAGCTCTTGCTGCTCTTCAAGGAGGCAGGCAACCCCATTCACAGCCCCACAAACGATGGCGCTCACTCTTGCGACAGCCTCCCAAAGTCCAATACTACCTGCCTGCACCCCTCGGTACGGCCGGAGCCCGGCTCAGCAATTGCGAACGTCCAGGGATTCCTCCCACACCAAAGGTGCCAGGACCAAAAGCTCTTGCTGCTCTTCAAGGAGCCAGGCAACCCCATTCACAGCCCCACAAACGATGGCGCTCTCGCTTTCGAGAGCCTCCCAAAGTCCCATACTAGCTGCCTGCACCCCTCGGTACGGCCGGACCCCGGCTCAGCAATTGCGAACGTCCAGGGATTCCTCCCACACCAAAGGGGCCAGGACCAAAAGCTCTTGCTGCTCTTCAAGGAGCCAGGCAACCCCATTCACAGCCCCACAAACGATGGCGCTCTCTCTTGCGACAGCCTCCCAAAGTCCAATACTACCTGCCTGCACCACCGAGTACAGCCGGAGCCCGGCTCAGCAATTGCGAACGTCCAGGGATTCCTCCCACACCAAAGGGGCCAGGACCAAAAGCTCTTGCTGCTCTTCAAGGAGCCAGGCAACCCCATTCACAGCCCCACAAACAATGGCGCTCTCTCTTGCGACAGCCTCCCAAAGTCCAATACTAGCTGCCTGCACCCCTCGGTACAGCTGGACCCCGGCTCAGGAACTGCGAACGTCCGGGGATTCCTCCCACACCAAAGGGGCCAGGACCAAAAGCTCTTGCTGCTCTTCAAGGAGCCAGGCAACCCCATTCACAGCCCCACAAACGCTGGCGCTCTCTCTTGCGACAGCCTCCCAAAGTCCAATACTACCTGCCTGCACCCCTCGGTACGGCCGGAGCCCGGCTCAGCAATTGCAAACGTCCAGGGATTCCTGCCACACCAAAGGGGCCAGGACCAAAAGCTCTTGCTGCTCTTCAAGGAGCCAGGCAACCCCATTCACAGCCCCACAAACGCTGGCGCTCTCTCTTGCGACAGCCTCCCAAAGTCCAATACTAGCTGCCTGTACCACCGAGTACAGCCGGAGCCCGGCTCAGGAACTGCAAACGTCCGGGGATTCCTCCCACACCAAAGGGGGCAAGACCAAAAGCTCTAGCTGCTCTTCAAGGAGCCAGGCAACCCCATTCACAGCCCCACAAACGATGGCGCTCTCTCTTGCGACAGCCTCCCAAAGTCCAATACTACCTGCCTGCACCCCTCGGTACGGCCGGAGCCCGGCTCAGCAATTGCAAACGTCCGGGGATTCCTCCCACACCAAAGGGGCCAGGACCAAAAGCTCTTGCTGCTCTTCAAGGAGCCAGGCAACCCCATTCACAGCCCCACAAACGATGGCGCTCTCTCTTGCGACAGCCTCCCAAAGTCCAATACTACCTGCCTGCACCACCGAGTACAGCCGGAGCCCGGCTCAGGAACTGCGAACGTCTGGGGATTCCTCCCACACCAAAGGGGCCAGGACCAAAAGCTCTTGCTGCTCTTCAAGGAGCCAGGCAACCCCATTCACAGCCCCACAAACGATGGCGCTCTCTCTTGCGACAGCCTCCCAAAGTCCAATACTAGATGCCTGCACCCCTCGGTACGGCCGGAGCCCGGCTCAGGAACTGCAAACGTCCAGGGATTCCTCCCACACCAAAGGGGCCAGCACCAAAAGCTCTTGCTGCTCTTCAAGGACCCACACAACCCCATTCACAGCCCCACAAACAATGGCGCTCTCTCTTGCGACAGCCTCCCAAAGTCCAATACTACCTGCCTGCACCACCGAGTACAGCCGGAGCCCGGCTCAGCAATTGCAAACGTCCAGGGATTCCTGCCACACCAAAGGGGCCAGGACCAAAAGCTCTTGCTGCTCTTCAAGGAGCCAGGCAACCCCATTCACAGCCCCACAAACGATGGCGCTCTCTCTTGCGACAGCCTCCCAAAGTCCAATACTACCTGCCTGCACCACCGAGTACAGCTGGAGCCCGGCTCAGCAATTGCGAACGTCTGGGGATTCCTGCCACACCAAAGGGGCCAGGACCAAAAGCTCTTGCTGCTCTTCAAGGAGCCAGGCAACCCCATTCACAGCCCCACAAACGATGGCGCTCTCTCTTGTGACAGCCTCCCAAAGTCCAATACTACCTGCCTGCACCCCTCGGTACGGCCGGAGCCCGGCTCAGCAATTGCGAACGTCCAGGGATTCCTCCCACACCAAAGGTGCCAGGACCAAAAGCTCTTGCTGCTCTTCAAGGAGCCAGGCAACCCCATTCACAGCCCCACAAACGATGGCGCTCTCTCTTGTGACAGCCTCCCAAAGTCCAATACTAGCTGCCTGCACCCCTCGGTACGGCCGGAGCCCGGCTCAGCAATTGCGAACGTCCAGGGATTCCTCCCACACCAAAGGGGCCAGGACCAAAAGCTCTTGCTGCTCTTCAAGGAGCCACGCAACCCCATTCACAGCCCCACAAACGATGGCGCTCTCTCTTGCGACAGCCTCCCAAAGTCCAATACTACCTGCCTGCACCACCGAGTACAGCCGGAGCCCGGCTCAGGAACTGCGAACGTCCGGGGATTCCTCCCACACCAAAGGGGCCAGGACCAAAAGCTCTTGCTGCTCTTCAAGGAGCCAGGCAACCCCATTCACAGCCCCACAAACGCTGGCGCTCTCTCTTGCAACAGCCTCCCAAAGTCCAATACTACCTGCCTGCACCCCTCGGTACGGCCGGAGCCCGGCTCAGCAATTGCGAACGTCCAGGGATTCCTGCCACACCAAAGGGGCCAGCACCAAAAGCTCTTGCTGCTCTTCAAGGAGCCAGGCAACCCCATTCACAGCCCCACAAACGATGGCGCTCTCGCTTTCGAGAGCCTCCCAAAGTCCAATACTAGCTGCCTGCACCCCTCGGTACGGCCGGACCCCGGCTCAGCAATTGCGAACGTCCAGGGATTCCTGCCACACCAAAGGGGCCAGCACCAAAAGCTCTTGCTGCTCTTCAAGGAGCCAGGCAACCCCATTCACAGCCCCACAAACAATGGCGCTCTCTCTTGCGACAGCCTCCCAAAGTCCAATACTACCTGCCTGCACCCCTCGGTACGGCCGGAGCCCGGCTCAGGAACTGCAAACATCCAGGGATTCCTCCCACACCAAAGGGGCCAGGACCAAAAGCTCTTGCTGCTCTTCAAGGAGCCAGGCAACCCCATTCACAGCCCCACAAACGATGGCGCTCTCTCTTGCGACAGCCTCCCAAAGTCCAATACTAGCTGCCTGCACCACCGAGTACAGCCGGAGCCCGGCTCAGGAACTGCGAACGTCCAGGGATTCCTCCCACACCAAAGGGGCCAGGACCAAAAGCTCTTGCTGCTCTTCAAGGAGCCAGGCAACCCCATTCACAGCCCCACAAACGCTGGCGCTCACTCTTGCGACAGCCTCCCAAAGTCCAATACTACCTGCCTGCACCCCTCGGTACGGCCGGACCCCGGCTCAGCAATTGCAAACGTCCAGGGATTCCTGCCACACCAAAGGGGCCAGCACCAAAAGCTCTTGCTGCTCTTCAAGGAGCCAGGCAACCCCATTCACAGCCCCACAAACGATGGCGCTCTCGCTTTCGAGAGCCTCCCAAAGTCCAATACTAGCTGCCTGCACCCCTCGGTACGGCCGGACCCCGGCTCAGCAATTGTGAATGTCCAGGGATTCCTCCCACACCAAAGGGGCCAGGACCAAAAGCTCTTGCTGCTCTTCAAGGAGCCAGGCAACCCCATTCACAGCCCCACAAACGATGGCGCTCTCTCTTGCGACAGCCTCCCAAAGTCCAATACTACCTGCCTGCACCCCTCGGTACGGCCGGAGCCCGGCTCAGCAATTGCGAACGTCCAGGGATTCCTGCCACACCAAAGGGGCCAGGACCAAAAGCTCTTGCTGCTCTTCAAGGAGCCAGGCAACCCCATTCACAGCCCCACAAACGATGGCGCTCTCTCTTGCGACAGCCTCCCAAAGTCCAATACTACCTGCCTGCACCACCGAGTACAGCCGGAGCCCGGCTCAGGAACTGCGAACGTCCAGGGATTCCTCCCACACCAAAGGGGCCAGGACCAAAAGCTCTTGCTGCTCTTCAAGGAGCCAGGCAACCCCATTCACAGCCCCACAAACGATGGCGCTCTCTCTTGCGACAGCCTCCCAAAGTCCAATACTACCTGCCTGCACCCCTCGGTACGGCCGGAGCCCGGCTCAGGAACTGCAAACGTCCAGGGATTCCTCCCACACCAAAGGGGCCAGGACCAAAAGCTCTTGCTGCTCTTCAAGGAGCCAGGCAACCCCATTCACAGCCCCACAAACGCTGGCGCTCTCTCTTGCGACAGCCTCCCAAAGTCCAATACTAGCTGCCTGCACCACCGAGTACAGCCGGAGCCCGGCTCAGGAACTGCGAACGTCCGGGGATTCCTGCCACACCAAAGGGGCCAGGACCAAAAGCTCTTGCTGCTCTTCAAGGAGCCAGGCAACCCCATTCACAGCCCCACAAACGATGGCGCTCACTCTTGCGACAGCCTCCCAAAGTCCAATACTACCTGCCTGCACCCCTCGGTACGGCCGGAGCCCGGCTCAGCAATTGCAAACGTCCAGGGATTCCTGCCACACCAAAGGGGCCAGGACCAAAAGCTCTTGCTGCTCTTCAAGGAGCCAGGCAACCCCATTCACAGCCCCACAAACGATGGCGCTCTCTCTTGCGACAGCCTCCCAAAGTCCAATACTAGCTGCCTGCACCCCTCGGTACGGCCGGAGCCCAGCTCAGGAACTGCAAACGTCCGGGGATTCCTGCCACACCAAAGGGGCCAGGACCAAAAGCTCTTGCTGCTCTTCAAGGAGCCAGGCAACCCCATTCACAGCCCCACAAACGATGGCGCTCTCTCTTGCGACAGCCTCCCAAAGTCCAATACTACCTGCCTGCACCACCGAGTACAGCCGGAGCCCGGCTCAGGAACTGCGAACGTCCAGGGATTCCTGCCACACCAAAGGGGCCAGCACCAAAAGCTCTTGCTGCTCTTCAAGGAGCCAGGCAACCCCATTCACAGCCCCACAAACGATGGCGCTCTCTCTTGCGACAGCCTCCCAAAGTCCAATACTAGCTGCCTGCACCCCTCGGTACGGCCGGAGCCCGGCTCAGCAATTGCGAACGTCTGGGGATTCCTGCCACACCAAAGGGGCCAGCACCAAAAGCTCTTGCTGCTCTTCAAGGAGCCAGGCAACCCCATTCACAGCCCCACAAACAATGGCGCTCTCTCTTGCGACAGCCTCCCAAAGTCCAATACTAGCTGCCTGCACCACCGAGTACAGCCGAAGCCCGGCTCAGGAACTGCGAACATCTGGGGATTCCTGCCACACCAAAGGGGCCAGGACCAAAAGCTCTTGCTGCTCTTCAAGGAGCCAGGCAACCCCATTCACAGCCCCACAAACGATGGCGCTCTCTCTTGCGACAGCCTCCCAAAGTCCAATACTACCTGCCTGCACCCCTCGGTACGGCCGGAGCCCGGCTCAGCAATTGCAAACGTCCAGGGATTCCTGCCACACCAAAGGGGCCAGGACCAAAAGCTCTTGCTGCTCTTCAAGGAGCCAGGCAACCCCATTCACAGCCCCACAAACGATGGCGCTCTCTCTTGCGACAGCCTCCCAAAGTCCAATACTAGCTGCCTGTACCACCGAGTACAGCCGGAGACCGGCTCAGGAACTGCAAACGTCCGGGGATTCCTCCCACACCAAAGGGGGCAAGACCAAAAGCTCTAGCTGCTCTTCAAGGAGCCAGGCAACCCCATTCACAGCCCCACAAACGATGGCGCTCTCTCTTGCGACAGCCTCCCAAAGTCCAATACTAGCTGCCTGCACCACCGAGTACAGCCGGAGCCCGGCTCAGGAACTGCGAACGTCCAGGGATTCCTCCCACACCAAAGGGGCCAGGACCAAAAGCTCTTGCTGCTCTTCAAGGAGCCAGGCAACCCCATTCACAGCCCCACAAACGATGGCGCTCTCTCTTGCGACAGCCTCCCAAAGTCCAATACTACCTGCCTGCACCCCTCAGTACGGCCGGAGCCCGGCTCAGGAACTGCAAACGTCCAGGGATTCCTCCCACACCAAAGGGGCCAGGACCAAAAGCTCTTGCTGCTCTTCAAGGAGCCAGGCAACCCCATTCACAGCCCCACAAACGCTGGCGCTCTCTCTTGCGACAGCCTCCCAAAGTCCAATACTACCTGCCTGCACCCCTCGGTACGGCCGGAGCCCGGCTCAGGAACTGCGAACGTCCGGGGATTCCTCCCACACCAAAGGGGCCAGGACCAAAAGCTCTTGCTGCTCTTCAAGGAGCCAGGCAACCCCATTCACAGCCCCACAAACGATGGCACTCTCTCTTGCGACAGCCTCCCAAAGTCCAATACTAGCTGCCTGCACCACCGAGTACAGCCGGAGCCCGGCTCAGGAACTGCGAACGTCCGGGGATTCCTGCCACACCAAAGGGGCCAGGACCAAAAGCTCTTGCTGCTCTTCAAGGAGCCAGGCAACCCCATTCACAGCCCCACAAACGATGGCGCTCACTCTTGCGACAGCCTCCCAAAGTCCAATACTACCTGCCTGCACCCCTCGGTACGGCCGGAGCCCGGCTCAGCAATTGCAAACGTCCAGGGATTCCTGCCACACCAAAGGGGCCAGGACCAAAAGCTCTTGCTGCTCTTCAAGGAGCCAGGCAACCCCATTCACAGCCCCACAAACGATGGCGCTCTCTCTTGCGACAGCCTCCCAAAGTCCAATACTAGCTGCCTGCACCCCTCGGTACGGCCGGAGCCCGGCTCAGGAACTGCAAACGTCCGGGGATTCCTGCCACACCAAAGGGGCCAGGACCAAAAGCTCTTGCTGCTCTTCAAGGAGCCAGGCAACCCCATTCACAGCCCCACAAACGATGGCGCTCTCTCTTGCGACAGCCTCCCAAAGTCCAATACTACCTGCCTGCACCACCGAGTACAGCCGGAGCCCGGCTCAGGAACTGCGAACGTCCAGGGATTCCTGCCACACCAAAGGGGCCAGCACCAAAAGCTCTTGCTGCTCTTCAAGGAGCCAGGCAACCCCATTCACAGCCCCACAAACGATGGCGCTCTCTCTTGCGACAGCCTCCCAAAGTCCAATACTAGCTGCCTGCACCCCTCGGTACGGCCGGAGCCCGGCTCAGCAATTGCGAACGTCTGGGGATTCCTGCCACACCAAAGGGGCCAGCACCAAAAGCTCTTGCTGCTCTTCAAGGAGCCAGGCAACCCCATTCACAGCCCCACAAACAATGGCGCTCTCTCTTGCGACAGCCTCCCAAAGTCCAATACTAGCTGCCTGCACCACCGAGTACAGCCGAAGCCCGGCTCAGGAACTGCGAACATCTGGGGATTCCTGCCACACCAAAGGGGCCAGGACCAAAAGCTCTTGCTGCTCTTCAAGGAGCCAGGCAACCCCATTCACAGCCCCACAAACGATGGCGCTCTCTCTTGCGACAGCCTCCCAAAGTCCAATACTACCTGCCTGCACCCCTCGGTACGGCCGGAGCCCGGCTCAGCAATTGCAAACGTCCAGGGATTCCTGCCACACCAAAGGGGCCAGGACCAAAAGCTCTTGCTGCTCTTCAAGGAGCCAGGCAACCCCATTCACAGCCCCACAAACGATGGCGCTCTCTCTTGCGACAGCCTCCCAAAGTCCAATACTAGCTGCCTGTACCACCGAGTACAGCCGGAGACCGGCTCAGGAACTGCAAACGTCCGGGGATTCCTCCCACACCAAAGGGGGCAAGACCAAAAGCTCTAGCTGCTCTTCAAGGAGCCAGGCAACCCCATTCACAGCCCCACAAACGATGGCGCTCTCTCTTGCGACAGCCTCCCAAAGTCCAATACTAGCTGCCTGCACCACCGAGTACAGCCGGAGCCCGGCTCAGGAACTGCGAACGTCCAGGGATTCCTCCCACACCAAAGGGGCCAGGACCAAAAGCTCTTGCTGCTCTTCAAGGAGCCAGGCAACCCCATTCACAGCCCCACAAACGATGGCGCTCTCTCTTGCGACAGCCTCCCAAAGTCCAATACTACCTGCCTGCACCCCTCAGTACGGCCGGAGCCCGGCTCAGGAACTGCAAACGTCCAGGGATTCCTCCCACACCAAAGGGGCCAGGACCAAAAGCTCTTGCTGCTCTTCAAGGAGCCAGGCAACCCCATTCACAGCCCCACAAACGCTGGCGCTCTCTCTTGCGACAGCCTCCCAAAGTCCAATACTACCTGCCTGCACCCCTCGGTACGGCCGGAGCCCGGCTCAGGAACTGCAAACGTCCGGGGATTCCTCCCACACCAAAGGGGCCAGGACCAAAAGCTCTTGCTGCTCTTCAAGGAGCCAGGCAACCCCATTCACAGCCCCACAAACGATGGCACTCTCTCTTGCGACAGCCTCCCAAAGTCCAATACTAGCTGCCTGCACCACCGAGTACAGCCGGAGCCCGGCTCAGGAACTGCGAACGTCCGGGGATTCCTGCCACACCAAAGGGGCCAGGACCAAAAGCTCTTGCTGCTCTTCAAGGAGCCAGGCAACCCCATTCACAGCCCCACAAACGATGGCGCTCACTCTTGCGACAGCCTCCCAAAGTCCAATACTACCTGCCTGCACCCCTCGGTACGGCCGGAGCCCGGCTCAGCAATTGCAAACGTCCAGGGATTCCTGCCACACCAAAGGGGCCAGGACCAAAAGCTCTTGCTGCTCTTCAAGGAGCCAGGCAACCCCATTCACAGCCCCACAAACGATGGCGCTCTCTCTTGCGACAGCCTCCCAAAGTCCAATACTAGCTGCCTGCACCCCTCGGTACGGCCGGAGCCCGGCTCAGCAATTGCAAACGTCCAGGGATTCCTGCCACACCAAAGGTGCCAGGACCAAAAGCTCTTGCTGCTCTTCAAGGAGCCAGGCAACCCCATTCACAGCCCCACAAACGATGGCGCTCTCTCTTGCGACAGCCTCCCAAAGTCCAATACTACCTGCCTGCACCCCTCGGTACGGCCGGAGCCCGGCTCAGGAACTGCAAACGTCCGGGGATTCCTGCCACACCAAAGGGGCCAGGACCAAAAGCTCTTGCTGCTCTTCAAGGAGCCAGGCAACCCCATTCACAGCCCCACAAACGCTGGCGCTCTCTCTTGCGACAGCCTCCCAAAGTCCAATACTACCTGCCTGCACCACCGAGTACAGCCGGAGCCCGGCTCAGGAACTGCGAACGTCCAGGGATTCCTGCCACACCAAAGGGGCCAGCACCAAAAGCTCTTGCTGCTCTTCAAGGAGCCAGGCAACCCCATTCACAGCCCCACAAACGATGGCGCTCTCTCTTGCGACAGCCTCCCAAAGTCCAATACTACCTGCCTGCACCCCTCGGTACGGCCGGAGCCCGGCTCAGCAATTGCGAACGTCTGGGGATTCCTGCCACACCAAAGGGGCCAGCACCAAAAGCTCTTGCTGCTCTTCAAGGAGCCAGGCAACCCCATTCACAGCCCCACAAACAATGGCGCTCTCTCTTGCGACAGCCTCCCAAAGTCCAATACTAGCTGCCTGCACCACCGAGTACAGCCGAAGCCCGGCTCAGGAACTGCGAACATCTGGGGATTCCTGCCACACCAAAGGGGCCAGGACCAAAAGCTCTTGCTGCTCTTCAAGGAGCCAGGCAACCCCATTCACAGCCCCACAAACAATGGCGCTCTCTCTTGCGACAGCCTCCCAAAGTCCAATACTAGCTGCCTGCACCCCTCGGTACGGCCGGAGCCCGGCTCAGGAACTGCGAACGTCCAGGGATTCCTCCCACACCAAAGGGGCCAGGACCAAAAGCTCTTGCTGCTCTTCAAGGAGCCAGGCAACCCCATTCACAGCCCCACAAACGATGGCGCTCTCTCTTGCGACAGCCTCCCAAAGTCCAATACTAGCTGCCTGTACCACCGAGTACAGCCGGAGACCGGCTCAGGAACTGCAAACGTCCGGGGATTCCTCCCACACCAAAGGGGGCAAGACCAAAAGCTCTAGCTGCTCTTCAAGGAGCCAGGCAACCCCATTCACAGCCCCACAAACGATGGCGCTCTCTCTTGCGACAGCCTCCCAAAGTCCAATACTACCTGCCTGCACCCCTCGGTACGGCCGGACCCCGGCTCAGCAATTGCAAACGTCCGGGGATTCCTCCCACACCAAAGGGGCCAGGACCAAAAGCTCTTGCTGCTCTTCAAGGAGCCAGGCAACCCCATTCACAGCCCCACAAACGATGGCGCTCACTCTTGCGACAGCCTCCCAAAGTCCAATACTACCTGCCTGCACCACCGAGTACAGCTGGAGCCCGGCTCAGGAACTGCGAACGTCCGGGGATTCCTCCCACACCAAAGGTGCCAGGACCAAAAGCTCTTGCTGCTCTTCAAGGAGCCAGGCAACCCCATTCACAGCCCCACAAACGCTGGCACTCTCTCTTGCGACAGCCTCCCAAAGTCCAATACTACCTGCCTGCACCCCTCAGTACGGCCGGAGCCCGGCTCAGGAACTGCAAACGTCCAGGGATTCCTCCCACACCAAAGGGGCCAGGACCAAAAGCTCTTGCTGCTCTTCAAGGAGCCAGGCAACCCCATTCACAGCCCCACAAACGCTGGCGCTCTCTCTTGCGACAGCCTCCCAAAGTCCAATACTACCTGCCTGCACCCCTCGGTACGGCCGGAGCCCGGCTCAGGAACTGCAAACGTCCGGGGATTCCTCCCACACCAAAGGGGCCAGGACCAAAAGCTCTTGCTGCTCTTCAAGGAGCCAGGCAACCCCATTCACAGCCCCACAAACGATGGCACTCTCTCTTGCGACAGCCTCCCAAAGTCCAATACTACCTGCCTGCACCCCTCGGTACGGCCGGAGCCCGGCTCAGCAATTGCAAACGTCCAGGGATTCCTGCCACACCAAAGGGGCCAGGACCAAAAGCTCTTGCTGCTCTTCAAGGAGCCAGGCAACCCCATTCACAGCCCCACAAACGATGGCGCTCTCTCTTGCGACAGCCTCCCAAAGTCCAATACTAGCTGCCTGCACCCCTCGGTACGGCCGGAGCCCGGCTCAGCAATTGCAAACGTCCAGGGATTCCTGCCACACCAAAGGTGCCAGGACCAAAAGCTCTTGCTGCTCTTCAAGGAGCCAGGCAACCCCATTCACAGCCCCACAAACGATGGCGCTCTCTCTTGCGACAGCCTCCCAAAGTCCAATACTACCTGCCTGCACCCCTCGGTACGGCCGGAGCCCGGCTCAGGAACTGCAAACGTCCGGGGATTCCTGCCACACCAAAGGGGCCAGGACCAAAAGCTCTTGCTGCTCTTCAAGGAGCCAGGCAACCCCATTCACAGCCCCACAAACGCTGGCGCTCTCTCTTGCGACAGCCTCCCAAAGTCCAATACTACCTGCCTGCACCACCGAGTACAGCCGGAGCCCGGCTCAGGAACTGCGAACGTCCAGGGATTCCTGCCACACCAAAGGGGCCAGCACCAAAAGCTCTTGCTGCTCTTCAAGGAGCCAGGCAACCCCATTCACAGCCCCACAAACGATGGCGCTCTCTCTTGCGACAGCCTCCCAAAGTCCAATACTACCTGCCTGCACCCCTCGGTACGGCCGGAGCCCGGCTCAGCAATTGCGAACGTCTGGGGATTCCTGCCACACCAAAGGGGCCAGGACCAAAAGCTCTTGCTGCTCTTCAAGGAGCCAGGCAACCCCATTCACAGCCCCACAAACAATGGCGCTCTCTCTTGCGACAGCCTCCCAAAGTCCAATACTAGCTGCCTGCACCACCGAGTACAGCCGAAGCCCGGCTCAGGAACTGCGAACATCTGGGGATTCCTGCCACACCAAAGGGGCCAGGACCAAAAGCTCTTGCTGCTCTTCAAGGAGCCAGGCAACCCCATTCACAGCCCCACAAACAATGGCGCTCTCTCTTGCGACAGCCTCCCAAAGTCCAATACTAGCTGCCTGCACCCCTCGGTACGGCCGGAGCCCGGCTCAGGAACTGCGAACGTCCAGGGATTCCTCCCACACCAAAGGGGCCAGGACCAAAAGCTCTTGCTGCTCTTCAAGGAGCCAGGCAACCCCATTCACAGCCCCACAAACGATGGCGCTCTCTCTTGCGACAGCCTCCCAAAGTCCAATACTAGCTGCCTGTACCACCGAGTACAGCCGGAGACCGGCTCAGGAACTGCAAACGTCCGGGGATTCCTCCCACACCAAAGGGGGCAAGACCAAAAGCTCTAGCTGCTCTTCAAGGAGCCAGGCAACCCCATTCACAGCCCCACAAACGATGGCGCTCTCTCTTGCGACAGCCTCCCAAAGTCCAATACTAGCTGCCTGCACCCCTCGGTACGGCCGGACCCCGGCTCAGCAATTGCAAACGTCCGGGGATTCCTCCCACACCAAAGGGGCCAGGACCAAAAGCTCTTGCTGCTCTTCAAGGAGCCACGCAACCCCATTCACAGCCCCACAAACGATGGCGCTCACTCTTGCGACAGCCTCCCAAAGTCCAATACTACCTGCCTGCACCACCGAGTACAGCCGGAGCCCGGCTCAGGAACTGCGAACGTCCGGGGATTCCTCCCACACCAAAGGTGCCAGGACCAAAAGCTCTTGCTGCTCTTCAAGGAGCCAGGCAACCCCATTCACAGCCCCACAAACGCTGGCACTCTCTCTTGCGACAGCCTCCCAAAGTCCAATACTACCTGCCTGCACCCCTCGGTACGGCCGGAGCCCGGCTCAGCAATTGCAAACGTCCAGGGATTCCTCCCACACCAAAGGTGCCAGGACCAAAAGCTCTTGCTGCTCTTCAAGGAGCCAGGCAACCCCATTCACTGCCCCACAAACGCTGGCGCTCTCTCTTGCGACAGCCTCCCAAAGTCCAATACTAGCTGCCTGCACCACCGAGTACAGCCGGAGCCCGGCTCAGGAACTGCGAACGTCTGGGGATTCCTCCCACACCAAAGGGGCCAGGACCAAAAGCTCTTGCTGCTCTTCAAGGAGCCAGGCAACCCCATTCACAGCCCCACAAACAATGGCGCTCTCTCTTGCGACAGCCTCCCAAAGTCCAATACTAGCTGCCTGCACCCCTCGGTACAGCTGGACCCCGGCTCAGGAACTGCGAACGTCCGGGGATTCCTCCCACACCAAAGGGGCCAGGACCAAAAGCTCTTGCTGCTCTTCAAGGAGCCAGGCAACCCCATTCACAGCCCCACAAACGATGGCGCTCTCTCTTGCGACAGCCTCCCAAAGTCCAATACTACCTGCCTGCACCCCTCGGTACGGCCGGACCCCGGCTCAGGAACTGCAAACGTCCAGGGATTCCTCCCACACCAAAGGGGCCAGGACCAAAAGCTCTTGCTGCTCTTCAAGGAGCCAGGCAACCCCATTCACAGCCCCACAAACGCTGGCGCTCTCTCTTGCGACAGCCTCCCAAAGTCCAATACTAGCTGCCTGCACCACCGAGTACAGCCGGAGCCCGGCTCAGCAATTGCGAACGTCCAGGGATTCCTGCCACACCAAAGGGGCCAGGACCAAAAGCTCTTGCTGCTCTTCAAGGAGCCACGCAACCCCATTCACAGCCCCACAAACGATGGCGCGCTCTCTTGCGACAGCCTCCCAAAGTCCAATACTAGCTGCCTGCACCACCGAGTACAGCCGGAGCCCGGCTCAGCAATTGCGAACGTCCAGGGATTCCTGCCACACCAAAGGGGCCAGGACCAAAAGCTCTTGCTGCTCTTCAAGGAGCCAGGCAACCCCATTCACAGCCCCACAAACGATGGCGCTCTCTCTTGCGACAGCTTCCCAAAGTCCAATACTACCTGCCTGCACCACCGAGTACAGCCGGAGCCCGGCTCAGCAATTGCGAACGTCCAGGGATTCCTGCCACACCAAAGGTGCCAGGACCAAAAGCTCTTGCTGCTCTTCAAGGAGCCAGGCAACCCCATTCACAGCCCCACAAACGATGGCGCTCTCTCTTGCGACAGCCTCCCAAAGTCCAATACTACCTGCCTGCACCCCTCGGTACGGCCGGAGCCCGGCTCAGCAATTGCGAACGTCCAGGGATTCCTCCAACACCAAAGGGGCCAGGACCAAAAGCTCTTGCTGCTCTTCAAGGAGCCAGGCAACCCCATTCACAGCCCCACAAACGCTGGCGCTCTCTCTTGTGACAGCCTCCCAAAGTCCAATACTACCTGCCTGCACCCCTCGGTACGGCCGGAGCCCGGCTCAGGAACTGCGAACGTCCAGGGATTCCTCCCACACCAAAGGGGCCAGCACCAAAAGCTCTTGCTGCTCTTCAAGGAGCCACGCAACCCCATTCACAGCCCCACAAACGATGGCGCTCTCTCTTGCGACAGCCTCCCAAAGTCCAATACTAGCTGCCTGCACCACCGAGTACAGCCGGAGCCCGGCTCAGGAACTGCGAACGTCCGGGGATTCCTCCCACACCAAAGGGGCCAGGACCAAAAGCTCTTGCTGCTCTTCAAGGAGCCAGGCAACCCCATTCACAGCCCCACAAACGCTGGCGCTCTCTCTTGCGACAGCCTCCCAAAGTCCAATACTAGCTGCCTGCACCACCGAGTACAGCCGGAGCCCGGCTCAGCAATTGCGAACGTCCAGGGATTCCTGCCACACCAAAGGGGCCAGGACCAAAAGCTCTTGCTGCTCTTCAAGGAGCCAGGCAACCCCATTCACAGCCCCACAAACGATGGCGCTCTCTCTTGCGACAGCCTCCCAAAGTCCAATACTACCTGCCTGCACCCCTCGGTACGGCCGGAGCCCGGCTCAGCAATTGCGAACGTCCAGGGATTCCTCCAACACCAAAGGGGCCAGGACCAAAAGCTCTTGCTGCTCTTCAAGGAGCCAGGCAACCCCATTCACAGCCCCACAAACGCTGGCGCTCTCTCTTGTGACAGCCTCCCAAAGTCCAATACTACCTGCCTGCACCCCTCGGTACGGCCGGAGCCCGGCTCAGGAACTGCGAACGTCCAGGGATTCCTCCCACACCAAAGGGGCCAGCACCAAAAGCTCTTGCTGCTCTTCAAGGAGCCAGGCAACCCCATTCACAGCCCCACAAACGATGGCGCTCTCTCTTGCGACAGCCTCCCAAAGTCCAATACTACCTGCCTGCACTACCGAGTACAGCCGGAGCCCGGCTCAGGAACTGCGAACGTCCGGGGATTCCTCCCACACCAAAGGGGCCAGGACCAAAAGCTCTTGCTGCTCTTCAAGGAGCCAGGCAACCCCATTCACAGCCCCACAAACGCTGGCGCTCACTCTTGCGACAGCCTCCCAAAGTCCAATACTACCTGCCTGCACCCCTCGGTACGGCCGGAGCCCGGCTCAGCAATTGCGAACGTCCAGGGATTCCTGCCACACCAAAGGGGCCAGCACCAAAAGCTCTTGCTGCTCTTCAAGGAGCCAGGCAACCCCATTCACAGCCCCACAAACGATGGCGCTCTCGCTTTCGAGAGCCTCCCAAAGTCCAATACTAGCTGCCTGCACCCCTCGGTACGGCCGGACCCCGGCTCAGCAATTGCGAACGTCCAGGGATTCCTCCCACACCAAAGGGGCCAGGACCAAAAGCTCTTGCTGCTCTTCAAGGAGCCAGGCAACCCCATTCACAGCCCCACAAACGATGGCGCTCTCTCTTGCGACAGCCTCCCAAAGTCCAATACTAGCTGCCTGCACCACCGAGTACAGCCGGAGCCCGGCTCAGGAACTGCGAACGTCTGGGGATTCCTCCCACACCAAAGGGGCCAGGACCAAAAGCTCTTGCTGCTCTTCAAGGAGCCAGGCAACCCCATTCACAGCCCCACAAACGATGGCGCTCTCTCTTGCGACAGCCTCCCAAAGTCCAATACTACCTGCCTGCACCACCGAGTACAGCCGGAGCCCGGCTCAGGAACTGCGAACGTCCAGGGATTCCTGCCACACCAAAGGGGCCAGCACCAAAAGCTCTTGCTGCTCTTCAAGGAGCCAGGCAACCCCATTCACAGCCCCACAAACGATGGCGCTCTCTCTTTCGAGAGCCTCCCAAAGTCCAATACTACCTGCCTGCACCCCTCGGTACGGCCGGAGCCCGGCTCAGCAATTGCAAACGTCCAGGGATTCCTCCCACACCAAAGGGGCCAGGACCAAAAGCTCTTGCTGCTCTTCAAGGAGCCAGGCAACCCCATTCACAGCCCCACAAACGCTGGCACTCACTCTTGTGACAGCCTCCCAAAGTCCAATACTACCTGCCTGCACCCCTCGGTACGGCCGGAGCCCGGCTCAGCAATTGCGAACGTCCAGGGATTCCTGCCACACCAAAGGGGCCAGCACCAAAAGCTCTTGCTGCTCTTCAAGGAGCCAGGCAACCCCATTCACAGCCCCACAAACGATGGCGCTCTCGCTTTCGAGAGCCTCCCAAAGTCCAATACTAGCTGCCTGCACCCCTCGGTACGGCCGGACCCCGGCTCAGCAATTGCGAACGTCCAGGGATTCCTCCCACACCAAAGGGGCCAGCACCAAAAGCTCTTGCTGCTCTTCAAGGAGCCAGGCAACCCCATTCACAGCCCCACAAACGCTGGCGCTCTCTCTTGCGACAGCCTCCCAAAGTCCAATACTACCTGCCTGCACCCCTCGGTACGGCCGGAGCCCGGCTCAGCAATTGCAAACGTCCAGGGATTCCTGCCACACCAAAGGGGCCAGGACCAAAAGCTCTTGCTGCTCTTCAAGGAGCCAGGCAACCCCATTCACAGCCCCACAAACGCTGGCGCTCTCTCTTGCGACAGCCTCCCAAAGTCCAATACTACCTGCCTGCGCCGCTCGGTACAGCCGGAGCCCGGCTCAGCAATTGTGAACGTCCAGGGATTCCTCCCACACCAAAGGGGCCAGGACCAAAAGCTCTTGCTGCTCTTCAAGGAGCCAGGCAACCCCATTCACAGCCCCACAAACGCTGGCGCTCTCTCTTGCGACAGCCTCCCAAAGTCCAATACTAGCTGCCAGCACCCCTCGGTACGGCCGGAGCCCGGCTCAGCAATTGCGAACGTCCAGGGATTCCTCCCACACCAAAGGGGGCAGGACCAAAAGCTCTAGCTGCTCTTCAAGGAGCCAGGCAACCCCATTCACAGCCCCACAAACGCTGGCGCTCTCTCTTGCGACAGCCTCCCAAAGTCCAATACTACCTGCCTGCACCCCTCGGTACGGCCGGAGCCCGGCTCAGGAACTGCGAACGTCCAGGGATTCCTCCCACACCAAAGGGGCCAGGACCAAAAGCTCTTGCTGCTCTTCAAGGAGCCAGGCAACCCCATTCACAGCCCCACAAACGATGGCGCTCTCTCTTGCGACAGCCTCCCAAAGTCCAATACTACCTGCCTGCACCACCGAGTACAGCCGGAGCCAGGCTCAGGAACTGCGAACGTCCGGGGATTCCTCCCACACCAAAGGGGCCAGGACCAAAAGCTCTTGCTGCTCTTCAAGGAGCCAGGCAACCCCATTCACAGCCCCACAAACGATGGCGCTCACTCTTGCGACAGCCTCCCAAAGTCCAATACTACCTGCCTGCACCCCTCGGTACGGCCGGAGCCCGGCTCAGCAATTGCGAACGTCCAGGGATTCCTCCCACACCAAAGGTGCCAGGACCAAAAGCTCTTGCTGCTCTTCAAGGAGCCAGGCAACCCCATTCACAGCCCCACAAACGCTGGCGCTCTCGCTTTCGAGAGCCTCCCAAAGTCCCATACTAGCTGCCTGCACCCCTCGGTACGGCCGGACCCCGGCTCAGCAATTGCGAATGTCCAGGGATTCCTCCCACACCAAAGGGGCCAGGACCAAAAGCTCTTGCTGCTCTTCAAGGAGCCAGGCAACCCCATTCACAGCCCCACAAACGATGGCGCTCTCTCTTGCGACAGCCTCCCAAAGTCCAATACTAGCTGCCTGCACCACCGAGTACAGCCGGAGCCCGGCTCAGCAATTGCGAACGTCCAGGGATTCCTGCCACACCAAAGGGGCCAGGACCAAAAGCTCTTGCTGCTCTTCAAGGAGCCAGGCAACCCCATTCACAGCCCCACAAACAATGGCGCTCTCTCTTGCGACAGCCTCCCAAAGTCCAATACTACCTGCCTGCACCCCTCGGTACGGCCGGAGCCCGGCTCAGCAATTGCAAACGTCCAGGGATTCCTGCCACACCAAAGGGGCCAGCACCAAAAGCTCTAGCTGCTCTTCAAGGAGCCAGGCAACCCCATTCACAGCCCCACAAACGATGGCGCTCTCTCTTGCGACAGCCTCCCAAAGTCCAATACTACCTGCCTGCACCCCTCGGTACGGCCGGAGCCCGGCTCAGCAATTGCAAACGTCCGGGGATTCCTCCCACACCAAAGGGGCCAGGACCAAAAGCTCTTGCTGCTCTTCAAGGAGCCAGGCAACCCCAGTCACAGCCCCACAAACGCTGGCGCTCTCTCTTGCGACAGCCTCCCAAAGTCCAATACTACCTGCCTGCACCACCGAGTACAGCTGGAGCCCGGCTCAGGAACTGCGAACGTCCGGGGATTCCTCCCACACCAAAGGGGCCAGGACCAAAAGCTCTTGCTGCTCTTCAAGGAGCCAGGCAACCCCATTCACAGCCCCACAAACGATGGCGCTCTCTCTTGCGACAGCCTCCCAAAGTCCAATACTACCTGCCTGCACCACCGAGTACAGCCGGAGCCCGGCTCAGGAACTGCGAACGTCCGGGGATTCCTCCCACACCAAAGGGGCCAGGACCAAAAGCTCTTGCTGCTCTTCAAGGAGCCAGGCAACCCCATTCACAGCCCCACAAACGATGGCGCTCTCTCTTGCGACAGCCTCCCAAAGTCCAATACTAGATGCCTGCACCCCTCGGTACGGCCGGAGCCCGGCTCAGGAACTGCAAACGTCCAGGGATTCCTCCCACACCAAAGGGGCCAGGACCAAAAGCTCTTGCTGCTCTTCAAGGAGCCAGGCAACCCCATTCACAGCCCCACAAACGCTGGCGCTCTCTCTTGCGACAGCCTCCCAAAGTCCAATACTAGCTGCCTGCACCACCGAGTACAGCCGGAGCCCGGCTCAGCAATTGCGAACGTCCAGGGATTCCTGCCACACCAAAGGGGCCAGGACCAAAAGCTCTTGCTGCTCTTCAAGGAGCCAGGCAACCCCATTCACAGCCCCACAAACGATGGCGCTCTCTCTTGCGACAGCCTCCCAAAGTCCAATACTACCTGCCTGCACCACCGAGTACAGCTGGAGCCCGGCTCAGCAATTGCGAACGTCTGGGTATTCCTGCCACACCAAAGGGGCCAGGACCAAAAGCTCTTGCTGCTCTTCAAGGAGCCAGGCAACCCCATTCACAGCCCCACAAACGATGGCGCTCTCTCTTGTGACAGCCTCCCAAAGTCCAATACTAGCTGCCTGCACCCCTCGGTACGGCCGGAGCCCGGCTCAGCAATTGCGAACGTCCAGGGATTCCTCCCACACCAAAGGTGCCAGGACCAAAAGCTCTTGCTGCTCTTCAAGGAGCCAGGCAACCCCATTCACAGCCCCACAAACGCTGGCGCTCTCTCTTGTGACAGCCTCCCAAAGTCCAATACTACCTGCCTGCACCCCTCGGTACGGCCGGAGCCCGGCTCAGCAATTGCGAACGTCCAGGGATTCCTCCCACACCAAAGGGGCCAGGACCAAAAGCTCTTGCTGCTCTTCAAGGAGCCACGCAACCCCATTCACAGCCCCACAAACGATGGCGCTCTCTCTTGCGACAGCCTCCCAAAGTCCAATACTACCTGCCTGCACCACCGAGTACAGCCGGAGCCCGGCTCAGGAACTGCGAACGTCCGGGGATTCCTGCCACACCAAAGGGGCCAGGACCAAAAGCTCTTGCTGCTCTTCAAGGAGCCAGGCAACCCCATTCACAGCCCCACAAACGCTGGCGCTCACTCTTGCGACAGCCTCCCAAAGTCCAATACTACCTGCCTGCACCCCTCGGTACGGCCGGAGCCCGGCTCAGCAATTGCGAACGTCCAGGGATTCCTGCCACACCAAACGGGCCAGCACCAAAAGCTCTTGCTGCTCTTCAAGGAGCCAGGCAACCCCATTCACAGCCCCACAAACGATGGCGCTCTCGCTTTCGAGAGCCTCCCAAAGTCCAATACTAGCTGCCTGCACCCCTCGGTACGGCCGGACCCCGGCTCAGCAATTGCGAACGTCCAGGGATTCCTCCCACACCAAAGGGGCCAGGACCAAAAGCTCTTGCTGCTCTTCAAGGAGCCAGGCAACCCCATTCACAGCCCCACAAACGATGGCGCTCACTCTTGCGACAGCCTCCCAAAGTCCAATACTAGCTGCCTGCACCCCTCGGTACGGCCGGAGCCCGGCTCACCAATTGCGAACGTCCAGGGATTCCTGCCACACCAAAGGGGCCAGCACCAAAAGCTCTTGCTGCTCTTCAAGGAGCCAGGCAACCCCATTCACAGCCCCACAAACGATGGTGCTCTCTCTTTCGAGAGCCTCCCAAAGTCCAATACTAGCTGCCTGCACCCCTCGGTACGGCCGGAGCCCGGCTCAGCAATTGTGAATGTCCAGGGATTCCTGCCACACCAAAGGTGGCAGGACCAAAAGCTCTTGCTGCTCTTCAAGGAGCCAGGCAACCCCATTCACAGCCCCACAAACGATGGCGCTCTCTCTTGCGACAGCCTCCCAAAGTCCAATACTACCTGCCTGCACCCCTCGGTACGGCCGGAGCCCGGCTCAGCAATTGCAAACGTCCAGGGATTCCTGCCACACCAAAGGGGCCAGGACCAAAAGCTCTTGCTGCTCTTCAAGGAGCCAGGCAACCCCATTCACAGCCCCACAAACGATGGCGCTCTCTCTTGCGACAGCCTCCCAAAGTCCAATACTAGCTGCCTGCACCACCGAGTACAGCCGGAGCCCGGCTCAGGAACTGCGAACGTCCAGGGATTCCTCCCACACCAAAGGGGCCAGCACCAAAAGCTCTTGCTGCTCTTCAAGGAGCCACGCAACCCCATTCACAGCCCCACAAACGATGGCGCTCTCTCTTGCGACAGCCTCCCAAAGTCCAATACTACCTGCCTGCACCCCTCGGTACGGCCGGAGCCCGGCTCAGGAACTGCAAACGTCCAGGGATTCCTCCCACACCAAAGGGGCCAGGACCAAAAGCTCTTGCTGCTCTTCAAGGAGCCAGGCAACCCCATTCACAGCCCCACAAACGCTGGCGCTCTCTCTTGCGACAGCCTCCCAAAGTCCAATACTACCTGCCTGCACCCCTCGGTACGGCCGGAGCCCGGCTCAGGAACTGCGAACGTCCAGGGATTCCTGCCACACCAAAGGTGCCAGGACCAAAAGCTCTTGCTGCTCTTCAAGGAGCCAGGCAACCCCATTCACAGCCCCACAAACGATGGCGCTCTCTCTTGCGACAGCCTCCCAAAGTCCAATACTAGCTGCCTGCACCACCGAGTACAGCCGGAGCCCGGCTCAGCAATTGCGAACGTCCAGGGATTCCTGCCACACCAAAGGGGCCAGGACCAAAAGCTCTTGCTGCTCTTCAAGGAGCCAGGCAACCCCATTCACAGCCCCACAAACAATGGCGCTCTCTCTTGCGACAGCCTCCCAAAGTCCAATACTAGCTGCCTGCACCCCTCGGTACGGCCGGAGCCCGGCTCAGCAATTGCGAACGTCCAGGGATTCCTCCCACACCAAAGGGGCCAGGACCAAAAGCTCTTGCTGCTCTTCAAGGAGCCAGGCAACCCCATTCACAGCCCCACAAACGATGGCGCTCTCTCTTGCGACAGCCTCCCAAAGTCCAATACTAGCTGCCTGCACCCCTCGGTACGGCCGGAGCCCGGCTCAGCAATTGCGAACGTCTGGGGATTCCTGCCACACCAAAGGGGCCAGCACCAAAAGCTCTTGCTGCTCTTCAAGGAGCCAGGCAACCCCATTCACAGCCCCACAAACAATGGCGCTCTCTCTTGCGACAGCCTCCCAAAGTCCAATACTAGCTGCCTGCACCCCTCGGTACAGCCGGAGCCCGGCTCAGCAATTGCGAACGTCCAGGGATTCCTCCCACACCAAAGGGGCCAGGACCAAAAGCTCTTGCTGCTCTTCAAGGAGCCAGGCAACCCCATTCACAGCCCCACAAACGATGGCGCTCTCTCTTGCGACAGCCTCCCAAAGTCCAATACTAGCTGCCTGTACCACCGAGTACAGCCGGAGACCGGCTCAGGAACTGCAAACGTCCGGGGATTCCTCCCACACCAAAGGGGGCAAGACCAAAAGCTCTAGCTGCTCTTCAAGGAGCCAGGCAACCCCATTCACAGCCCCACAAACGCTGGCGCTCTCTCTTGCGACAGCCTCCCAAAGTCCAATACTACCTGCCTGCACCCCTCGGTACGGCCGGACCCCGGCTCAGCAATTGCAAACGTCCAGGGATTCCTCCCACACCAAAGGGGCCAGGACCAAAAGCTCTTGCTGCTCTTCAAGGAGCCAGGCAACCCCATTCACTGCCCCACAAACGCTGGCGCTCTCTCTTGCGACAGCCTCCCAAAGTCCAATACTAGCTGCCTGCACCACCGAGTACAGCCGGAGCCCGGCTCAGGAACTGCGAACGTCTGGGGATTCCTCCCACACCAAAGGGGCCAGGACCAAAAGCTCTTGCTGCTCTTCAAGGAGCCAGGCAACCCCATTCACAGCCCCACAAACGCTGGCGCTCTCTCTTGCGACAGCCTCCCAAAGTCCAATACTACCTGCCTGCACCCCTCGGTACGGCCGGAGCCCGGCTCAGGAACTGCAAACGTCCAGGGATTCCTCCCACACCAAAGGGGCCAGGACCAAAAGCTCTTGCTGCTCTTCAAGGAGCCAGGCAACCCCATTCACAGCCCCACAAACGATGGCGCTCTCTCTTGCGACAGCCTCCCAAAGTCCAATACTACCTGCCTGCACCCCTCGGTACGGCCGGAGCCCGGCTCAGCAATTGCAAACGTCCGGGGATTCCTCCCACACCAAAGGGGCCAGGACCAAAAGCTCTTGCTGCTCTTCAAGGAGCCAGGCAACCCCATTCACAGCCCCACAAACGCTGGCGCTCACTCTTGCGACAGCCTCCCAAAGTCCAATACTACCTGCCTGCACCACCGAGTAGAGCTGGAGCCCGGCTCAGGAACTGCGAACGTCCGGGGATTCCTCCCACACCAAAGGTGCCAGGACCAAAAGCTCTTGCTGCTCTTCAAGGAGCCAGGCAACCCCATTCACAGCCCCACAAACGATGGCGCTCTCTCTTGCGACAGCCTCCCAAAGTCCAATACTAGCTGCCTGCACCACCGAGTACAGCCGGAGCCCGGCTCAGCAATTGCAAACGTCCGGGGATTCCTCCCACACCAAAGGTGCCAGGACCAAAAGCTCTTGCTGCTCTTCAAGGAGCCAGGCAACCCCATTCACAGCCCCACAAACGCTGGCGCTCACTCTTGCGACAGCCTCCCAAAGTCCAATACTACCTGCCTGCACCCCTCGGTACGGCCGGAGCCCGGCTCAGCAATTGCGAACGTCCAGGGATTCCTGCCACACCAAAGGTGCCAGGACCAAAAGCTCTTGCTGCTCTTCAAGAAGCCAGGCAACCCCATTCACAGCCCCACAAACGCTGGTGCTCTCTCTTGCGACAGCCTCCCAAAGTCCAATACTAGCTGCCTGCACCACCGAGTACAGCCGGAGCCCGGCTCAGGAACTGCAAACGTCCGGGGATTCCTGCCACACCAAAGGGGCCAGGACCAAAAGCTCTTGCTGCTCTTCAAGGAGCCAGGCAACCCCATTCACAGCCCCACAAACGATGGCGCTCTCTCTTGCGACAGCCTCCCAAAGTCCAATACTACCTGCCTGCACCCCTCGGTACGGCCGGACCCCGGCTCAGGAACTGCGAACGTCCGGGGATTCCTGCCACACCAAAGGGGCCAGGACCAAAAGCTCTTGCTGCTCTTCAAGGAGCCAGGCAACCCCATTCACAGCCCCACAAACGCTGGCGCTCTCTCTTGCGACAGCCTCCCAAAGTCCAATACTACCTGCCTGCACCCCTCGGTACGGCCGGACCCCGGCTCAGCAATTGCGAACGTCCAGGGATTCCTGCCACACCAAAGGGGCCAGCACCAAAAGCTCTTGCTGCTCTTCAAGGAGCCAGGCAACCCCATTCACAGCCCCACAAACGATGGCGCTCTCGCTTTCGAGAGCCTCCCAAAGTCCAATACTAGCTGCCTGCACTCCTCGGTACGGCCGGACCCCGGCTCAGCAATTGCGAACGTCCAGGGATTCCTCCCACACCAAAGGGGCCAGGACCAAAAGCTCTTGCTGCTCTTCAAGGAGCCAGGCAACCCCATTCACAGCCCCACAAACAATGGCGCTCTCTCTTGCGACAGCCTCCCAAAGTCCAATACTACCTGCCTGCACCCCTCGGTACGGCCGGAGCCCGGCTCAGCAATTGCGAACGTCCAGGGATTCCTCCCACACCAAAGGGGCCAGGACCAAAAGCTCTTGCTGCTCTTCAAGGAGCCAGGCAACCCCATTCACAGCCCCACAAACGATGGCGCTCTCTCTTGCGACAGCCTCCCAAAGTCCAATACTAGCTGCCTGCACCCCTCGGTACGGCCGGAGCCCGGCTCAGGAACTGCAAACGTCCAGGGATTCCTCCCACACCAAAGGGGCCAGGACCAAAAGCTCTTGCTGCTCTTCAAGGAGCCAGGCAACCCCATTCACAGCCCCACAAACGATGGCGCTCTCTCTTGCGACAGCCTCCCAAAGTCCAATACTACCTGCCTGCACCACCGAGTACAGCCGGAGCCCGGCTCAGGAACTGCGAACGTCCAGGGATTCCTGCCACACCAAAGGGGCCAGGACCAAAAGCTCTTGCTGCTCTTCAAGGAGCCAGGCAACCCCATTCACAGCCCCACAAACAATGGCGCTCACTCTTGCGACAGCCTCCCAAAGTCCAATACTACCTGCCTGCACCCCTCGGTACGGCCGGAGCCCGGCTCAGCAATTGCGAACGTCCAGGGATTCCTGCCACACCAAAGGTGCCAGGACCAAAAGCTCTTGCTGCTCTTCAAGGAGCCAGGCAACCCCATTCACAGCCCCACAAACGATGGCGCTCTCTCTTGCGACAGCCTCCCAAAGTCCAATACTAGCTGCCTGCACCACCGAGTACAGCCGGAGCCCGGCTCAGCAATTGCGAACGTCCAGGGATTCCTGCCACACCAAAGGGGCCAGGACCAAAAGCTCTTGCTGCTCTTCAAGGAGCCAGGCAACCCCATTCACAGCCCCACAAACAATGGCGCTCTCTCTTGCGACAGCCTCCCAAAGTCCAATACTAGCTGCCTGCACCCCTCGGTACGGCCGGAGCCCGGCTCAGCAATTGCGAACGTCCAGGGATTCCTCCCACACCAAAGGGGCCAGGACCAAAAGCTCTTGCTGCTCTTCAAGGAGCCAGGCAACCCCATTCACAGCCCCACAAACGATGGCGCTCTCTCTTGCGACAGCCTCCCAAAGTCCAATACTAGCTGCCTGCACCCCTCGGTACGGCCGGAGCCCGGCTCAGCAATTGCGAACGTCTGGGGATTCCTGCCACACCAAAGGGGCCAGCACCAAAAGCTCTTGCTGCTCTTCAAGGAGCCAGGCAACCCCATTCACAGCCCCACAAACAATGGCGCTCTCTCTTGCGACAGCCTCCCAAAGTCCAATACTAGCTGCCTGCACCACCGAGTACAGCCGGAGCCCGGCTCAGGAACTGCGAACGTCCGGGGATTCCTCCCACACCAAAGGGGCCAGGACCAAAAGCTCTTGCTGCTCTTCAAGGAGCCAGGCAACCCCATTCACAGCCCCACAAACAATGGCGCTCTCTCTTGCGACAGCCTCCCAAAGTCCAATACTAGCTGCCTGCACCCCTCGGTACAGCCGGAGCCCGGCTCAGCAATTGCGAACGTCCAGGGATTCCTCCCACACCAAAGGGGCCAGGACCAAAAGCTCTTGCTGCTCTTCAAGGAGCCAGGCAACCCCATTCACAGCCCCACAAACGATGGCGCTCTCTCTTGCGACAGCCTCCCAAAGTCCAATACTAGCTGCCTGTACCACCGAGTACAGCCGGAGACCGGCTCAGGAACTGCAAACGTCCGGGGATTCCTCCCACACCAAAGGGGGCAAGACCAAAAGCTCTTGCTGCTCTTCAAGGAGCCAGGCAACCCCATTCACAGCCGCACAAACGATGGCGCTCTCTCTTGCGACAGCCTCCCAAAGTCCAATACTACCTGCCTGCACCCCTCGGTACGGCCGGACCCCGGCTCAGCAATTGCAAACGTCCGGGGATTCCTCCCACACCAAAGGGGCCAGGACCAAAAGCTCTTGCTGCTCTTCAAGGAGCCAGGCAACCCCATTCACAGCCCCACAAACGCTGGCGCTCACTCTTGCGACAGCCTCCCAAAGTCCAATACTACCTGCCTGCACCACCGAGTACAGCTGGAGCCCGGCTCAGGAACTGCGAACGTCCGGGGATTCCTCCCACACCAAAGGGGCCAGGACCAAAAGCTCTTGCTGCTCTTCAAGGAGCCAGGCAACCCCATTCACAGCCCACAAACGCTGGCGCTCTCTCTTGCGACAGCCTCCCAAAGTCCAATACTACCTGCCTGCACCCCTCGGTACGGCCGGAGCCCGGCTCAGCAATTGCAAACGTCCAGGGATTCCTCCCACACCAAAGGTGCCAGGACCAAAAGCTCTTGCTGCTCTTCAAGGAGCCAGGCAACCCCATTCACTGCCCCACAAACGCTGGCGCTCTCTCTTGCGACAGCCTCCCAAAGTCCAATACTAGCTGCCTGCACCACCGAGTACAGCCGGAGCCCGGCTCAGCAATTGCGAACGTCCAGGGATTCCTGCCACACCAAAGGGGCCAGGACCAAAAGCTCTTGCTGCTCTTCAAGGAGCCAGGCAACCCCATTCACAGCCCCACAAACGCTGGCGCTCTCTCTTGCGACAGCCTCCCAAAGTCCAATACTACCTGCCTGCACCACCGAGTACAGCCGGAGCCCGGCTCAGCAATTGCAAACGTCCAGGGATTCCTCCCACACCAAAGGTGCCAGGACCAAAAGCTCTTGCTGCTCTTCAAGGAGCCAGGCAACCCCATTCACAGCCCCACAAACGATGGCGCTCTCTCTTGCGACAGCCTCCCAAAGTCCAATACTACCTGCCTGCACCCCTCGGTACGGCCGGAGCCCGGCTCAGCAATTGCAAACTTCCGGGGATTCCTCCCACACCAAAGGGGCCAGGACCAAAAGCTCTTGCTGCTCTTCAAGGAGCCAGGCAACCCCATTCACAGCCCCACAAACGCTGGCGCTCACTCTTGCGACAGCCTCCCAAAGTCCAATACTACCTGCCTGCACCACCGAGTAGAGCTGGAGCCCGGCTCAGGAACTGCGAACGTCCGGGGATTCCTCCCACACCAAAGGTGCCAGGACCAAAAGCTCTTGCTGCTCTTCAAGGAGCCAGGCAACCCCATTCACAGCCCCACAAACGATGGCGCTCTCTCTTGCGACAGCCTCCCAAAGTCCAATACTAGCTGCCTGCACCCCTCGGTACGGCCGGACCGCGGCTCAGGAACTGCAAACGTCCAGGGATTCCTCCCACACCAAAGGGGCCAGGACCAAAAGCTCTTGCTGCTCTTCAAGGAGCCAGGCAACCCCATTCACAGCCCCACAAACGCTGGCGCTCTCTCTTGCGACAGCCTCCCAAAGTCCAATACTAGCTGCCTGCACCACCGAGTACAGCCGGAGCCCGGCTCAGCAATTGCGAACGTCCAGGGATTCCTGCCACACCAAAGGGGCCAGGACCAAAAGCTCTTGCTGCTCTTCAAGGAGCCAGGCAACCCCATTCACAGCCCCACAAACGCTGGCGCTCACTCTTGCGACAGCCTCCCAAAGTCCAATACTACCTGCCTGCACCCCTCGGTACGGCCGGAGCCCGGCTCAGGAACTGCGAACGTCCAGGGATTCCTGCCACACCAAAGGGGCCAGCACCAAAAGCTCTTGCTGCTCTTCAAGGAGCCAGGCAACCCCATTCACAGCCCCACAAACGATGGCGCTCTCTCTTGCGACAGCCTCCCAAAGTCCAATACTAGATGCCTGCACCCCTCGGTACGGCCGGACCCCGGCTCAGCAATTGCGAACGTCCGGGGATTCCTCCCACACCAAAGGGGCCAGCACCAAAAGCTCTTGCTGCTCTTCAAGGAGCCAGGCAACCCCATTCACAGCCCCACAAACGATGGCGCTCTCTCTTGCGACAGCCTCCCAAAGTCCAATACTACCTGCCTGCACCACCGAGTACAGCCGGAGCCCGGCTCAGCAATTGCAAACGTCCGGGGATTCCTCCCACACCAAAGGTGCCAGGACCAAAAGCTCTTGCTGCTCTTCAAGGAGCCAGGCAACCCCATTCACAGCCCCACAAACGCTGGCGCTCACTCTTGCGACAGCCTCCCAAAGTCCAATACTAGCTGCCTGCACCCCTCGGTACGGCCGGAGCCCGGCTCAGCAATTGCGAACGTCCAGGGATTCCTGCCACACCAAAGGTGCCAGGACCAAAAGCTCTTGCTGCTCTTCAAGAAGCCAGGCAACCCCATTCACAGCCCCACAAACGATGGCGCTCTCTCTTGCGACAGCCTCCCAAAGTCCAATACTAGCTGCCTGCACCACCGAGTACAGCCGGAGCCCAGCTCAGGAACTGCAAACGTCCGGGGATTCCTGCCACACCAAAGGGGCCAGGACCAAAAGCTCTTGCTGCTCTTCAAGGAGCCAGGCAACCCCATTCACAGCCCCACAAACGATGGCGCTCTCTCTTGCGACAGCCTCCCAAAGTCCAATACTACCTGCCTGCACCCCTCGGTACGGCCGGAGCCCGGCTCAGGAACTGCGAACGTCCGGGGATTCCTGCCACACCAAAGGGGCCAGGACCAAAAGCTCTTGCTGCTCTTCAAGGAGCCAGGCAACCCCATTCACAGCCCCACAAACGCTGGCGCTCTCTCTTGCGACAGCCTCCCAAAGTCCAATACTACCTGCCTGCACCCCTCGGTACAGCCGGACCCCGGCTCAGCAATTGCGAACGTCCAGGGATTCCTCCCACACCAAAGGGGCCAGCACCAAAAGCTCTTGCTGCTCTTCAAGGAGCCAGGCAACCCCATTCACAGCCCCACAAACGATGGCGCTCTCGCTTTCGAGAGCCTCCCAAAGTCCAATACTAGCTGCCTGCACCCCTCGGTACGGCCGGACCACGGCTCAGCAATTGCGAACGTCCAGGGATTCCTCCCACACCAAAGGGGCCAGGACCAAAAGCTCTTGCTGCTCTTCAAGGAGCCAGGCAACCCCATTCACAGACCCACAAACAATGGCGCTCTCTCTTGCGACAGCCTCCCAAAGTCCAATACTACCTGCCTGCACCCCTCGGTACGGCCGGAGCCCGGCTCAGCAATTGCGAACGTCCAGGGATTCCTCCCACACCAAAGGGGCCAGGACCAAAAGCTCTTGCTGCTCTTCAAGGAGCCAGGCAACCCCATTCACAGCCCCACAAACGATGGCGCTCTCTCTTGCGACAGCCTCCCAAAGTCCAATACTAGCTGCCTGCACCCCTCGGTACGGCCGGAGCCCGGCTCAGCAATTGCAAACGTCCAGGGATTCCTGCCACACCAAAGGGGCCAGCACCAAAAGCTCTTGCTGCTCTTCAAGGAGCCAGGCAACCCCATTCACAGCCCCACAAACACTGGCGCTCACTCTTGCGACAGCCTCCCAAAGTCCAATACTACCTGCCTGCACCACCGAGTAGAGCTGGAGCCCGGCTCAGGAACTGCGAACGTCCGGGGATTCCTCCCACACCAAAGGTGCCAGCACCAAAAGCTCTTGCTGCTCTTCAAGGAGCCAGGCAACCCCATTCACAGCCCCACAAACGATGGCGCTCTCTCTTGCGACAGCCTCCCAAAGTCCAATACTACCTGCCTGCACCCCTCGGTACGGCCGGACCCCGGCTCAGGAACTGCAAACGTCCAGGGATTCCTCCCACACCAAAGGGGCCAGGACCAAAAGCTCTTGCTGCTCTTCAAGGAGCCAGGCAACCCCATTCACAGCCCCACAAACGATGGCGCTCTCTCTTGCGACAGCCTCCCAAAGTCCAATACTAGCTGCCTGCACCACCGAGTACAGCCGGAGCCCGGCTCAGCAATTGCGAACGTCCAGGGATTCCTGCCACACCAAAGGGGCCAGGACCAAAAGCTCTTGCTGCTCTTCAAGGAGCCAGGCAACCCCATTCACAGCCCCACAAACGATGGCGCTCACTCTTGCGACAGCCTCCCAAAGTCCAATACTACCTGCCTGCACCCCTCGGTACGGCCGGAGCCCGGCTCAGCAATTGCGAACGTCCAGGGATTCCTGCCACACCAAAGGGGCCAGCACCAAAAGCTCTTGCTGCTCTTCAAGGAGCCAGGCAACCCCATTCACAGCCCCACAAACGATGGCGCTCTCGCTTTCGAGAGCCTCCCAAAGTCCAATACTAGATGCCTGCACCCCTCGGTACGGCCGGACCCCGGCTCAGCAATTGCGAACGTCCGGGGATTCCTCCCACACCAAAGGGGCCAGGACCAAAAGCTCTTGCTGCTCTTCAAGGAGCCAGGCAACCCCATTCACAGCCCCACAAACGATGGCGCTCTCTCTTGCGACAGCCTCCCAAAGTCCAATACTAGCTGCCTGCACCACCGAGTACAGCCGGAGCCCGGCTCAGCAATTGCAAACGTCCGGGGATTCCTCCCACACCAAAGGTGCCAGGACCAAAAGCTCTTGCTGCTCTTCAAGGAGCCAGGCAACCCCATTCACAGCCCCACAAACGCTGGCGCTCACTCTTGCGACAGCCTCCCAAAGTCCAATACTAGCTGCCTGCACCCCTCGGTACGGCCGGAGCCCGGCTCAGCAATTGCGAACGTCCAGGGATTCCTGCCACACCAAAGGTGCCAGGACCAAAAGCTCTTGCTGCTCTTCAAGGAGCCAGGCAACCCCATTCACAGCCCCACAAACGATGGCGCTCTCTCTTGCGACAGCCTCCCAAAGTCCAATACTAGCTGCCTGCACCACCGAGTACAGCCGGAGCCCGGCTCAGGAACTGCGAACGTCCGGGGATTCCTGCCACACCAAAGGGGCCAGGACCAAAAGCTCTTGCTGCTCTTCAAGGAGCCAGGCAACCCCATTCACAGCCCCACAAACGATGGCGCTCACTCTTGCGACAGCCTCCCAAAGTCCAATACTACCTGCCTGCACCCCTCGGTACGGCCGGAGCCCGGCTCAGCAATTGCGAACGTCCAGGGATTCCTCCCACACCAAAGGGGCCAGGACCAAAAGCTCTTGCTGCTCTTCAAGGAGCCAGGCAACCCCATTCACAGCCCCACAAACGATGGCGCTCTCTCTTGCGACAGCCTCCCAAAGTCCAATACTAGCTGCCTGCACCCCTCGGTACGGCCGGACCCCGGCTCAGCAATTGCAAACGTCCAGGGATTCCTCCCACACCAAAGGGGCCAGGACCAAAAGCTCTTGCTGCTCTTCAAGGAGCCAGGCAACCCCATTCACAGCCCCACAAACGATGGCGCTCTCTCTTGCGACAGCCTCCCAAAGTCCAATACTAGCTGCCTGCACCACCGAGTACAGCCGGAGCCCGGCTCAGCAATTGCGAACGTCCAGGGATTCCTGCCACACCAAAGGGGCCAGGACCAAAAGCTCTTGCTGCTCTTCAAGGAGCCAGGCAACCCCATTCACAGCCCCACAAACGATGGCGCTCTCTCTTGCGACAGCCTCCCAAAGTCCAATACTAGCTGCCTGCACCCCTCGGTACGGCCGGAGCCCGGCTCAGCAATTGCGAACGTCCAGGGATTCCTGCCACACCAAAGGGGCCAGGACCAAAAGCTCTTGCTGCTCTTCAAGGAGCCAGGCAACCCCATTCACAGCCCCACAAACGATGGCGCTCTCTCTTGCGACAGCCTCCCAAAGTCCAATACTAGCTGCCTGCACCCCTCGGTACGGCCGGAGCCCGGCTCAGCAATTGCGAACGTCTGGGGATTCCTGCCACACCAAAGGGGCCAGCACCAAAAGCTCTTGCTGCTCTTCAAGGAGCCAGGCAACCCCATTCACAGCCCCACAAACAATGGCGCTCTCTCTTGCGACAGCCTCCCAAAGTCCAATACTAGCTGCCTGCACCACCGAGTACAGCCGAAGCCCGGCTCAGGAACTGCGAACATCTGGGGATTCCTGCCACACCAAAGGGGCCAGGACCAAAAGCTCTTGCTGCTCTTCAAGGAGCCAGGCAACCCCATTCACAGCCCCACAAACAATGGCGCTCTCTCTTGCGACAGCCTCCCAAAGTCCAATACTAGCTGCCTGCACCCCTCGGTACAGCCGGAGCCCGGCTCAGCAATTGCGAACGTCCGGGGATTCCTCCCACACCAAAGGGGCCAGGACCAAAAGCTCTTGCTGCTCTTCAAGGAGCCAGGCAACCCCATTCACAGCCCCACAAACGATGGCGCTCACTCTTGCGACAGCCTCCCAAAGTCCAATACTACCTGCCTGCACCACCGAGTACAGCTGGAGCCCGGCTCAGGAACTGCGAACGTCCGGGGATTCCTCCCACACCAAAGGTGCCAGGACCAAAAGCTCTTGCTGCTCTTCAAGGAGCCAGGCAACCCCATTCACAGCCCCACAAACGCTGGCGCTCTCTCTTGCGACAGCCTCCCAAAGTCCAATACTACCTGCCTGCACCCCTCGGTACGGCCGGAGCCCGGCTCACCAATTGCGAACGTCCAGGGATTCCTCCCACACCAAAGGTGCCAGGACCAAAAGCTCTTGCTGCTCTTCAAGGAGACACGCAACCCCATTCACTGCCCCACAAACGCTGGCGCTCTCTCTTGCGACAGCCTCCCAAAGTCCAATACTACCTGCCTGCACCACCGAGTACAGCCGGAGCCCGGCTCAGGAACTGCGAACGTCTGGGGATTCCTCCCACACCAAAGGGGCCAGGACCAAAAGCTCTTGCTGCTCTTCAAGGAGCCAGGCAACCCCATTCACAGCCCCACAAACGCTGGCGCTCTCTCTTGCGACAGCCTCCCAAAGTCCAATACTAGCTGCCTGCACCCCTCGGTACAGCTGGACCCCGGCTCAGGAACTGCGAACGTCCGGGGATTCCTCCCACACCAAAGGGGCCAGGACCAAAAGCTCTTGCTGCTCTTCAAGGAGCCAGGCAACCCCATTCACAGCCCCACAAACGATGGCGCTCTCTCTTGCGACAGCCTCCCAAAGTCCAATACTACCTGCCTGCACCCCTCGGTACGGCCGGACCCCGGCTCAGGAACTGCAAACGTCCAGGGATTCCTCCCACACCAAAGGGGCCAGGACCAAAAGCTCTTGCTGCTCTTCAAGGAGCCAGGCAACCCCATTCACAGCCCCACAAACGCTGGCGCTCTCTCTTGCGACAGCCTCCCAAAGTCCAATACTAGCTGCCTGCACCACCGAGTACAGCCGGAGCCCGGCTCAGCAATTGCGAACGTCCAGGGATTCCTCCCACACCAAAGGGGCCAGGACCAAAAGCTCTTGCTGCTCTTCAAGGAGCCAGGCAACCCCATTCACAGCCCCACAAACGATGGCGCTTTCTCCTGCGACAGCCTCCCAAAGTCCAATACTACCTGCCTGCACCACCGAGTACAGCCGGAGCCCGGCTCAGCAATTGCGAACGTCCAGGGATTCCTCCCACACCAAAGGTGCCAGGACCAAAAGCTCTTGCTGCTCTTCAAGGAGCCAGGCAACCCCATTCACAGCCCCACAAACGATGGCGCTCTCTCTTGCGACAGCCTCCCAAAGTCCAATACTACCTGCCTGCACCCCTCGGTACGGCCGGAGCCCGGCTCAGCAATTGCAAACGTCCGGGGATTCCTCCCACACCAAAGGGGCCAGGACCAAAAGCTCTTGCTGCTCTTCAAGGAGCCAGGCAACCCCATTCACAGCCCCACAAACGCTGGCGCTCACTCTTGCGACAGCCTCCCAAAGTCCAATACTACCTGCCTGCACCACCGAGTAGAGCTGGAGCCCGGCTCAGGAACTGCGAACGTCCGGGGATTCCTCCCACACCAAAGGTGCCAGGACCAAAAGCTCTTGCTGCTCTTCAAGGAGCCAGGCAACCCCATTCACAGCCCCACAAACGATGGCGCTCTCTCTTGCGACAGCCTCCCAAAGTCCAATACTACCTGCCTGCACCCCTCGGTACGGCCGGACCGCGGCTCAGGAACTGCAAACGTCCAGGGATTCCTGCCACACCAAAGGGGCCAGGACCAAAAGCTCTAGCTGCTCTTCAAGGAGCCAGGCAACCCCATTCACAGCCCCACAAACGATGGCGCTCTCTCTTGCGACAGCCTCCCAAAGTCCAATACTAGCTGCCTGCACCACCGAGTACAGCCGGAGCCCGGCTCAGCAATTGCGAACGTCCAGGGATTCCTGCCACACCAAAGGGGCCAGGACCAAAAGCTCTTGCTGCTCTTCAAGGAGCCAGGCAACCCCATTCACAGCCCCACAAACGATGGCGCTCTCTCTTGCGACAGCCTCCCAAAGTCCAATACTAGCTGCCTGCACCCCTCGGTACGGCCGGAGCCCGGCTCAGCAATTGCGAACGTCCAGGGATTCCTCCCACACCAAAGGGGCCAGGACCAAAAGCTCTTGCTGCTCTTCAAGGAGCCAGGCAACCCCATTCACAGCCCCACAAACGATGGCGCTCTCTCTTGCGACAGCCTCCCAAAGTCCAATACTAGCTGCCTGCACCCCTCGGTACGGCCGGAGCCCGGCTCAGCAATTGCGAACGTCTGGGGATTCCTGCCACACCAAAGGGGCCAGCACCAAAAGCTCTTGCTGCTCTTCAAGGAGCCAGGCAACCCCATTCACAGCCCCACAAACAATGGCGCTCTCTCTTGCGACAGCCTCCCAAAGTCCAATACTACCTGCCTGCACCACCGAGTACAGCCGAAGCCCGGCTCAGGAACTGCGAACATCTGGGGATTCCTGCCACACCAAAGGGGCCAGGACCAAAAGCTCTTGCTGCTCTTCAAGGAGCCAGGCAACCCCATTCACAGCCCCACAAACAATGGCGCTCTCTCTTGCGACAGCCTCCCAAAGTCCAATACTAGCTGCCTGCACCCCTCGGTACAGCCGGAGCCCGGCTCAGCAATTGCGAACGTCCGGGGATTCCTCCCACACCAAAGGGGCCAGGACCAAAAGCTCTTGCTGCTCTTCAAGGAGCCAGGCAACCCCATTCACAGCCCCACAAACGATGGCGCTCACTCTTGCGACAGCCTCCCAAAGTCCAATACTACCTGCCTGCACCACCGAGTACAGCTGGAGCCCGGCTCAGGAACTGCGAACGTCCGGGGATTCCTCCCACACCAAAGGTGCCAGGACCAAAAGCTCTTGCTGCTCTTCAAGGAGCCAGGCAACCCCATTCACAGCCCCACAAACGCTGGCGCTCTCTCTTGCGACAGCCTCCCAAAGTCCAATACTACCTGCCTGCACCCCTCGGTACGGCCGGAGCCCGGCTCACCAATTGCGAACGTCCAGGGATTCCTCCCACACCAAAGGTGCCAGGACCAAAAGCTCTTGCTGCTCTTCAAGGAGACACGCAACCCCATTCACTGCCCCACAAACGCTGGCGCTCTCTCTTGCGACAGCCTCCCAAAGTCCAATACTACCTGCCTGCACCACCGAGTACAGCCGGAGCCCGGCTCAGGAACTGCGAACGTCTGGGGATTCCTCCCACACCAAAGGGGCCAGGACCAAAAGCTCTTGCTGCTCTTCAAGGAGCCAGGCAACCCCATTCACAGCCCCACAAACGCTGGCGCTCTCTCTTGCGACAGCCTCCCAAAGTCCAATACTACCTGCCTGCACCCCTCGGTACAGCTGGACCCCGGCTCAGGAACTGCGAACGTCCGGGGATTCCTCCCACACCAAAGGGGCCAGGACCAAAAGCTCTTGCTGCTCTTCAAGGAGCCAGGCAACCCCATTCACAGCCCCACAAACGATGGCGCTCTCTCTTGCGACAGCCTCCCAAAGTCCAATACTACCTGCCTGCACCCCTCGGTACGGCCGGACCCCGGCTCAGGAACTGCAAACGTCCAGGGATTCCTCCCACACCAAAGGGGCCAGGACCAAAAGCTCTTGCTGCTCTTCAAGGAGCCAGGCAACCCCATTCACAGCCCCACAAACGCTGGCGCTCTCTCTTGCGACAGCCTCCCAAAGTCCAATACTAGCTGCCTGCACCACCGAGTACAGCCGGAGCCCGGCTCAGCAATTGCGAACGTCCAGGGATTCCTCCCACACCAAAGGGGCCAGGACCAAAAGCTCTTGCTGCTCTTCAAGGAGCCAGGCAACCCCATTCACAGCCCCACAAACGCTGGCGCTCTCTCTTGCGACAGCCTCCCAAAGTCCAATACTACCTGCCTGCACCACCGAGTACAGCCGGAGCCCGGCTCAGCAATTGCGAACGTCCAGGGATTCCTCCCACACCAAAGGGGCCAGGACCAAAAGCTCTTGCTGCTCTTCAAGGAGCCAGGCAACCCCATTCACAGCCCCACAAACGATGGCGCTCTCTCTTGCGACAGCCTCCCAAAGTCCAATACTACCTGCCTGCACCCCTCGGTACGGCCGGAGCCCGGCTCAGCAATTGCAAACGTCCGGGGATTCCTCCCACACCAAAGGGGCCAGGACCAAAAGCTCTTGCTGCTCTTCAAGGAGCCAGGCAACCCCATTCACAGCCCCACAAACGCTGGCGCTCACTCTTGCGACAGCCTCCCAAAGTCCAATACTACCTGCCTGCACCACCGAGTAGAGCTGGAGCCCGGCTCAGGAACTGCGAACGTCCGGGGATTCCTCCCACACCAAAGGTGCCAGGACCAAAAGCTCTTGCTGCTCTTCAAGGAGCCAGGCAACCCCATTCACAGCCCCACAAACGATGGCGCTCTCTCTTGCGACAGCCTCCCAAAGTCCAATACTACCTGCCTGCACCCCTCGGTACGGCCGGACCGCGGCTCAGGAACTGCAAACGTCCAGGGATTCCTGCCACACCAAAGGGGCCAGGACCAAAAGCTCTTGCTGCTCTTCAAGGAGCCAGGCAACCCCATTCACAGCCCCACAAACGATGGCGCTCTCTCTTGCGACAGCCTCCCAAAGTCCAATACTAGCTGCCTGCACCACCGAGTACAGCCGGAGCCCGGCTCAGCAATTGCGAACGTCCAGGGATTCCTGCCACACCAAAGGGGCCAGGACCAAAAGCTCTTGCTGCTCTTCAAGGAGCCAGGCAACCCCATTCACAGCCCCACAAACGATGGCGCTCACTCTTGCGACAGCCTCCCAAAGTCCAATACTACCTGCCTGCACCCCTCGGTACGGCCGGAGCCCGGCTCAGCAATTGCGAACGTCCAGGGATTCCTGCCACACCAAAGGGGCCAGCACCAAAAGCTCTTGCTGCTCTTCAAGGAGCCAGGCAACCCCATTCACAGCCCCACAAACGATGGCGCTCTCGCTTTCGAGAGCCTCCCAAAGTCCAATACTAGATGCCTGCACCCCTCGGTACGGCCGGACCCCGGCTCAGGAACTGCGAACGTCCGGGGATTCCTCCCACACCAAAGGGGCCAGGACCAAAAGCTCTTGCTGCTCTTCAAGGAGCCAGGCAACCCCATTCACAGCCCCACAAACGATGGCGCTCTCTCTTGCGACAGCCTCCCAAAGTCCAATACTAGCTGCCTGCACCACCGAGTACAGCCGGAGCCCGGCTCAGCAATTGCGAACGTCCAGGGATTCCTCCCACACCAAAGGTGCCAGGACCAAAAGCTCTTGCTGCTCTTCAAGGAGCCAGGCAACCCCATTCACAGCCCCACAAACGATGGCGCTCTCTCTTGCGACAGCCTCCCAAAGTCCAATACTACCTGCCTGCACCCCTCGGTACGGCCGGAGCCCGGCTCAGCAATTGCGAACGTCTGGGGATTCCTCCCACACCAAAGGGGCCAGGACCAAAAGCTCTTGCTGCTCTTCAAGGAGCCAGGCAACCCCATTCACAGCCCCACAAACGATGGCGCTCTCTCTTGCGACAGCTTCCCAAAGTCCAATACTAGCTGCCTGCACCCCTCGGTACGGCCGGACCCCGGCTCAGCAATTGCGAACGTCTGGGGATTCCTCCCACACCAAAGGGGCCAGGACCAAAAGCTCTTGCTGTTCTTCAAGGAGCCAGGCAACCCCATTCACAGCCCCACAAACGATGGCGCTCTCTCTTGCGACAGCCTCCCAAAGTCCAATACTAGCTCCCTGCACCCCTCGGTACGGCCGGAGCCCGGCTCAGCAATTGCGAACGTCTGGGGATTCCTCCCACACCAAAGGGGCCAGGACCAAAAGCTCTTGCTGCTCTTCAAGGAGCCAGGCAACCCCATTCACAGCCCCACAAACGCTGGCGCTCTCTCTTGCGACAGCCTCCCAAAGTCCAATACTAGCTGCCTGCACCACCGAGTACAGCCGGAGCCCGGCTCAGCAATTGCGAACGTCCAGGGATTCCTCCCACACCAAAGGGGCCAGGACCAAAAGCTCTTGCTGCTCTTCAAGGAGCCAGGCAACCCCATTCACAGCCCCACAAACGCTGGCGCTCACTCTTGCGACAGCCTCCCAAAGTCCAATACTACCTGCCTGCACCCCTCGGTACGGCCGGACCCCGGCTCAGCAATTGCGAACGTCCAGGGATTCCTGCCACACCAAAGGGGCCAGCACCAAAAGCTCTTGCTGCTCTTCAAGGAGCCAGGCAACCCCATTCACAGCCCCACAAACAATGGCGCTCTCGCTTTCGAGAGCCTCCCAAAGTCCAATACTAGATGCCTGCACCCCTCGGTACGGCCGGACCCCGGCTCAGGAACTGCGAACGTCCGGGGATTCCTGCCACACCAAAGGGGCCAGGACCAAAAGCTCTTGCTGCTCTTCAAGGAGCCAGGCAACCCCATTCACAGCCCCACAAACGATGGCGCTCTCTCTTGCGACAGCCTCCCAAAGTCCAATACTACCTGCCTGCACCCCTCGGTACGGCCGGACCGCGGCTCAGCAATTGCGAACGTCCAGGGATTCCTGCCACACCAAAGGGGCCAGCACCAAAAGCTCTTGCTGCTCTTCAAGGAGCCAGGCAACCCCATTCACAGCCCCACAAACGATGGCGCTCTCGCTTTCGAGAGCCTCCCAAAGTCCAATACTACCTGCCTGCACCCCTCGGTACGGCCGGACCCCGGCTCAGCAATTGCGAACGTCCAGGGATTCCTCCCACACCAAAGGGGCCAGGACCAAAAGCTCTTGCTGCTCTTCAAGGAGCCAGGCAACCCCATTCACAGCCCCACAAACAATGGCGCTCTCTCTTGCGACAGCCTCCCAAAGTCCAATACTAGCTGCCTGCACCCCTCGGTACGGCCGGAGCCCGGCTCAGCAATTGCGAACGTCCAGGGATTCCTCCCACACCAAAGGGGCCAGGACCAAAAGCTCTTGCTGCTCTTCAAGGAGCCAGGCAACCCCATTCACAGCCCCACAAACGCTGGCGCTCTCTCTTGCGACAGCCTCCCAAAGTCCAATACTACCTGCCTGCACCCCTCGGTACGGCCGGAGCCCGGCTCAGGAACTGCAAACGTCCAGGGATTCCTCCCACACCAAAGGGGCCAGGACCAAAAGCTCTTGCTGCTCTTCAAGGAGCCAGGCAACCCCATTCACAGCCCCACAAACGATGGCGCTCTCTCTTGCGACAGCCTCCCAAAGTCCAATACTAGCTGCCTGCACCACCGAGTACAGCCGGAGCCCGGCTCAGGAACTGCGAACGTCCGGGGATTCCTGCCACACCAAAGGGGCCAGGACCAAAAGCTCTTGCTGCTCTTCAAGGAGCCAGGCAACCCCATTCACAGCCCCACAAACGCTGGCGCTCACTCTTGCGACAGCCTCCCAAAGTCCAATACTACCTGCCTGCACCCCTCGGTACGGCCGGAGCCCGGCTCAGCAATTGCGAACGTCCAGGGATTCCTGCCACACCAAAGGGGCCAGGACCAAAAGCTCTTGCTGCTCTTCAAGGAGCCAGGCAACCCCATTCACAGCCCCACAAACGATGGCGCTCTCTCTTGCGACAGCCTCCCAAAGTCCAATACTAGCTGCCTGCACCCCTCGGTACGGCCGGAGCCCGGCTCAGCAATTGCAAACGTCCAGGGATTCCTGCCACACCAAAGGTGCCAGGACCAAAAGCTCTTGCTGCTCTTCAAGGAGCCAGGCAACCCCATTCACAGCCCCACAAACGATGGCGCTCTCTCTTGCGACAGCCTCCCAAAGTCCAATACTAGCTGCCTGCACCACCGAGTACAGCCGGAGCCCGGCTCAGCAATTGCGAACGTCCAGGGATTCCTCCCACACCAAAGGGGCCAGGACCAAAAGCTCTTGCTGCTCTTCAAGGAGCCAGGCAACCCCATTCACAGCCCCACAAACAATGGCGCTCTCTCTTGCGACAGCCTCCCAAAGTCCAATACTAGCTGCCTGCACCCCTCGGTACGGCCGGAGCCCGGCTCAGCAATTGCGAACGTCCAGGGATTCCTCCCACACCAAAGGGGCCAGGACCAAAAGCTCTTGCTGCTCTTCAAGGAGCCAGGCAACCCCATTCACAGCCCCACAAACGATGGCGCTCTCTCTTGCGACAGCCTCCCAAAGTCCAATACTAGCTGCCTGCACCCCTCGGTACGGCCGGAGCCCGGCTCAGCAATTGCGAACGTCTGGGGATTCCTGCCACACCAAAGGGGCCAGCACCAAAAGCTCTTGCTGCTCTTCAAGGAGCCAGGCAACCCCATTCACAGCCCCACAAACAATGGCGCTCTCTCTTGCGACAGCCTCCCAAAGTCCAATACTAGCTGCCTGCACCACCGAGTACAGCCGGAGCCCGGCTCAGGAACTGCGAACATCTGGGGATTCCTGCCACACCAAAGGGGCCAGGACCAAAAGCTCTTGCTGCTCTTCAAGGAGCCAGGCAACCCCATTCACAGCCCCACAAACAATGGCGCTCTCTCTTGCGACAGCCTCCCAAAGTCCAATACTACCTGCCTGCACCCCTCGGTACAGCCGGACCCCGGCTCAGCAATTGCGAACGTCCAGGGATTCCTCCCACACCAAAGGGGCCAGCACCAAAAGCTCTTGCTGCTCTTCAAGGAGCCAGGCAACCCCATTCACAGCCCCACAAACGATGGCGCTCTCTCTTGCGACAGCCTCCCGAAGTCCAATACTAGCTGCCTGTACCACCGAGTACAGCCGGAGACCGGCTCAGGAACTGCGAACGTCCGGGGATTCCTCCCACACCAAAGGGGGCAAGACCAAAAGCTCTAGCTGCTCTTCAAGGAGCCAGGCAACCCCATTCACAGCCCCACAAACGATGGCGCTCTCTCTTGCGACAGCCTCCCAAAGTCCAATACTACCTGCCTGCACCCCTCGGTACGGCCGGACCCCGGCTCAGCAATTGCAAACGTCCGGGGATTCCTCCCACACCAAAGGGGCCAGGACCAAAAGCTCTTGCTGCTCTTCAAGGAGCCAGGCAACCCCATTCACAGCCCCACAAACGATGGCGCTCTCTCTTGCGACAGCCTCCCAAAGTCCAATACTAGCTGCCTGCACCACCGAGTACAGCCGGAGCCCGGCTCAGGAACTGCAAACGTCCGGGGATTCCTCCCACACCAAAGGGGCCAGGACCAAAAGCTCTTGCTGCTCTTCAAGGAGCCAGGCAACCCCATTCACAGCCCACAACCGCTGGCGCTCTCTCTTGCGACAGCCTCCCAAAGTCCAATACTACCTGCCTGCACCCCTCGGTACGGCCGGAGCCCGGCTCAGCAATTGCAAACGTCCAGGGATTCCTCCCACACCAAAGGTGCCAGGACCAAAAGCTCTTGCTGCTCTTCAAGGAGACACGCAACCCCATTCACTGCCCCACAAACGATGGCGCTCTCTCTTGCGACAGCCTCCCAAAGTCCAATACTACCTGCCTGCACCACCGAGTACAGCCGGAGCCCGGCTCAGGAACTGCGAACGTCTGGGGATTCCTCCCACACCAAAGGGGCCAGGACCAAAAGCTCTTGCTGCTCTTCAAGGAGCCAGGCAACCCCATTCACAGCCCCACAAACGCTGGCGCTCTCTCTTGCGACAGCCTCCCAAAGTCCAATACTAGCTGCCTGCACCCCTCGGTACAGCTGGACCCCGGCTCAGGAACTGCGAACGTCCGGGGATTCCTCCCACACCAAAGGGGCCAGGACCAAAAGCTCTTGCTGCTCTTCAAGGAGCCAGGCAACCCCATTCACAGCCCCACAAACGATGGCGCTCTCTCTTGCGACAGCCTCCCAAAGTCCAATACTACCTGCCTGCACCCCTCGGTACGGCCGGACCCCGGCTCAGGAACTGCGAACGTCCAGGGATTCCTCCCACACCAAAGGGGCCAGGACCAAAAGCTCTTGCTGCTCTTCAAGGAGCCAGGGAACCCCATTCACAGCCCCACAAACGCTGGCGCTCTCTCTTGCGACAGCCTCCCAAAGTCCAATACTAGCTGCCTGCACCACCGAGTACAGCCGGAGCCCGGCTCAGCAATTGCGAACGTCCAGGGATTCCTGCCACACCAAAGGGGCCAGGACCAAAAGCTCTTGCTGCTCTTCAAGGAGCCAGGCAACCCCATTCACAGCCCCACAAACGCTGGCGCTCTCTCTTGCGACAGCCTCCCAAAGTCCAATACTACCTGCCTGCACCACCGAGTACAGCCGGAGCCCGGCTCAGCAATTGCGAACGTCCAGGGATTCCTCCCACACCAAAGGGGCCAGGACCAAAAGCTCTTGCTGCTCTTCAAGGAGCCAGGCAACCCCATTCACAGCCCCACAAACGATGGCGCTCTCTCTTGCGACAGCCTCCCAAAGTCCAATACTACCTGCCTGCACCCCTCGGTACGGCCGGAGCCCGGCTCAGCAATTGCAAACGTCCAGGGATTCCTCCCACACCAAAGGGGCCAGCACCAAAAGCTCTTGCTGCTCTTCAAGGAGCCAGGCAACCCCATTCACAGCCCCACAAACGCTGGCGCTCACTCTTGCGACAGCCTCCCAAAGTCCAATACTACCTGCCTGCACCACCGAGTAGAGCTGGAGCCCGGCTCAGGAACTGCGAACGTCCGGGGATTCCTCCCACACCAAAGGGGCCAGGACCAAAAGCTCTTGCTGCTCTTCAAGGAGCCAGGCAACCCCATTCACAGCCCCACAAACGATGGCGCTCTCTCTTGCGACAGCCTCCCAAAGTCCAATACTAGCTGCCTGCACCCCTCGGTACGGCCGGAGCCCGGCTCAGCAATTGCAAACGTCCAGGGATTCCTCCCACACCAAAGGGGCCAGGACCAAAAGCTCTAGCTGCTCGTCAAGGAGACACGCAACCCCATTCACTGCCCCACAAACGCTGGCGCTCTCTCTTGCGACAGCCTCCCAAAGTCCAATACTAGCTGCCTGCACCACCGAGTACAGCCGGAGCCCGGCTCAGCAATTGCGAACGTCCAGGGATTCCTCCCACACCAAAGGGGCCAGCACCAAAAGCTCTTGCTGCTCTTCAAGGAGCCAGGCAACCCCATTCACAGCCCCACAAACGATGGCGCTCTCTCTTGCGACAGCCTCCCAAAGTCCAATACTAGCTGCCTGCACCCCTCGGTACAGCTGGACCCCGGCTCAGGAACTGCGAACGTCCGGGGATTCCTCCCACACCAAAGGGGCCAGGACCAAAAGCTCTTGCTGCTCTTCAAGGAGCCAGGCAACCCCATTCACAGCCCCACAAACGCTGGCGCTCTCTCTTGCGACAGCCTCCCAAAGTCCAATACTACCTGCCTGCACCCCTCGGTACGGCCGGAGCCCGGCTCAGGAACTGCGAACATCTGGGGATTCCTCCCACACCAAAGGGGCCAGGACCAAAAGCTCTTGCTGCTCTTCAAGGAGCCAGGCAACCCCCATTCACAGCCCCACAAACGATGGCGCTCTCTCTTGCGACAGCCTCCCAAAGTCCAATACTACCTGCCTGCACCACCGAGTACAGCCGGAGCCCGGCTCAGCAATTGCGAACGTCCAGGGATTCCTCCCACACCAAAGGGGCCAGGACCAAAAGCTCTTGCTGCTCTTCAAGGAGCCACGCAACCCCATTCACAGCCCCACAAACGATGGCGCTCTCTCTTGCGACAGCCTCCCAAAGTCCAATACTACCTGCCTGCACCCCTCGGTACGGCCGGAGCCCGGCTCAGGAACTGCAAACGTCCGGGGATTCCTCCCACACCAAAGGGGCCAGGACCAAAAGCTCTTGCTGCTCTTCAAGGAGCCAGGCAACCCCATTCACAGCCCACAAACGCTGGCGCTCTCTCTTGCGACAGCCTCCCAAAGTCCAATACTACCTGCCTGCACCACCGAGTACAGCCGGAGCCCGGCTCAGGAACTGCGAACGTCCAGGGATTCCTGCCACACCAAAGGGGCCAGCACCAAAAGCTCTTGCTGCTCTTCAAGGAGCCAGGCAACCCCATTCACAGCCCCACAAACGATGGCGCTCTCTCTTGCGACAGCCTCCCAAAGTCCAATACTACCTGCCTGCACCCCTCGGTACGGCCGGAGCCCGGCTCAGCAATTGCGAACGTCCAGGGATTCCTGCCACACCAAAGGGGCCAGGACCAAAAGCTCTTGCTGCTCTTCAAGGAGCCAGGCAACCCCATTCACAGCCCCACAAACGATGGCGCTCTCGCTTTCGAGAGCCTCCCAAAGTCCAATACTAGCTGCCTGCACCCCTCGGTACGGCCGGACCCCGGCTCAGCAATTGCAAACGTCCAGGGATTCCTCCCACACCAAAGGGGCCAGCACCAAAAGCTCTTGCTGCTCTTCAAGGAGCCAGGCAACCCCATTCACAGCCCCACAAACGCTGGCGCTCTCTCTTGCGACAGCCTCCCAAAGTCCAATACTACCTGCCTGCACCCCTTGGTACGGCCGGAGCCCGGCTCAGCAATTGCGAACGTCCGGGGATTCCTCCCACACCAAAGGGGCCAGGACCAAAAGCTCTTGCTGCTCTTCAAGGAGCCAGGCAACCCCATTCACAGCCCCACAAACGATGGCGCTCTCTCTTGCGACAGCCTCCCAAAGTCCAATACTAGCTGCCTGCGCCGCTCGGTACGGCCGGAGCCCGGCTCAGCAATTGCGAACGTCCAGGGATTCCTCCCACACCAAAGGGGCCAGGACCAAAAGCTCTTGCTGCTCTTCAAGGAGCCAGGCAACCCATTCACAGCCCCACAAACGCTGGCGCTCTCTCTTGCGACAGCCTCCCAAAGTCCAATACTACCTGCCTGCACCACCGAGTACAGCCGGAGCCCGGCTCAGCAATTGCGAACGTCCAGGGATTCCTGCCACACCAAAGGGGCCAGGACCAAAAGCTCTTGCTGCTCTTCAAGGAGCCAGGCAACCCCATTCACAGCCCCACAAACGCTGGCGCTCACTCTTGCGACAGCCTCCCAAAGTCCAATACTAGCTCCCTGCACCACCGAGTACAGCCGGAGCCCGGCTCAGGAACTGCGAACGTCCGGGGATTCCTCCCACACCAAAGGGGCCAGGACCAAAAGCTCTTGCTGCTCTTCAAGGAGCCAGGCAACCCCATTCACAGCCCCACAAACGCTGGTGCTCTCTCTTGCGACAGCCTCCCAAAGTCCAATACTAGCTGCCTGCACCCCTCGGTACGGTCCGGACCCCGGCTGAGGAACTGCGAACGTCCGGGGATTCCTCCCACACCAAAGGGGCCAGGACCAAACGCTCTTGCTGCTCTTCAAGGAGCCAGGCAACCCCATTCACAGCCCCACAAACGCTGGTGCTCTCTCTTGCGACAGCCTCCCAAAGTCCAATACTAGCTGCCTGCGCCGCTCGGTACAGCCGGAGCCCGGCTCAGCAATTGCGAACGTCCAGGGATTCCTCCCACACCAAAGGGGCCAGGACCAAAAGCTCTTGCTGCTCTTCAAGGAGCCAGGCAACCCCATTCACAGCCCCACAAACGCTGGCGCTCTCTCTTGCGACAGCCTCCCAAAGTCCAATACTACCTGCCTGCACCACCGAGTACAGCCGGAGCCCGGCTCAGCAATTGCGAACGTCCAGGGATTCCTGCCACACCAAAGGGGCCAGGACCAAAAGCTCTTGCTGCTCTTCAAGGAGCCAGGCAACCCCATTCACAGCCCCACAAACGCTGGCGCTCACTCTTGCGACAGCCTCCCAAAGTCCAATACTAGCTCCCTGCACCACCGAGTACAGCCGGAGCCCGGCTCAGGAACTGCGAACGTCCGGGGATTCCTCCCACACCAAAGGGGCCAGGACCAAAAGCTCTTGCTGCTCTTCAAGGAGCCAGGCAACCCCATTCACAGCCCCACAAACGCTGGTGCTCTCTCTTGCGACAGCCTCCCAAAGTCCAATACTAGCTGCCTGCACCCCTCGGTACGGCCGGACCCCGGCTGAGGAACTGCGAACGTCCGGGGATTCCTCCCACACCAAAGGGGCCAGGACCAAACGCTCTTGCTGCTCTTCAAGGAGCCAGGCAACCCCATTCACAGCCCCACAAACGCTGGTGCTCTCTCTTGCGACAGCCTCCCAAAGTCCAATACTAGCTGCCTGCGCCGCTCGGTACAGCCGGAGCCCGGCTCAGCAATTGAGAACGTCCAGGGATTCCTCCCACACCAAAGGGGCCAGGACCAAAAGCTCTTGCTGCTCTTCAAGGAGCCAGGCAACCCCATTCACAGCCCCACAAACGATGGCGCTCTCTCTTGCGACAGCCTCCCAAAGTCCAATACTAGCTGCCTGCACCCCTCGGTACGGCCGGAGCCCGGCTCAGGAACTGCAAACGTCCGGGGATTCCTCCCACACCAAAGGGGCCAGGACCAAAAGCTCTTGCTGCTCTTCAAGGAGCCAGGCAACCCCATTCACAGCCCCACAAACGATGGCGCTCTCTCTTGCGACAGCCTCCCAAAGTCCAATACTACCTGCCTGCGCCGCTCGGTACAGCCGGAGCCCGGCTCAGCAATTGTGAACGTCCGGGGATTCCTGCCACACCAAAGGGGCCAGCACCAAAAGCTCTTGCTGCTCTTCAAGGAGCCAGGCAACTCCATTCACAGCCCCACAAACGCTGGCGCTCTCTCTTGCGACAGCCTCCCAAAGTCCAATACTAGCTGCCTGCACCCCTCGGTACGGCCGGAGCCCGGCTCAGCAATTGCGAACATCCAGGGATTCCTGCCACACCAAAGGTGCCAGGACCAAAAGCTCTTGCTGCTCTTCAAGGAGCCAGGCAACCCCATTCACAGCCCCACAAACGATGGCGCTCTCTCTTGCGACAGCCTCCCAAAGTCCAATACTACCTGCCTGCACCCCTCGGTACGGCCGGAGCCCGGCTCAGCAATTGCGAACGTCTGGGGATTCCTCCCACACCAAAGGGGCCAGCACCAAAAGCTCTTGCTGCTCTTCAAGGAGCCAGGCAACCCCATTCACAGCCCCACAAACGATGGCGCTCTCTCTTGCGACAGCCTCCCAAAGTCCAATACTAGCTGCCTGCACCCCTCGGTACGGCCGGAGCCCGGCTCAGCAATTGCAAACGTCCAGGGATTCCTCCCACACCAAAGGGGCCAGGACCAAAAGCTCTTGCTGCTCTTCAAGGAGCCAGGCAACCCCATTCACAGCCCCACAAACGATGGCGCTCTCTCTTGTGACAGCCTCCCAAAGTCCAATACTAGCTGCCTGCACCCCTCGGTACGGCCGGAGCCCGGCTCAGCAATTGCGAACGTCCAGGGATTCCTCCCACACCAAAGGGGCCAGGACCAAAAGCTCTTGCTGCTCTTCAAGGAGCCAGGCAACCCCATTCACAGCCCCACAAACGATGGCGCTCTCTCTTGCAACAGCCTCCCAAAGTCCAATACTAGCTGCCTGCACCACCGAGTACAGCCGGAGCCCGGCTCAGCAATTGCGAACGTCCAGGGATTCCTGCCACACCAAAGGGGCCAGGACCAAAAGCTCTTGCTGCTCTTCAAGGAGCCAGGCAACCCCATTCACAGCCCCACAAACAATGGCGCTCTCTCTTGCGACAGCCTCCCAAAGTCCAATACTAGCTGCCTGCACCACCGAGTACAGCCGGAGCCCGGCTCAGGAACTGCGAACGTCCAGGGATTCCTCCCACACCAAAGGGGCCAGGACCAAAAGCTCTTGCTGCTCTTCAAGGAGCCAGGCAACCCCATTCACAGCCCCACAAACGATGGCGCTCTCTCTTGCGACAGCCTCCCAAAGTCCAATACTAGCTGCCTGCACCCCTCGGTACGGCCGGAGCCCGGCTCAGCAATTGCAAACGTCCAGGGATTCCTGCCACACCAAAGGTGCCAGGACCAAAAGCTCTTGCTGCTCTTCAAGGAGCCAGGCAACCCCATTCACAGCCCCACAAACGATGGCGCTCACTCTTGCGACAGCCTCCCAAAGTCCAATACTACCTGCCTGCACCACCGAGTACAGCTGGAGCCCGGCTCAGGAACTGCGAACGTCCAGGGATTCCTCCCACACCAAAGGTGCCAGGACCAAAAGCTCTTGCTGCTCTTCAAGGAGCCAGGCAACCCCATTCACAGCCCCACAAACGATGGCGCTCTCTCTTGCGACAGCCTCCCAAAGTCCAATACTAGCTGCCTGCACCCCTCGGTACGGCCGGAGCCCGGCTCAGCAATTGCGAACGTCCAGGGATTCCTCCCACACCAAAGGGGCCAGGACCAAAAGCTCTTGCTGCTCTTCAAGGAGCCAGGCAACCCCATTCACAGCCCCACAAACAATGGCGCTCTCTCTTGCGACAGCCTCCCAAAGTCCAATACTACCTGCCTGCACCCCTCGGTACGGCCGGAGCCCGGCTCAGGAACTGCAAACATCCAGGGATTCCTCCCACACCAAAGGGGCCAGGACCAAAAGCTCTTGCTGCTCTTCAAGGAGCCAGGCAACCCCATTCACAGCCCCACAAACGATGGCGCTCTCTCTTGCGACAGCCTCCCAAAGTCCAATACTACCTGCCTGCACCCCTCGGTACGGCCGGAGCCCGGCTCAGGAACTGCGAACATCTGGGGATTCCACCCACACCAAAGGGGCCAGGACCAAAAGCTCTTGCTGCTCTTCAAGGAGCCAGGCAACCCCATTCACAGCCCCACAAACGATGGCGCTCTCTCTTGCGACAGCCTCCCAAAGTCCAATACTACCTGCCTGCACCACCGAGTACAGCCGGAGCCCGGCTCAGCAATTGCGAACGTCCAGGGATTCCTGCCACACCAAAGGGGCCAGGACCAAAAGCTCTTGCTGCTCTTCAAGGAGCCAGGCAACCCCATTCACAGCCCCACAAACGATGGCGCTCTCTCTTGCGACAGCCTCCCAAAGTCCAATACTACCTGCCTGCACCCCTCGGTACGGCCGGAGCCCGGCTCAGGAACTGCAAACGTCCGGGGATTCCTGCCACACCAAAGGGGCCAGGACCAAAAGCTCTTGCTGCTCTTCAAGGAGCCAGGCAACCCCATTCACAGCCCCACAAACGATGGCGCTCTCTCTTGCGACAGCCTCCCAAAGTCCAATACTAGCTGCCTGCACCACCGAGTACAGCCGGAGCCCGGCTCAGGAACTGCGAACGTCCAGGGATTCCTGCCACACCAAAGGGGCCAGCACCAAAAGCTCTTGCTGCTCTTCAAGGAGCCAGGCAACCCCATTCACAGCCCCACAAACGATGGCGCTCTCTCTTGCGACAGCCTCCCAAAGTCCAATACTACCTGCCTGCACCCCTCGGTACGGCCGGAGCCCGGCTCAGCAATTGCAAACGTCCAGGGATTCCTGCCACACCAAAGGGGCCAGGACCAAAAGCTCTTGCTGCTCTTCAAGGAGCCAGGCAACCCCATTCACAGCCCCACAAACGATGGCGCTCTCGCTTTCGAGAGCCTCCCAAAGTCCAATACTAGCTGCCTGCACCCCTCGGTACGGCCGGACCCCGGCTCAGCAATTGCAAACGTCCAGGGATTCCTCCCACACCAAAGGGGCCAGCACCAAAAGCTCTTGCTGCTCTTCAAGGAGCCAGGCAACCCCATTCACAGCCCCACAAACGCTGGCGCTCTCTCTTGCGACAGCCTCCCAAAGTCCAATACTAGCTGCCTGCACCCCTTGGTACGGCCGGAGCCCGGCTCAGCAATTGCGAACGTCCAGGGATTCCTCCCACACCAAAGGGGCCAGCACCAAAAGCTCTTGCTGCTCTTCAAGGAGCCAGGCAACCCCATTCACAGCCCCACAAACGATGGCGCTCTCTCTTGCGACAGCCTCCCAAAGTCCAATACTAGCTGCCTGCGCCGCTCGGTACGGCCGGAGCCCGGCTCAGCAATTGCGAACGTCCAGGGATTCCTCCCACACCAAAGGGGCCAGGACCAAAAGCTCTTGCTGCTCTTCAAGGAGCCAGGCAACCCCATTCACAGCCCCACAAACGCTGGCGCTCTCTCTTGCGACAGCCTCCCAAAGTCCAATACTACCTGCCTGCACCACCGAGTACAGCCGGAGCCCGGCTCAGCAATTGCGAACGTCCAGGGATTCCTGCCACACCAAAGGGGCCAGGACCAAAAGCTCTTGCTGCTCTTCAAGGAGCCAGGCAACCCCATTCACAGCCCCACAAACGCTGGCGCTCACTCTTGCGACAGCCTCCCAAAGTCCAATACTAGCTCCCTGCACCACCGAGTACAGCCGGAGCCCGGCTCAGAAACTGCGAACGTCCGGGGATTCCTCCCACACCAAAGGGGCCAGGACCAAAAGCTCTTGCTGCTCTTCAAGGAGCCAGGCAACCCCATTCACAGCCCCACAAACGCTGGTGCTCTCTCTTGCGACAGCCTCCCAAAGTCCAATACTAGCTGCCTGCACCCCTCGGTACGGCCGGACCCCGGCTGAGGAACTGCGAACGTCCGGGGATTCCTCCCACACCAAAGGGGCCAGGACCAAACGCTCTTGCTGCTCTTCAAGGAGCCAGGCAACCCCATTCACAGCCCCACAAACGATGGTGCTCTCTCTTGCGACAGCCTCCCAAAGTCCAATACTAGCTGCCTGCGCCGCTCGGTACAGCCGGAGCCCGGCTCAGCAATTGAGAACGTCCACGGATTCCTCCCACACCAAAGGGGCCAGGACCAAAAGCTCTTGCTGCTCTTCAAGGAGCCAGGCAACCCCATTCACAGCCCCACAAACGATGGCGCTCTCTCTTGCGACAGCCTCCCAAAGTCCAATACTAGCTGCCTGCACCACCGAGTACAGCCGGAGCCCGGCTCAGGAACTGCAAACGTCCGGGGATTCCTCCCACACCAAAGGTGCCAGGACCAAAAGCTCTTGCTGCTCTTCAAGGAGCCAGGCAACCCCATTCACAGCCCCACAAACGATGGCGCTCTCTCTTGCGACAGCCTCCCAAAGTCCAATACTAGCTGCCTGCGCCGCTCGGTACAGCCGGAGCCCGGCTCAGCAATTGTGAACGTCCGGGGATTCCTGCCACACCAAAGGGGCCAGCACCAAAAGCTCTTGCTGCTCTTCAAGGAGCCAGGCAACTCCATTCACAGCCCCACAAACGCTGGCGCTCTCTCTTGCGACAGCCTCCCAAAGTCCAATACTAGCTGCCTGCACCCCTCGGTACGGCCGGAGCCCGGCTCAGCAATTGCGAACATCCAGGGATTCCTGCCACACCAAAGGGGCCAGCACCAAAAGCTCTTGCTGCTCTTCAAGGAGCCAGGCAACCCCATTCACAGCCCCACAAACGCTGGCGCTCTCTCTTGCGACAGCCTCCCAAAGTCCAATACTAGCTGCCTGCACCCCTCGGTACGGCCGGAGCCCGGCTCAGCAATTGCGAACGTCCAGGGATTCCTCCCACACCAAAGGGGCCAGGACCAAAAGCTCTTGCTGCTCTTCAAGGAGCCAGGCAACCCCATTCACAGCCCCACAAACGATGGCGCTCTCTCTTGCGACAGCCTCCCAAAGTCCAATACTAGCTGCCTGCACCCCTCGGTACGGCCGGAGCCCGGCTCAGCAATTGCAAACGTCCAGGGATTCCTGCCACACCAAAGGGGCCAGGACCAAAAGCTCTTGCTGCTCTTCAAGGAGCCAGGCAACCCCATTCACAGCCCCACAAACGATGGCGCTCTCTCTTGTGACAGCCTCCCAAAGTCCAATACTAGCTGCCTGCACCCCTCGGTACGGCCGGAGCCCGGCTCAGCAATTGCGAACGTCCAGGGATTCCTCCCACACCAAAGGGGCCAGGACCAAAAGCTCTTGCTGCTCTTCAAGGAGCCACGCAACCCCATTCACAGCCCCACAAACGATGGCGCTCTCTCTTGCAACAGCCTCCCAAAGTCCAATACTAGCTGCCTGCACCACCGAGTACAGCCGGAGCCCGGCTCAGCAATTGCGAACGTCCAGGGATTCCTCCCACACCAAAGGGGCCAGGACCAAAAGCTCTTGCTGCTCTTCAAGGAGCCAGGCAACCCCATTCACAGCCCCACAAACAATGGCGCTCTCTCTTGCGACAGCCTCCCAAAGTCCAATACTAGCTGCCTGCACCACCGAGTACAGCCGGAGCCCGGCTCAGGAACTGCGAACGTCCAGGGATTCCTCCCACACCAAAGGGGCCAGGACCAAAAGCTCTTGCTGCTCTTCAAGGAGCCAGGCAACCCCATTCACAGCCCCACAAACGATGGCGCTCTCTCTTGCGACAGCCTCCCAAAGTCCAATACTAGCTGCCTGCACCCCTCGGTACGGCCGGAGCCCGGCTCAGCAATTGCAAACGTCCAGGGATTCCTGCCACACCAAAGGTGCCAGGACCAAAAGCTCTTGCTGCTCTTCAAGGAGCCAGGCAACCCCATTCACAGCCCCACAAACGATGGCGCTCACTCTTGCGACAGCCTCCCAAAGTCCAATACTACCTGCCTGCACCACCGAGTACAGCTGGAGCCCGGCTCAGGAACTGCGAACGTCCGGGGATTCCTCCCACACCAAAGGGGCCAGGACCAAAAGCTCTTGCTGCTCTTCAAGGAGCCAGGCAACCCCATTCACAGCCCCACAAACGATGGCGCTCTCTCTTGCGACAGCCTCCCAAAGTCCAATACTAGCTGCCTGCACCCCTCGGTACGGCCGGAGCCCGGCTCAGCAATTGCGAACGTCCAGGGATTCCTCCCACACCAAAGGGGCCAGGACCAAAAGCTCTTGCTGCTCTTCAAGGAGCCAGGCAACCCCATTCACAGCCCCACAAACAATGGCGCTCTCTCTTGCGACAGCCTCCCAAAGTCCAATACTAGCTGCCTGCACCCCTCGGTACGGCCGGAGCCCGGCTCAGGAACTGCAAACATCCAGGGATTCCTCCCACACCAAAGGGGCCAGGACCAAAAGCTCTTGCTGCTCTTCAAGGAGCCAGGCAACCCCATTCACAGCCCCACAAACGATGGCGCTCTCTCTTGCGACAGCCTCCCAAAGTCCAATACTAGCTGCCTGCACCCCTCGGTACGTCCGGAGCCCGGCTCAGGAACTGCAAACATCCAGGGATTCCTGCCACACCAAAGGGGCCAGCACCAAAAGCTCTTGCTGCTCTTCAAGGAGCCAGGCAACCCCATTCACAGCCCCACAAACGCTGGCGCTCACTCTTGCGACAGCCTCCCAAAGTCCAATACTAGCTGCCTGCACCCCTCGGTACGGCCGGAGCCCGGCTCACCAATTGCAAACGTCCAGGGATTCCTGCCACACCAAAGGGGCCAGCACCAAAAGCTCTAGCTGCTCGTCAAGGAGACACGCAACCCCATTCACAGCCCCACAAACGCTGGCGCTCTCTCTTGCGACAGCCTCCCAAAGTCCAATACTACCTGCCTGCACCACCGAGTACAGCCGGAGCCCGGCTCAGGAACTGCGAACGTCTGGGGATTCCTGCCACACCAAAGGTTCCAGGACCAAAAGCTCTTGCTGCTCTTCAAGGAGCCACGCAACCCCATTCACAGCCCCACAAACGCTGGCGCTCTCTCTTGCGACAGCCTCCCAAAGTCCAATACTAGCTGCCTGCACCCCTCGGTACGGCCGGAGCCCGGCTCAGGAACTGCGAACATCTGGGGATTCCTCCCACACCAAAGGGGCCAGGACCAAAAGCTCTTGCTGCTCTTCAAGGAGCCAGGCAACCCCATTCACAGCCCCACAAACGATGGCGCTCACTCTTGCGACAGCCTCCCAAAGTCCAATACTACCTGCCTGCACCACCGAGTACAGCCGGAGCCCGGCTCAGCAATTGCGAACGTCCAGGGATTCCTGCCACACCAAAGGGGCCAGGACCAAAAGCTCTTGCTGCTCTTCAAGGAGCCAGGCAACCCCATTCACAGCCCCACAAACGCTGGCGCTCTCTCTTGCAACAGCCTCCCAAAGTCCAATACTAGCTGCCTGCACCACCGAGTACAGCCGGAGCCCGGCTCAGCAATTGCGAACGTCCAGGGATTCCTGCCACACCAAAGGGGCCAGGACCAAAAGCTCTTGCTGCTCTTCAAGGAGCCAGGCAACCCCATTCACAGCCCCACAAACAATGGCGCTCTCTCTTGCGACAGCCTCCCAAAGTCCAATACTAGCTGCCTGCACCACCGAGTACAGCCGGAGCCCGGCTCAGGAACTGCGAACGTCCGGGGATTCCTCCCACACCAAAGGGGCCAGGACCAAAAGCTCTTGCTGCTCTTCAAGGAGCCAGGCAACCCCATTCACAGCCCCACAAACGATGGCGCTCTCTCTTGCGACAGCCTCCCAAAGTCCAATACTACCTGCCTGCACCCCTCGGTACGGCCGGAGCCCGGCTCAGCAATTGCAAACGTCCAGGGATTCCTGCCACACCAAAGGTGCCAGGACCAAAAGCTCTTGCTGCTCTTCAAGGAGCCAGGCAACCCCATTCACAGCCCCACAAACGATGGCGCTCACTCTTGCGACAGCCTCCCAAAGTCCAATACTACCTGCCTGCACCACCGAGTACAGCTGGAGCCCGGCTCAGGAACTGCGAACGTCCGGGGATTCCTCCCACACCAAAGGTGCCAGGACCAAAAGCTCTTGCTGCTCTTCAAGGAGCCAGGCAACCCCATTCACAGCCCCACAAACGATGGCGCTCTCTCTTGCGACAGCCTCCCAAAGTCCAATACTAGCTGCCTGCACCCCTCGGTACGGCCGGAGCCCGGCTCAGCAATTGCGAACGTCCAGGGATTCCTCCCACACCAAAGGGGCCAGGACCAAAAGCTCTTGCTGCTCTTCAAGGAGCCAGGCAACCCCATTCACAGCCCCACAAACAATGGCGCTCTCTCTTGCGACAGCCTCCCAAAGTCCAATACTAGCTGCCTGCACCACCGAGTACAGCCGGAGCCCGGCTCAGGAACTGCAAACATCCAGGGATTCCTCCCACACCAAAGGGGCCAGGACCAAAAGCTCTTGCTGCTCTTCAAGGAGCCAGGCAACCCCATTCACAGCCCCACAAACGATGGCGCTCTCTCTTGCGACAGCCTCCCAAAGTCCAATACTACCTGCCTGCACCCCTCGGTACGGCCGGAGCCCGGCTCAGGAACTGCAAACATCCAGGGATTCCTGCCACACCAAAGGGGCCAGCACCAAAAGCTCTTGCTGCTCTTCAAGGAGCCAGGCAACCCCATTCACAGCCCCACAAACGCTGGCGCTCACTCTTGCGACAGCCTCCCAAAGTCCAATACTAGCTGCCTGCACCCCTCGGTACGGCCGGAGCCCGGCTCACCAATTGCAAACGTCCAGGGATTCCTGCCACACCAAAGGGGCCAGCACCAAAAGCTCTAGCTGCTCGTCAAGGAGACACGCAACCCCATTCACTGCCCCACAAACGCTGGCGCTCTCTCTTGCGACAGCCTCCCAAAGTCCAATACTAGCTGCCTGCACCACCGAGTACAGCCGGAGCCCGGCTCAGGAACTGCGAACGTCTGGGGATTCCTGCCACACCAAAGGTTCCAGGACCAAAAGCTCTTGCTGCTCTTCAAGGAGCCAGGCAACCCCATTCACAGCCCCACAAACGCTGGCGCTCTCTCTTGCGACAGCCTCCCAAAGTCCAATACTACCTGCCTGCACCCCTCGGTACGGCCGGAGCCCGGCTCAGGAACTGCGAACATCTGGGGATTCCTCCCACACCAAAGGGGCCAGGACCAAAAGCTCTTGCTGCTCTTCAAGGAGCCAGGCAACCCCATTCACAGCCCCACAAACAATGGCGCTCACTCTTGCGACAGCCTCCCAAAGTCCAATACTTCCTGCCTGCACCACCGAGTACAGCCGGAGCCCGGCTCAGCAATTGCGAACGTCCAGGGATTCCTCCCACACCAAAGGGGCCAGGACCAAAAGCTCTTGCTGCTCTTCAAGGAGCCAGGCAACCCCATTCACAGCCCCACAAACGATGGCGCTCTCTCTTGCGACAGCCTCCCAAAGTCCAATACTAGCTGCCTGCACCCCTCGGTACGGCCGGAGCCCGGCTCAGGAACTGCGAACGTCCAGGGATTCCTCCCACACCAAAGGGGCCAGGACCAAAAGCTCTTGCTGCTCTTCAAGGAGCCAGGCAACCCCATTCACAGCCCCACAAACGCTGGCGCTCTCTCTTGCGACAGCCTCCCAAAGTCCAATACTAGCTGCCTGCACCACCGAGTACAGCCGGAGCCCGGCTCAGGAACTGCGAACGTCCAGGGATTCCTGCCACACCAAAGGGGCCAGCACCAAAAGCTCTTGCTGCTCTTCAAGGAGCCAGGCAACCCCATTCACAGCCCCAGAAACGATGGCGCTCTCTCTTGCGACAGCCTCCCAAAGTCCAATACTACCTGCCTGCACCCCTCGGTACGGCCGGAGCCCGGCTCAGCAATTGCGAACGTCTGGGGATTCCTGCCACACCAAAGGGGCCAGGACCAAAAGCTCTTGCTGCTCTTCAAGGAGCCAGGCAACCCCATTCACAGCCCCACAAACGATGGCGCTCTCGCTTTCGAGAGCCTCCCAAAGTCCAATACTAGCTGCCTGCACCCCTCGGTACGGCCGGACCCCGGCTCAGCAATTGCAAACGTCCAGGGATTCCTGCCACACCAAAGGGGCCAGGACCAAAAGCTCTTGCTGCTCTTCAAGGAGCCAGGCAACCCCATTCACAGCCCCACAAACAATGGCGCTCTCTCTTGCGACAGCCTCCCAAAGTCCAATACTAGCTGCCTGCACCCCTTGGTACGGCCGGAGCCCGGCTCAGCAATTGCGAACGTCCGGGGATTCCTCCCACACCAAAGGGGCCAGGACCAAAAGCTCTTGCTGCTCTTCAAGGAGCCAGGCAACCCCATTCACAGCCCCACAAACGATGGCGCTCTCTCTTGCGACAGCCTCCCAAAGTCCAATACTAGCTGCCTGCACCACCGAGTACAGCCGGAGCCCGGCTCAGCAATTGCGAACGTCCAGGGATTCCTCCCACACCAAAGGGGCCAGGACCAAAAGCTCTTGCTGCTCTTCAAGGAGCCAGGCAACCCCATTCACAGCCCCACAAACGCTGGTGCTCTCTCTTGCGACAGCCTCCCAAAGTCCAATACTAGCTGCCTGCACCACCGAGTACAGCCGGAGCCCAGCTCAGGAACTGCAAACGTCCGGGGATTCCTCCCACACCAAAGGGGCCAGGACCAAAAGCTCTTGCTGCTCTTCAAGGAGCCAGGCAACCCCATTCACAGCCCCACAAACGATGGCGCTCTCTCTTGCGACAGCCTCCCAAAGTCCAATACTAGCTGCCTGCGCCGCTCGGTACAGCCGGACCCCGGCTCAGCAATTGTGAACGTCCGGGGATTCCTGCCACACCAAAGGGGCCAGCACCAAAAGCTCTTGCTGCTCTTCAAGGAGCCAGGCAACTCCATTCACAGCCCCACAAACGCTGGCGCTCTCTCTTGCGACAGCCTCCCAAAGTCCAATACTAGCTGCCTGCACCCCTCGGTACGGCCGGAGCCCGGCTCAGCAATTGCGAACATCCAGGGATTCCTGCCACACCAAAGGGGCCAGGACCAAAAGCTCTTGCTGCTCTTCAAGGAGCCAGGCAACCCCATTCACAGCCCCACAAACGATGGCGCTCTCTCTTGCGACAGCCTCCCAAAGTCCAATACTAGCTGCCTGCACCCCTCGGTACGGCCGGAGCCCGGCTCAGCAATTGCGAACGTCCAGGGATTCCTCCCACACCAAAGGGGCCAGGACCAAAAGCTCTTGCTGCTCTTCAAGGAGCCAGGCAACCCCATTCACAGCCCCACAAACGATGGCGCTCTCTCTTGCGACAGCCTCCCAAAGTCCAATACTAGCTGCCTGCACCACCGAGTACAGCCGGAGCCCGGCTCAGGAACTGCGAACGTCCGGGGATTCCTCCCACACCAAAGGTGCCAGGAACAAAAGCTCTTGCTGCTCTTTAAGGAGCCAGGCAACCCCATTCACAGCCCCACAAACGCTGGCGCGCTCTCTTGCGACAGCCTCCCAAAGTCCAATACTAGCTGCCTGCACCACCGACTACAGCCGGAGCCTGGCTCAGGAACTGCGAACATCTGGGGATTCCTGCCACACCAAAGGGGCCAGGATCAAAAGCTCTTGCTGCTCTTCAAGGAGCCAGGCAACCCCATTCACAGCCCCACAAACGATGGCGCTCTCTCTTGCGACAGCCTCCCAAAGTCCAATACTACCTGCCTGCGCTGCTGCGTACAGCCGGAGCCCGGCTCAGCAATTGCGAACGTCCAGGGATTCCTCCCACACCAAAGGGGCCAGGACCAAAAGCTCTTGCTGCTCTTCAAGGAGCCAGGCAACCCCATTCACAGCCCCACAAACGATGGCGCTCTCTCTTGCGACAGCCTCCCAAAGTCCAATACTACCTCCCTGCGCTGCTGCGTACAGCCGGAGCCTGGCTCAGCAATTGCGAAGGTCCGGGGATTCCTCCCACACCAAAGGGGCCAGGACCAAAAGCTCTTGCTGCTCTTCAAGGAGGCAGGCAACCCCATTCTCAGCCCCACAAACGATGGCGCTCTCTCTTGCGACAGCCTCCCAAAGTCCAATACTACCTGCCTGCACCCCTCGGCACAGCCGGAGCCAGGCTCAGCAATTCCGAACGTCCAGGGATTCCTCCCACACCAAAGGGGCCAGGACCAAAAGCTCTTGCTGCTCTTCAAGGAGCCAGGCAACCCCATTCACAGCCCCACAAACGATGGCGCTCTCTCTTGCGACAGCCTCCCAAAGTCCAATACTACCTGCCTGCACCACCGACTACAGCAGGAGCCCGGATCAGGAACTGCGAACGTCCGGGGATTCCTGCCACACCAAAGGGGCCAGGACCAAAAGCTCTTGCTGCTCTTCAAGGAGCCAGGCAACCCCATTCACAGCCCCACAAACGCTGGCGCTCTCTCTTGCGACAGCCTCCCAAAGTCCAATACTAGCTGCCTGCACCACCGAGTACAGCCGGAGCCCGGCTCAGGAACTGCGAACATCTGGGGATTCCTGCCACACCAAAGGGGCCAGGATCAAAAGCTCTTGCTGCTCTTCAAGGAGCCAGGCAACCCCATTCACAGCCCCACAAACGCTGGCGCTCACTCTTGCGACAGCCTCCCAAAGTCCAATACTAGCTGCCTGCACCCCTCGGTACGGCCGGAGCCCGGCTCACCAATTGCAAACGTCCAGGGATTCCTGCCACACCAAAGGGGCCAGCACCAAAAGCTCTAGCTGCTCGTCAAGGAGACACGCAACCCCATTCACTGCCCCACAAACGCTGGCGCTCTCTCTTGCGACAGCCTCCCAAAGTCCAATACTACCTGCCTGCACCACCGAGTACAGCCGGAGCCCGGCTCAGGAACTGCGAACGTCTGGGGATTCCTGCCACACCAAAGGTTCCAGGACCAAAAGCTCTTGCTGCTCTTCAAGGAGCCAGGCAACCCCATTCACAGCCCCACAAACGCTGGCGCTCTCTCTTGCGACAGCCTCCCAAAGTCCAATACTACCTGCCTGCACCCCTCGGTACGGCCGGAGCCCGGCTCAGGAACTGCGAACATCTGGGGATTCCTCCCACACCAAAGGGGCCAGGACCAAAAGCTCTTGCTGCTCTTCAAGGAGCCAGGCAACCCCATTCACAGCCCCACAAACGATGGCGCTCACTCTTGCGACAGCCTCCCAAAGTCCAATACTTCCTGCCTGCACCACCGAGTACAGACGGAGCCCGGCTCAGCAATTGCGAACGTCCAGGGATTCCTCCCACACCAAAGGGGCCAGGACCAAAAGCTCTTGCTGCTCTTCAAGGAGCCAGGCAACCCCATTCACAGCCCCACAAACGATGGCGCTCTCTCTTGCGACAGCCTCCCAAAGTCCAATACTAGCTGCCTGCACCCCTCGGTACGGCCGGAGCCCGGCTCAGGAACTGCGAACGTCCAGGGATTCCTCCCACACCAAAGGGGCCAGGACCAAAAGCTCTTGCTGCTCTTCAAGGAGCCAGGCAACCCCATTCACAGCCCCACAAACGATGGTGCTCTCTCTTGCGACAGCCTCCCAAAGTCCAATACTAGCTGCCTACACCACCGAGTACAGCCGGAGCCGGGCTCAGGAACTGCAAACGTCCGGGGATTCCTCCCACACCAAAGGGGCCAGGACCAAAAGCTCTTGCTGCTCTTCAAGGAGCCAGGCAACCCCATTCACAGCCCCACAAACGATGGCGCTCTCTCTTGCGACAGCCTCCCAAAGTCCAATACTAGCTGCCTGCGCCGCTCGGTACAGCCGGAGCCCGGCTCAGCAATTGTGAACGTCCGGGGATTCCTGCCACACCAAAGGGGCCAGCACCAAAAGCTCTTGCTGCTCTTCAAGGAGCCAGGCAACTCCATTCACAGCCCCACAAACGCTGGCGCTCTCTCTTGCGACAGCCTCCCAAAGTCCAATACTAGCTGCCTGCACCCCTCGGTACGGCCGGAGCCCGGCTCAGCAATTGCGAACATCCAGGGATTCCTGCCACACCAAAGGGGCCAGCACCAAAAGCTCTTGCTGCTCTTCAAGGAGCCAGGCAACCCCATTCACAGCCCCACAAACGCTGGCGCTCTCTCTTGCGACAGCCTCCCAAAGTCCAATACTAGCTGCCTGCACCCCTCGGTACGGCCGGAGCCCGGCTCAGCAATTGCAAACGTCCAGGGATTCCTCCCACACCAAAGGGGCCAGGACCAAAAGCTCTTGCTGCTCTTCAAGGAGCCAGGCAACCCCATTCACAGCCCCACAAACGATGGCGCTCTCTCTTGCGACAGCCTCCCAAAGTCCAATACTAGCTGCCTGCACCACCGAGTACAGCCGGAGCCCGGCTCAGGAACTGCGAACGTCCGGGGATTCCTCCCACACCAAAGGGGCCAGGAACAAAAGCTCTTGCTGCTCTTTAAGGAGCCAGGCAACCCCATTCACAGCCCCACAAACGCTGGCGCGCTCTCTTGCGACAGCCTCCCAAAGTCCAATACTAGCTGCCTGCACCACCGAGTACAGCCGGAGCCCGGCTCAGGAACTGCGAACATCTGGGGATTCCTGCCACACCAAAGGGGCCAGGATCAAAAGCTCTTGCTGCTCTTCAAGGAGCCAGGCAACCCCATTCACAGCCCCACAAACGATGGCGCTCTCTCTTGCGACAGCCTCCCAAAGTCCAATACTACCTGCCTGCGCTGCTGCGTACAGCCGGAGCCCGGCTCAGCAATTGCGAACGTCCAGGGATTCCTCCCACACCAAAGGGGCCAGGACCAAAAGCTCTTGCTGCTCTTCAAGGAGCCAGGCAACCCCATTCACAGCCCCACAAACGATGGCGCTCTCTCTTGCGACAGCCTCCCAAAGTCCAATACTACCTCCCTGCGCTGCTGCGTACAGCCGGAGCCCGGCTCAGCAATTGTGAACGTCCAGGGATTCCTCCCACACCAAAGGGGCCAGGACCAAAAGCTCTTGCTGCTCTTCAAGGAGGCAGGCAACCCCATTCTCAGCCCCACAAACGATGGCGCTCTCTCTTGCGACAGCCTCCCAAAGTCCAATACTACGTGCCTGCACCCCTCGGCACAGCCGGAGCCAGGCTCAGCAATTCCGAACGTCCAGGGATTCCTCCCACACCAAAGGGGCCAGGACCAAAAGCTCTTGCTGCTCTTCAAGGAGCCAGGCAACCCCATTCACAGCCCCACAAACGCTGGCGCTCTCTCTTGCGACAGCCTCCCAAAGTCCAATACTACCTGCCTGCACCCCTCGGTACGGCCGGAGCCCGGCTCAGCAATTGCGAACGTCCAGGGATTCCTCCCACACCAAAGGGGCCAGGACCAAAAGCTCTTGCTGCTCTTCAAGGAGCCACGCAACCCCATTCACAGCCCCACAAACGATGGCGCTCTCTCTTGCGACAGCCTCCCAAAGTCCAATACTAGCTGCCTGCACCCCTCGGTACAGCCGGACCCCGGCTCAGCAATTGTGAACGTCCAGGGATTCCTCCCACACCAAAGGGGCCAGGACCAAAAGCTCTTGCTGCTCTTCAAGGAGGCAGGCAACCCCATTCTCAGCCCCACAAACGATGGCGCTCTCTCTTGCGACAGCCTCCCAAAGTCCAATACTACCTGCCTGCACCCCTCGGCACAGCCGGAGCCCGGCTCAGCAATTGCGAACGTCCAGGGATTCCTGCCACACCAAAGAGGCCAGCACCAAAAGCTCTAGCTGCTCGTCAAGGAGACACGCAACCCCATTCACTGCCCCACAAACGCTGGCGCTCTCTCTTGCGACAGCCTCCCAAAGTCCAATACTACCTGCCTGCACCACCGAGTACAGCCGGAGCCCGGCTCAGGAACTGCGAACGTCTGGGGATTCCTGCCACACCAAAGGTTCCAGGACCAAAAGCTCTTGCTGCTCTTCAAGGAGCCAGGCAACCCCATTCACAGCCCCACAAACGCTGGCGCTCTCTCTTGCGACAGCCTCCCAAAGTCCAATACTACCTGCCTGCACCCCTCGGTACGGCCGGAGCCCGGCTCAGGAACTGCGAACATCTGGGGATTCCTGCCACACCAAAGGGGCCAGGACCAAAAGCTCTTGCTGCTCTTCAAGGAGCCAGGCAACCCCATTCACAGCCCCACAAACGATGGCGCTCTCTCTTGCGACAGCCTCCCAAAGTCCAATACTAGCTGCCTGCACCACCGAGTACAGCCGGAGCCCGGCTCAGCAATTGCGAACGTCCAGGGATTCCTCCCACACCAAAGGGGCCAGCACCAAAAGCTCTTGCTGCTCTTCAAGGAGCCAGGCAACCCCATTCACAGCCCCACAAACGATGGCGCTCTCTCTTGCGACAGCCTCCCAAAGTCCAATACTACCTGCCTGCACCCCTCGGTACGGCCGGAGCCCGGCTCAGGAACTGCGAACGTCCAGGGATTCCTCCCACACCAAAGGGGCCAGGACCAAAAGCTCTTGCTGCTCTTCAAGGAGCCAGGCAACCCCATTCACAGCCCCACAAACGCTGGCGCTCCCTCTTGCGACAGCCTCCCAAAGTCCAATACTAGCTGCCTGCACCACCGAGTACAGCCGGAGCCCGGCTCAGGAACTGCGAACGTCCAGGGATTCCTGCCACACCAAAGGGGCCAGCACCAAAAGCTCTTGCTGCTCTTCAAGGAGCCAGGCAACCCCATTCACAGCCCCACAAACGATGGCGCTCTCTCTTGCGACAGCCTCCCAAAGTCCAATACTACCTGCCTGCACCCCTCGGTACGGCCGGAGCCCGGCTCAGCAATTGCGAACGTCCAGGGATTCCTGCCACACCAAAGGGGCCAGGACCAAAAGCTCTTGCTGCTCTTCAAGGAGCCAGGCAACCCCATTCACAGCCCCACAAACGATGGCGCTCTCGCTTTCGAGAGCCTCCCAAAGTCCAATACTAGCTGCCTGCACCCCTCGGTATGGCCGGACCCCGGCTCAGCAATTGCAAACGTCCAGGGATTCCTCCCACACCAAAGGGGCCAGCACCAAAAGCTCTTGCTGCTCTTCAAGGAGCCAGGCAACCCCATTCACAGCCCCACAAACGCTGGCGCTCTCTCTTGCGACAGCCTCCCAAAGTCCAATACTAGCTGCCTGCACCCCTTGGTACGGCCGGAGCCCGGCTCAGCAATTGCGAACGTCCGGGGATTCCTCCCACACCAAAGGGGCCAGGACCAAAAGCTCTTGCTGCTCTTCAAGGAGCCAGGCAACCCCATTCACAGCCCCACAAACGATGGCGCTCTCTCTTGCGACAGCCTCCCAAAGTCCAATACTAGCTGCCTGCACCACCGAGTACAGCCGGAGCCCGGCTCAGCAATTGCGAACGTCCAGGGATTCCTCCCACACCAAAGGGGCCAGGACCAAAAGCTCTTGCTGCTCTTCAAGGAGCCAGGCAACCCCATTCACAGCCCCACAAACGCTGGTGCTCTCTCTTGCGACAGCCTCCCAAAGTCCAATACTAGCTGCCTGCACCACCGAGTACAGCCGGAGCCGGGCTCAGGAACTGCAAACGTCCGGGGATTCCTCCCACACCAAAGGGGCCAGGACCAAAAGCTCTTGCTGCTCTTCAAGGAGCCAGGCAACCCCATTCACAGCCCCACAAACGATGGCGCTCTCTCTTGCGACAGCCTCCCAAAGTCCAATACTAGCTGCCTGCGCCGCTCGGTACAGCCGGAGCCCGGCTCAGCAATTGTGAACGTCCGGGGATTCCTGCCACACCAAAGGGGCCAGGACCAAAAGCTCTTGCTGCTCTTCAAGGAGCCAGGCAACTCCATTCACAGCCCCACAAACGCTGGCGCTCTCTCTTGCGACAGCCTCCCAAAGTCCAATACTAGCTGCCTGCACCCCTCGGTACGGCCGGAGCCCGGCTCAGCAATTGCGAACATCCAGGGATTCCTGCCACACCAAAGGGGCCAGCACCAAAAGCTCTTGCTGCTCTTCAAGGAGCCAGGCAACCCCATTCACAGCCCCACAAACGCTGGCGCTCTCTCTTGCGACAGCCTCCCAAAGTCCAATACTAGCTGCCTGCACCCCTCGGTACGGCCGGAGCCCGGCTCAGCAATTGCGAACGTCCAGGGATTCCTCCCACACCAAAGGGGCCAGGACCAAAAGCTCTTGCTGCTCTTCAAGGAGCCAGGCAACCCCATTCACAGCCCCACAAACGATGGCGCTCTCTCTTGCGACAGCCTCCCAAAGTCCAATACTAGCTGCCTGCACCACCGAGTACAGCCGGAGCCCGGCTCAGGAACTGCGAACGTCCGGGGATTCCTCCCACACCAAAGGGGCCAGGAACAAAAGCTCTTGCTGCTCTTTAAGGAGCCAGGCAACCCCATTCACAGCCCCACAAACGCTGGCGCTCTCTCTTGCGACAGCCTCCCAAAGTCCAATACTAGCTGCCTGCACCACCGAGTACAGCCGGAGCCCGGCTCAGGAACTGCGAACATCTGGGGATTCCTGCCACACCAAAGGGGCCAGGATCAAAAGCTCTTGCTGCTCTTCAAGGAGCCAGGCAACCCCATTCACAGCCCCACAAACGATGGCGCTCTCTCTTGCGACAGCCTCCCAAAGTCCAATACTACCTGCCTGCGCTGCTGCGTACAGCCGGAGCCCGGCTCAGCAATTGCGAACGTCCAGGGATTCCTCCCACACCAAAGGGGCCAGGACCAAAAGCTCTTGCTGCTCTTCAAGGAGCCAGGCAACCCCATTCACAGCCCCACAAACGATGGCGCTCTCTCTTGCGACAGCCTCCCAAAGTCCAATACTACCTCCCTGCGCTGCTGCGTACAGCCGGAGCCCGGCTCAGCAATTGTGAACGTCCAGGGATTCCTCCCACACCAAAGGGGCCAGGACCAAAAGCTCTTGCTGCTCTTCAAGGAGGCAGGCAACCCCATTCTCAGCCCCACAAACGATGGCGCTCTCTCTTGCGACAGCCTCCCAAAGTCCAATACTACGTGCCTGCACCCCTCGGCACAGCCGGAGCCAGGCTCAGCAATTCCGAACGTCCAGGGATTCCTCCCACACCAAAGGGGCCAGCACCAAAAGCTCTTGCTGCTCTTCAAGGAGCCAGGCAACCCCATTCACAGCCCCACAAACGCTGGCGCTCTCTCTTGCGACAGCCTCCCAAAGTCCAATACTACCTGCCTGCACCACCGACTACAGCAGGAGCCCGGATCAGGAACTGCGAACGTCCGGGGATTCCTCCCACACCAAAGGGGCCAGGACCAAAAGCTCTTGCTGCTCTTCAAGGAGCCAGGCAACCCCATTCACAGCCCCACAAACGATGGCGCTCTCTCTTGCGACAGCCTCCCAAAGTCCAATACTACCTGCCTGCACCACCGAGTACAGCCGGAGCCCGGCTCAGCAATTGCGAACGTCCAGGGATTCCTCCCACACCAAAGGGGCCAGGACCAAAAGCTCTTGCTGCTCTTCAAGGAGCCAGGCAACCCCATTCACAGCCCCACAAACGCTGGCGCTCTCTCTTGCGACAGCCTCCCAAAGTCCAATACTACCTGCCTGCACCCCTCGGTACGGCCGGAGCCCGGCTCAGCAATTGCGAACGTCCAGGGATTCCTCCCACACCAAAGGGGCCAGGACCAAAAGCTCTTGCTGCTCTTCAAGGAGCCACGCAACCCCATTCACAGCCCCACAAACGATGGCGCTCTCTCTTGCGACAGCCTCCCAAAGTCCAATACTAGCTGCCTGCACCCCTCGGTACAGCCGGAGCCCGGCTCAGCAATTGCGAACGTCCAGGGATTCCTGCCACACCAAAGGGGCCAGGACCAAAAGCTCTTGCTGCTCTTCAAGGAGGCAGGCAACCCCATTCTCAGCCCCACAAACGATGGCGCTCTCTCTTGCGACAGCCTCCCAAAGTCCAATACTACCTGCCTGCACCCCTCGGTACAGCCGGAGCCCGGCTCAGCAATTGCGAACGTCCAGGGATTCCTCCCACACCAAAGGGGCCAGGACCAAAAGCTCTTGCTGCTCTTCAAGGAGCCACGCAACCCCATTCACAGCCCCACAAACGCTGGCGCTCTCTCTTGCGACAGCCTCCCAAAGTCCAATACTACCTGCCTGCACCACCGAGTACAGCAGGAGCCCGGATCAGGAACTGCGAACGTCCGGGGATTCCTCCCACACCAAAGGGGCCAGGACCAAAAGCTCTTGCTGCTCTTCAAGGAGCCAGGCAACCCCATTCACAGCCCCACAAACGATGGCGCTCTCTCTTGCGACAGCCTCCCAAAGTCCAATACTAGCTGCCTGCACCACCGAGTACAGCCGGAGCCCGGCTCAGGAACTGCGAACGTCCAGGGATTCCTGCCACACCAAAGGGGCCAGGACCAAAAGCTCTTGCTGCTCTTCAAGGAGCCAGGCAACCCCATTCACAGCCCCACAAACGCTGGCGCTCTCTCTTGCGACAGCCTCCCAAAGTCCAATACTACCTGCCTGCACCACCGAGTACAGCCGGACCCCGGCTCAGCAATTGCGAACGTCCAGGGATTCCTGCCACACCAAAGGGGCCAGGACCAAAAGCTCTTGCTGCTCTTCAAGGAGCCAGGCAACCCCATTCACAGCCCCACAAACGATGGCGCTCTCGCTTTCGAGAGCCTCCCAAAGTCCAATACTAGCTGCCTGCACCCCTCGGTACGGCCGGACCCAGGCTCAGCAATTGCGAACGTCCAGGGATTCCTCCCACACCAAAGGGGCCAGGACCAAAAGCTCTTGCTGCTCTTCAAGGAGCCAGGCAACCCCATTCACAGCCCCACAAACAATGGCGCTCTCTCTTGCGACAGCCTCCCAAAGTCCAATACTAGCTGCCTGCACCCCTCGGTACGGCCGGACCCCGGCTCAGCAATTGCGAACGTCCAGGGATTCCTGCCACACCAAAGGGGCCAGGACCAAAAGCTCTTGCTGCTCTTCAAGGAGCCAGGCAACCCCATTCACAGCCCCACAAACGCTGGCGCTCTCTCTTGCGACAGCCTCCCAAAGTCCAATACTACCTGCCTGCACCACCGAGTACAGCCGGAGCCCGGCTCAGGAACTGCGAACGTCCGGGGATTCCTCCCACACCAAAGGGGCCAGGACCAAAAGCTCTTGCTGCTCTTCAAGGAGCCAGGCAACCCCATTCACAGCCCCACAAACGATGGCGCTCTCTCTTGCGACAGCCTCCCAAAGTCCAATACTAGCTGCCTGCACCCCTCGGTACAGCTGGACCCCGGCTCAGGAACTGCGAACGTCCGGGGATTCCTCCCACACCAAAGGTGCCAGGAACAAAAGCTCTTGCTGCTCTTCAAGGAGCCAGGCAACCCCATTCACAGCCCCACAAACGATGGCGCTCTCTCTTGCGACAGCCTCCCAAAGTCCAATACTACCTGCCTGCACCCCTCGGTACGGCCGGAGCCCGGCTCAGGAACTGCAAACGTCCGGGGATTCCTCCCACACCAAAGGGGCCAGGACCAAAAGCTCTTGCTGCTCTTCAAGGAGCCAGGCAACCCCATTCACAGCCCCACAAACGATGGCGCTCTCTCTTGCGACAGCCTCCCAAAGTCCAATACTAGCTGTCTGCACCACCGAGTACAGCCGGAGCCCGGCTCAGCAACTGCAAACGTCCAGGGATTCCTCCCACACCAAACGGGCCAGGACCAAAAGCTCTTGCTGCTCTTCAAGGAGCCAGGCAACCCCATTCACAGCCCCACAAACGATGGCGCTCACTCTTGCGACAGCCTCCCAAAGTCCAATACTACCTGCCTGCACCACCGAGTACAGCCGGAGCCCGGCTCAGCAATTGCGAACGTCCAGGGATTCCTCCCACACCAAAGGTGCCAGGACCAAAAGCTCTTGCTGCTCTTCAAGGAGCCAGGCAACCCCATTCACAGCCCCACAAACGATGGCGCTCTCTCTTGCGACAGCCTCCCAAAGTCCAATACTACCTGCCTGCACCCCTCGGTACGGCCGGAGCCCGGCTCAGCAATTGCGAACGTCTGGGGATTCCTGCCACACCAAAGGGGCCAGGACCAAAAGCTCTTGCTGCTCTTCAAGGAGCCAGGCAACCCCATTCACAGCCCCACAAACGATGGCGCTCTCGCTTTCGAGAGCCTCCCAAAGTCCAATACTACCTGCCTGCACCCCTCGGTACGGCCGGACCCCGGCTCAGCAATTGCGAACGTCCAGGGATTCCTCCCACACCAAAGGGGCCAGGACCAAAAGCTCTTGCTGCTCTTCAAGGAGCCAGGCAACCCCATTCACAGCCCCACAAACAATGGCGCTCTCTCTTGCGACAGCCTCCCAAAGTCCAATACTACCTGCCTGCACCCCTTGGTACGGCCGGAGCCCGGCTCAGCAATTGCGAACGTCCGGGGATTCCTCCCACACCAAAGGGGCCAGGACCAAAAGCTCTTGCTGCTCTTCAAGGAGCCAGGCAACCCCATTCACAGCCCCACAAACGATGGCGCTCTCTCTTGCGACAGCCTCCCAAAGTCCAATACTACCTGCCTGCACCACCGAGTACAGCCGGAGCCCGGCTCAGGAACTGCAAACGTCCAGGGATTCCTCCCACACCAAAGGGGCCAGGACCAAAAGCTCTTGCTGCTCTTCAAGGAGCCAGGCAACCCCATTCACAGCCCCACAAACGATGGCGCTCTCTCTTGCGACAGCCTCCCAAAGTCCAATACTAGCTGCCTGCACCACCGAGTACAGCCGGAGCCCGGCTCAGCAATTGCAAACGTCCAGGGATTCCTCCCACACCAAAGGGGCCAGGACCAAAAGCTCTTGCTGCTCTTCAAGGAGCCAGGCAACCCCATTCACAGCCCCACAAACGCTGGCGCTCTCTCTTGCGACAGCCTCCCAAAGTCCAATACTACCTGCCTGCACCCCTCGGTACGGCCGGAGCCCGGCTCAGGAACTGCAAACGTCCAGGGATTCCTCCCACACCAAAGGGGCCAGCACCAAAAGCTCTTGCTGCTCTTCAAGGAGCCAGGCAACCCCATTCACAGCCCCACAAACGATGGCGCTCTCTCTTGCGACAGCCTCCCAAAGTCCAATACTAGCTGCCTGCACCACCGAGTACAGCCGGAGCCCGGCTCAGCAATTGCGAACGTCCAGGGATTCCTGCCACACCAAAGGGGCCAGGACCAAAAGCTCTTGCTGCTCTTCAAGGAGCCAGGCAACCCCATTCACAGCCCCACAAACGCTGGCGCTCACTCTTGCGACAGCCTCCCAAAGTCCAATACTACCTGCCTGCACCACCGAGTACAGCCGGAGCCCGGCTCAGCAATTGCGAACGTCCGGGGATTCCTCCCACACCAAAGGTGCCAGGACCAAAAGCTCTTGCTGCTCTTCAAGGAGCCAGGCAACCCCATTCACAGCCCCACAAACGATGGCGCTCTCTCTTGCGACAGCCTCCCAAAGTCCAATACTACCTGCCTGCACCCCTCGGTACGGCCGGAGCCCGGCTCAGCAATTGCGAACGTCCAGGGATTCCTGCCACACCAAAGGGGCCAGCACCAAAAGCTCTTGCTGCTCTTCAAGGAGCCAGGCAACCCCATTCACAGCCCCACAAACGATGGCGCTCTCGCTTTCGAGAGCCTCCCAAAGTCCAATACTAGCTGCCTGCACCCCTAGGTACGGCCGGACCCCGGCTCAGCAATTGCAAACGTCCAGGGATTCCTCCCACACCAAAGGGGCCAGGACCAAAAGCTCTTGCTGCTCTTCAAGGAGCCAGGCAACCCCATTCACAGCCCCACAAACAATGGCGCTCTCTCTTGCGACAGCCTCCCAAAGTCCAATACTAGCTGCCTGCACCCCTTGGTACGGCCGGAGCCCGGCTCAGCAATTGCGAACGTCCGGGGATTCCTCCCACACCAAAGGGGCCAGGACCAAAAGCTCTTGCTGCTCTTCAAGGAGCCAGGCAACCCCATTCACAGCCCCACAAACGCTGGCGCTCTCTCTTGCGACAGCCTCCCAAAGTCCAATACTACCTGCCTGCACCCCTCGGTACGGCCGGAGCCCGGCCCAGCAATTGCGAACGTCCAGGGATTCCTCCCACACCAAAGGGGCCAGGACCAAAAGCTCTTGCTGCTCTTCAAGGAGCCAGGCAACCCCATTCACAGCCCCACAAACGCTGGCGCTCACTCTTGCGACAGCCTCCCAAAGTCCAATACTAGCTGCCTGCACCCCTCGGTACGGCCGGAGCCCGGCTCAGCAATTGCGAACGTCCAGGGATTCCTCCCACACCAAAGGGGCCAGGACCAAAAGCTCTTGCTGCTCTTCAAGGAGCCAGGCAACCCCATTCACAGCCCCACAAACGCTGGCGCTCTCTCTTGCGACAGCCTCCCAAAGTCCAATACTACCTGCCTGCACCACCGAGTACAGCCGGAGCCTGGCTCAGCAATTGCGAACGTCCGGGGATTCCTCCCACACCAAAGGGGCCAGGACCAAAAGCTCTTGCTGCTCTTCAAGGAGCCAGGCAACCCCATTCACAGCCCCACAAACGATGGCGCTCTCTCTTGCGACAGCCTCCCAAAGTCCAATACTACCTGCCTGCACCCCTCGGTACGGCCGGAGCCCGGCTCAGCAATTGCGAACGTCCAGGGATTCCTCCCACACCAAAGGGGCCAGGACCAAAAGCTCTTGCTGCTCCTCAAGGAGCCAGGCAACCCCATTCACAGCCCCACAAACGATGGCGCTCTCGCTTTCGAGAGCCTCCCAAAGTCCAATATTAGCTGCCTGCGCCCCTCGGTACGGCCGGACCCCGGCTCAGCAATTGCGAACGTCCAGGGATTCCTCCCACACCAAAGGGGCCAGGACCAAAAGCTCTTGCTGCTCTTCAAGGAGCCACGCAACCCCATTCACAGCCCCACAAACGATGGCGCTCTCTCTTGCGACAGCCTCCCAAAGTCCAATACTACCTGCCTGCACCCCTCGGTACGGCCGGAGCCCGGCTCAGCAATTGCGAACGTCCAGGGATTCCTGCCACACCAAAGGGGCCAGGACCAAAAGCTCTTGCTGCTCTTCAAGGAGCCAGGCAACCCCATTCACAGCCCCACAAACGCTGGCGCTCTCTCTTGCGACAGCCTCCCAAAGTCCAATACTACCTGCCTGCACCCCTCGGTACGGCCGGAGCCCGGCTCAGCAATTGCGAACGTCCAGGGATTCCTGCCACACCAAAGGTGCCAGGACCAAAAGCTCTTGCTGCTCTTCAAGGAGCCAGGCAACCCCATTCACAGCCCCACAAACGCTGGCGCTCTCTCTTGTGACAGCCTCCCAAAGTCCAATACTACCTGCCTGCACCCCTCGGTACGGCCGGAGCCCGGCTCAGCAATTGCGAACATCCAGGGATTCCTCCCACACCAAAGGGGCCAGGACCAAAAGCTCTTGCTGCTCTTCAAGGAGCCAGGCAACCCCATTCACAGCCCCACAAACGATGGCGCTCTCTCTTGCGACAGCCTCCCAAAGTCCAATACTACCTGCCTGCACCCCTCGGTACGGCCGGAGCCCGGCTCAGCAATTGCGAACGTCTGGGGATTCCTCCCACACCAAAGGGGCCAGGACCAAAAGCTCTTGCTGCTCTTCAAGGAGCCAGGCAACCCCATTCACAGCCCCACAAACAATGGCGCTCTCTCTTGCGACAGCCTCCCAAAGTCCAATACTAGCTGCCTGCACCCCTCGGTACGGCCGGAGCCCGGCTCAGCAATTGCGAACGTCCAGGGATTCCTGCCACACCAAAGGGGCCAGGACCAAAAGCTCTTGCTGCTCTTCAAGGAGCCAGGCAACCCCATTCACAGCCCCACAAACGATGGCGCTCTCTCTTGCGACAGCCTCCCAAAGTCCAATACTAGCTCCCTGCACCCCTCGGTACGGCCGGAGCCCGGCTCAGCAATTGCGAACGTCTGGGGATTCCTCCCACACCAAAGGGGCCAGGACCAAAAGCTCTTGCTGCTCTTCAAGGAGCCAGGCAACCCCATTCACAGCCCCACAAACGATGGCGCTCTCTCTTGCGACAGCCTCCCAAAGTCCAATACTACCTGCCTGCACCACCGAGTACAGCCGGAGCCCGGCTCAGGAACTGCAAACGTCCGGGGATTCCTCCCACACCAAAGGGGGCACGACCAAAAGCTCTAGCTGCTCTTCAAGGAGCCAGGCAACCCCATTCACAGCCCCACAAACGCTGGCGCTCTCTCTTGCGACAGCCTCCCAAAGTCCAATACTAGCTGCCTGCACCCCTCGGTACGGCCGGACCCCGGCTCAGCAATTGCAAACGTCCAGGGATTCCTCCCACACCAAAGGGGCCAGGACCAAAAGCTCTTGCTGCTCTTCAAGGAGCCAGGCAACCCCATTCACAGCCGCACAAACGATGGCGCTCTCTCTTGCGACAGCCTCCCAAAGTCCAATACTAGCTGCCTGCACCCCTCGGTACGGCCGGAGCCCGGCTCAGGAACTGCGAACGTCCGGGGATTCCTCCCACACCAAAGGGGCCAGGACCAAAAGCTCTTGCTGCTCTTCAAGGAGCCAGGCAACCCCATTCACAGCCCCACAAACGATGGCGCTCTCTCTTGCGACAGCCTCCCAAAGTCCAATAATACCTGCCTGCACCCCTCGGTACGGCCGGAGCCCGGCTCAGCAATTGCGAACGTCCAGGGATTCCTCCCACACCAAAGGGGCCAGCACCAAAAGCTCTTGCTGCTCTTCAAGGAGCCAGGCAACCCCATTCACAGCCCCACAAACGATGGCGCTCTCTCTTGCGACAGCCTCCCAAAGTCCAATACTACCTGCCTGCACCACCGAGTACAGCTGGAGCCCGGCTCAGGAACTGCGAACGTCCGGGGATTCCTCCCACACCAAAGGTGCCAGGACCAAAAGCTCTTGCTGCTCTTCAAGGAGCCAGGCAACCCCATTCACAGCCCCACAAACGATGGCGCTCTCTCTTGCGACAGCCTCCCAAAGTCCAATACTACCTGCCTGCACCCCTCGGTACGGCCGGACCCCGGCTCAGCAATTGCAAACGTCCACGGATTCCTCCCACACCAAAGGTGCCAGGACCAAAAGCTCTAGCTGCTCTTCAAGGAGACACGCAACCCCATTCACTGCCCCACAAACGATGGCGCTCTCTCTTGCGACAGCCTCCCAAAGTCCAATACTACCTGCCTGCAACACCGAGTACAGCCGGAGCCCGGCTCAGGAACTGCGAAAGTCTGGGGATTCCTGCCACACCAAAGGTGCCAGGACCAAAAGCTCTTGCTGCTCTTCAAGGAGCCAGGCAACCCCATTCACAGCCCCACAAACGATGGCGCTCTCTCTTGCGACAGCCTCCCAAAGTCCAATACTAGCTGCCTGCACCCCTCGGTACGGCCGGACCCCGGCTCAGCAACTGCAAACGTCCAGGGATTCCTCCCACATCAAAGGGGCCAGGACCAAAAGCTCTTGCTGCTCTTCAAGGAGCCAGGCAACCCCATTCACAGCCCCACAAACGATGGCGCTCTCTCTTGCGACAGCCTCCCAAAGTCCAATACTAGCTGCCTGCACCACCGAGTACAGCCGGAGCCCGGCTCAGCAATTGCGAACGTCCAGGGATTCCTGCCACACCAAAGGGGCCAGGACCAAAAGCTCTTGCTGCTCTTCAAGGAGCCAGGCAACCCCATTCACAGCCCCACAAACGCTGGCGCTCACTCTTGCGACAGCCTCCCAAAGTCCAATACTACCTGCCTGCACCCCTCGGTACGGCCGGACCCCGGCTCAGCAATTGCGAACGTCCAGGGATTCCTCCCACACCAAAGGTGCCAGGACCAAAAGCTCTTGCTGCTCTTCAAGGAGCCAGGCAACCCCATTCACAGCCCCACAAACGCTGGCGCTCTCTCTTGCGACAGCCTCCCAAAGTCCAATACTACCTGCCTGCACCACCGACTACAGCAGGAGCCCGGCTCAGCAATTGCGAACGTCCGGGGATTCCTCCCACACCAAAGGGGCCAGGACCAAAAGCTCTTGCTGCTCTTCAAGGAGCCAGGCAACCCCATTCACAGCCCCACAAACGATGGCGCTCTCTCTTGTGACAGCCTCCCAAAGTCCAATACTACCTGCCTGCACCCCTCGGTACGGCCGGAGCCCGGCTCAGCAATTGCGAACGTCCAGGGATTCCTCCCACACCAAAGGTGCCAGGACCAAAAGCTCTTGCTGCTCTTCAAGGAGCCAGGCAACCCCATTCACAGCCCCACAAACGATGGCGCTCTCGCTTTCGAGAGCCTCCCAAAGTCCAATATTAGCTGCCTGCACCCCTCGGTACGGCCGGACCCCGGCTCAGCAATTGCGAACGTCCAGGGATTCCTCCCACACCAAAGGGGCCAGGACCAAAAGCTCTTGCTGCTCTTCAAGGAGCCAGGCAACCCCATTCACAGCCCCACAAACAATGGCGCTCTCTCTTGCGACAGCCTCCCAAAGTCCAATACTAGCTGCCTGCACCCCTTGGTACGGCCGGAGCCCGGCTCAGCAATTGCGAACGTCCGGGGATTCCTCCCACACCAAAGGGGCCAGGACCAAAAGCTCTTGCTGCTCTTCAAGGAGCCAGGCAACCCCATTCACAGCCCCACAAATGATGGCGCTCTCTCTTGCGACAGCCTCCCAAAGTCCAATACTACCTGCCTGCACCCCTCGGTACGGCCGGAGCCCGGCTCAGGAACTGCAAACGTCCAGGGATTCCTCCCACACCAAAGGGGCCAGGACCAAAAGCTCTTGCTGCTCTTCAAGGAGCCAGGCAACCCCATTCACAGCCCCACAAACGATGGCGCTCTCTCTTGCGACAGCCTCCCAAAGTCCAATACTAGCTGCCTGCACCACCGAGTACAGCCGGAGCCCGGCTCAGCAATTGCGAACGTCCAGGGATTCCTGCCACACCAAAGGGGCCAGGACCAAAAGCTCTTGCTGCTCTTCAAGGAGCCAGGCAACCCCATTCACAGCCCCACAAACGCTGGCGCTCACTCTTGCGACAGCCTCCCAAAGTCCAATACTACCTGCCTGCACCCCTCGGTACGGCCGGACCCCGGCTCAGCAATTGCGAACGTCCAGGGATTCCTCCCACACCAAAGGTGCCAGGACCAAAAGCTCTTGCTGCTCTTCAAGGAGCCAGGCAACCCCATTCACAGCCCCACAAATGCTGGCGCTCTCTCTTGCGACAGCCTCCCAAAGTCCAATACTACCTGCCTGCACCACCGACTACAGCAGGAGCCCGGCTCAGCAATTGCGAACGTCCGGGGATTCCTCCCACACCAAAGGGGCCAGGACCAAAAGCTCTTGCTGCTCTTCAAGGAGCCAGGCAACCCCATTCACAGCCCCACAAACGATGGCGCTCTCTCTTGCGACAGCCTCCCAAAGTCCAATACTACCTGCCTGCACCCCTCGGTACAGCCGGACCCCGGCTCAGCAATTGCGAACGTCCAGGGATTCCTCCCACACCAAAGGGGCCAGGACCAAAAGCTCTTGCTGCTCCTCAAGGAGCCAGGCAACCCCATTCACAGCCCCACAAACGATGGCGCTCTCGCTTTCGAGAGCCTCCCAAAGTCCAATATTAGCTGCCTGCGCCCCTCGGTACGGCTGGACCCCGGCTCAGCAATTGCGAACGTCCAGGGATTCCTCCCACACCAAAGGGGCCAGGACCAAAAGCTCTTGCTGCTCTTCAAGGAGCCAGGCAACCCCATTCACAGCCCCACAAACGCTGGCGCTCTCTCTTGCGACAGCCTCCCAAAGTCCAATACTACCTGCCTGCACCCCTCGGTACGGCCGGAGCCCGGCTCAGCAATTGCGAACGTCCAGGGATTCCTGCCACACCAAAGGGGCCAGGACCAAAAGCTCTTGCTGCTCTTCAAGGAGCCAGGCAACCCCATTCACAGCCCCACAAACGCTGGCGCTCTCTCTTGCGACAGCCTCCCAAAGTCCAATACTACCTGCCTGCACCCCTCGGTACGGCCGGAGCCCGGCTCAGCAATTGCAAACGTCCAGGGATTCCTGCCACACCAAAGGTGCCAGGACCAAAAGCTCTTGCTGCTCTTCAAGGAGCCAGGAAACCCCATTCACAGCCCCACAAACGCTGGCGCTCTCTCTTGCGACAGCCTCCCAAAGTCCAATACTACCTGCCTGCACCCCTCGGTACGGCCGGAGCCCGGCTCAGCAATTGCGAACATCCAGGGATTCCTCCCACACCAAAGGGGCCAGGACCAAAAGCTCTTGCTGCTCTTCAAGGAGCCAGGCAACGCCATTCACAGCCCCACAAACGATGGCGCTCTCTCTTGCGACAGCCTCCCAAAGTCCAATACTAGCTCCCTGCACCCCTCGGTACGGCCGGAGCCCGGCTCAGGAACCGCGAATGTCCGGGGATTCCTCCCACACCAAAGGGGCCAGGACCAAAAGCTCTTGCTGCTCTTCAAGGAGCCAGGCAACCCCATTCACAGCCCCACAAACGATGGCGCTCTCTCTTGCGACAGCCTCCCAAAGTCCAATACTACCTGCCTGCACCCCTCGGTACGGCCGGAGCCCGGCTCAGCAATTGCGAACATCCAGGGATTCCTCCCACACCAAAGGGGCCAGGACCAAAAGCTCTTGCTGCTCTTCAAGGAGCCAGGCAACCCCATTCACAGCCCCACAAACGATGGCGCTCTCTATTGCGACAGCCTCCCAAAGTCCAATACTAGCTCCCTGCACCCCTCGGTACGGCCGGAGCCCGGCTCAGCAATTGCGAACGTCTGGGGATTCCTCCCACACCAAAGGGGCCAGGACCAAAAGCTCTTGCTGCTCTTCAAGGAGCCAGGCAACGCCATTCACAGCCCCACAAACGATGGCGCTCTCTCTTGCGACAGCCTCCCAAAGTCCAATACTAGCTGCCTGCACCACCGAGTACAGCTGGAGCCCGGCTCAGCAATTGCGAACGTCCAGGGATTCCTCCCACACCAAAGGGGCCAGCACCAAAAGCTCTTGCTGCTCTTCAAGGAGCCAGGCAACCCCATTCACAGCCCCACAAACGATGGCGCTCTCTCTTGTGACAGCCTCCCAAAGTCCAATACTACCTGCCTGCACCACCGAGTACAGCCGGAGCCCGGCTCAGGAACTGCAAACGTCCGGGGATTCCTCCCACACCAAAGGGGGCACGACCAAAAGCTCTAGCTGCTCTTCAAGGAGCCAGGCAACCCCATTCACAGCCCCACAAACGATGGCGCTCTCTCTTGCGACAGCCTCCCAAAGTCCAATACTAGCTGCCTGCACCCCTCGGTACGGCCGGACCCCGGCTCAGCAACTGCAAACGTCCAGGGATTCCTCCCACACCAAAGGGGCCAGGACCAAAAGCTCTTGCTGCTCTTCAAGGAGCCAGGCAACCCCATTCACAGCCGCACAAACGATGGCGCTCTCTCTTGCGACAGCCTCCCAAAGTCCAATACTAGCTGCCTGCACCACCGAGTACAGCCGGAGCCCGGCTCAAGAACTGCGAACGTCCGGGGATTCCTGCCACACCAAAGGGGGCAGGACCAAAAGCTCTAGCTGCTCTTCAAGGAGCCAGGCAACCCCATTCACAGCCCCACAAACGCTGGCGCTCTCTCTTGCGACAGCCTCCCAAAGTCCAATACTAGCTGCCTGCACCACCGACTACAGCAGGAGCCCGGATCAGGAACTGCGAACGTCTGGGGATTCCTCCCACACCAAAGGGGCCAGGACCAAAAGCTCTTGCTGCTCTTCAAGGAGCCAGGCAACCCCATTCACAGCCCCACAAACGATGGCGCTCTCTCTTGCGACAGCCTCCCAAAGTCCAATACTAGCTGCCTGCACCCCTCGGTACGGCCGGAGCCCGGCTCAGCAATTGCAAACGTCCAGGGATTCCTCCCACATCAAAGGGGCCAGGACCAAAAGCTCTTGCTGCTCTTCAAGGAGCCAGGCAACCCCATTCACAGCCCCACAAACGATGGCACTCTCTCTTGCGACAGCCTCCCAAAGTCCAATACTAGCTGCCTGCACCCCTCGGTACGGCCGGAGCCCGGCTCAGCAATTGCGAAGGTCCGGGGATTCCTGCCACACCAAAGGGGCCAGCACCAAAAGCTCTTGCTGCTCTTCAAGGAGCCAGGCAACCCCATTCACAGCCCCACAAACGCTGGCGCTCACTCTTGCGACAGCCTCCCAAAGTCCAATACTAGCTGCCTGCACCCCTCGGTACGGCCGGACCCCGGCTCAGCAATTGCGAACGTCCAGGGATTCCTCCCACACCAAACGGGCCAGCACCAAAAGCTCTTGCTGCTCTTCAAGGAGCCAGGCAACCCCATTCACAGCCCCACAAACGATGGCGCTCTCTCTTGCGACAGCCTCCCAAAGTCCAATACTACCTGCCTGCACCACCGAGTACAGCTGGAGCCCGGCTCAGGAACTGCGAACGTCCGGGGATTCCTCCCACACCAAAGGTGCCAGGACCAAAAGCTCTTGCTGCTCTTCAAGGAGCCAGGCAACCCCATTCACAGCCCCACAAACGATGGCGCTCTCTCTTGCGACAGCCTCCCAAAGTCCAATACTACCTGCCTGCACCCCTCGGTACGGCCGGACCCCGGCTCAGCAATTGCAAACGTCCACGGATTCCTCCCACACCAAAGGTGCCAGGACCAAAAGCTCTAGCTGCTCTTCAAGGAGACACGCAACCCCATTCACTGCCCCACAAACGCTGGCGCTCTCTCTTGCGACAGCCTCCCAAAGTCCAATACTACCTGCCTGCACCACCGAGTACAGCCGGAGCCCGGCTCAGGAACTGCGAAAGTCTGGGGATTCCTGCCACACCAAAGGTGCCAGGACCAAAAGCTCTTGCTGCTCTTCAAGGAGCCAGGCAACCCCATTCACAGCCCCACAAACGCTGGCGCTCTCTCTTGCGACAGCCTCCCAAAGTCCAATACTAGCTGCCTGCACCCCTCGGTACGGCCGGACCCCGGCTCAGCAACTGCAAACGTCCAGGGATTCCTCCCACATCAAAGGGGCCAGGACCAAAAGCTCTTGCTGCTCTTCAAGGAGCCAGGCAACCCCATTCACAGCCCCACAAACGATGGCGCTCTCTCTTGCGACAGCCTCCCAAAGTCCAATACTACCTGCCTGCACCCCTCGGTACGGCCGGAGCCCGGCTCAGGAACTGCAAACGTCCAGGGATTCCTCCCACACCAAAGGGGCCAGGACCAAAAGCTCTTGCTGCTCTTCAAGGAGCCAAGCAACCCCATTCACAGCCCCACAAACGATGGCGCTCTCGCTTTCGAGAGCCTCACAAAGTCCAATACTAGCTGCCTGCACCCCTCGGTACGGCCGGACCCCGGCTCAGCAATTGCGAACGTCCAGGGATTACTCCCACACCAAAGGGGCCAGGACCAAAAGCTCTTGCTGCTCTTCAAGGAGGCAGGCAACCCCATTCACAGCCCCACAAACAATGGCGCTCTCTCTTGCGACAGCCTCCCAAAGTCCAATACTAGCTGCCTGCACCCCTCGGTACGGCCGGAGCCCGGCTCAGCAATTGCGAACGTCCAGGGATTCCTGCCACACCAAAGGGGCCAGGACCAAAAGCTCTTGCTGCTCTTCAAGGAGCCAGGCAACCCCATTCACAGCCCCACAAACGATGGCGCTCTCTCTTGCGACAGCCTCCCAAAGTCCAATACTACCTGCCTGCACCACCGAGTACAGCCGGAGCCCGGCTCAGGAACTGCGAACGTCTGGGGATTCCTCCCACACCAAAGGGGCCAGGACCAAAAGCTCTTGCTGCTCTTCAAGGAGCCAGGCAACCCCATTCACAGCCCCACAAACGCTGGCCCTCTCTCTTGCGACAGCCTCCCAAAGTCCAATACTAGCTGCCTGCACCCCTCGGTACAGCTGGACCCCGGCTCAGCAACTGCGAACGTCCGGGGATTCCTCCCACACCAAAGGGGCCAGGACCAAAAGCTCTTGCTGCTCTTCAAGGAGCCAGGCAACCCCTTTCACAGCCCCACAAACGATGGCGCTCTCTCTTGCGACAGCCTCCCAAAGTCCAATACTAGCTGCCTGCACCCCTCGGTACGGCCGGAGCCCGGCTCAGGAACTGCAAACGTCCAGGGATTCCTCCCACACCAAAGGGGCCAGCACCAAAAGCTCTTGCTGCTCTTCAAGGAGCCAGGCAACCCCATTCACAGCCCCACAAACGATGGCGCTCTCTCTTGCGACAGCCTCCCAAAGTCCAATACTAGCTGCCTGCACCACCGAGTACAGCCGGAGCCCGGCTCAGCAATTGCGAACGTCCAGGGATTCCTGCCACACCAAAGGGGCCAGGACCAAAAGCTCTTGCTGCTCTTCAAGGAGCCAGGCAACCCCATTCACAGCCCCACAAACGATGGCGCTCACTCTTGCGACAGCCTCCCAAAGTCCAATACTAGCTCCCTGCACCACCGAGTACAGCCGGAGCCCGGCTCAGCAATTGCGAACGTCCAGGGATTCCTCCCACACCAAAGGTGCCAGGACCAAAAGCTCTTGCTGCTCTTCAAGGAGCCAGGCAACCCCATTCACAGCCCCACAAACGATGGCGCTCTCTCTTGCGACAGCCTCCCAAAGTCCAATACTACCTGCCTGCACCCCTCGGTACGGCCGGAGCCCGGCTCAGCAATTGCGAACGTCCAGGGATTCCTGCCACACCAAAGGGGCCAGCACCAAAAGCTCTTGCTGCTCTTCAAGGAGCCACGCAACCCCATTCACAGCCCCACAAACGATGGCGCTCTCGCTTTCGAGAGCCTCCCAAAGTCCAATACTAGCTGCCTGCACCCCTCGGTACGGCCGGACCCCGGCTCAGCAATTGCGAACGTCCAGGGATTCCTCCCACACCAAAGGGGCCAGGACCAAAAGCTCTTGCTGCTCTTCAAGGAGCCAGGCAACCCCATTCACAGCCCCACAAACAATGGCGCTCTCTCTTGCGACAGCCTCCCAAAGTCCAATACTACCTGCCTGCACCCCTTGGTACGGCCGGAGCCCGGCTCAGCAATTGCGAACGTCCGGGGATTCCTCCCACACCAAAGGGGCCAGGACCAAAAGCTCTTGCTGCTCTTCAAGGAGCCAGGCAACCCCATTCACAGCCCCACAAACGATGGCGCTCTCTCTTGCGACAGCCTCCCAAAGTCCAATACTACCTGCCTGCACCACCGAGTACAGGTGGAGCCCGGCTCAGGAACTGCAAACGTCCAGGGATTCCTCCCACACCAAAGGGGCCAGGACCAAAAGCTCTTGCTGCTCTTCAAGGAGCCAGGCAACCCCATTCACAGCCCCACAAACGATGGCGCTCTCTCTTGCGACAGCCTCCCAAAGTCCAATACTAGCTGCCTGCACCACCGAGTACAGCCGGAGCCCGGCTCAGGAACTGCGAACGTCCAGGGATTCCTGCCACACCAAAGGGGCCAGGACCAAAAGCTCTTGCTGCTCTTCAAGGAGCCAGGCAACCCCATTCACAGCCCCACAAACGATGGCGCTCACTCTTGCGACAGCCTCCCAAAGTCCAATACTACCTGCCTGCACCCCTCGGTACGGCCGGAGCCCGGCTCAGGAACTGCAAACGTCCAGGGATTCCTCCCACACCAAAGGGGCCAGGACCAAAAGCTCTTGCTGCTCTTCAAGGAGCCAGGCAACCCCATTCACAGCCCCACAAACGATGGCGCTCTCTCTTGCGACAGCCTCCCAAAGTCCAATACTAGCTGCCTGCACCACCGAGTACAGCCGGAGCCCGGCTCAGCAATTGCGAACGTCCAGGGATTCCTGCCACACCAAAGGGGCCAGGACCAAAAGCTCTTGCTGCTCTTCAAGGAGCCAGGCAACCCCATTCACAGCCCCACAAACGATGGCGCTCACTCTTGCGACAGCCTCCCAAAGTCCAATACTACCTGCCTGCACCACCGAGTACAGCCGGAGCCCGGCTCAGCAATTGCGAACGTCCGGGGATTCCTCCCACACCAAAGGTGCCAGGACCAAAAGCTCTTGCTGCTCTTCAAGGAGCCAGGCAACCCCATTCACAGCCCCACAAACGATGGCGCTCTCTCTTGCGACAGCCTCCCAAAGTCCAATACTACCTGCCTGCACCCCTCGGTACGGCCGGAGCCCGGCTCAGCAATTGCGAACGTCCAGGGATTCCTGCCACACCAAAGGGGCCAGCACCAAAAGCTCTTGCTGCTCTTCAAGGAGCCAGGCAACCCCATTCACAGCCCCACAAACGATGGCGCTCTCGCTTTCGAGAGCCTCCCAAAGTCCAATACTAGCTGCCTGCACCCCTAGGTACGGCCGGACCCCGGCTCAGCAACTGCAAACGTCCAGGGATTCCTCCCACACCAAAGGGGCCAGGACCAAAAGCTCTTGCTGCTCTTCAAGGAGCCAGGCAACCCCATTCACAGCCCCACAAACAATGGCGCTCTCTCTTGCGACAGCCTCCCAAAGTCCAATACTACCTGCCTGCACCCCTTGGTACGGCCGGAGCCCGGCTCAGCAATTGCGAACGTCCGGGGATTCCTCCCACACCAAAGGGGCCAGGACCAAAAGCTCTTGCTGCTCTTCAAGGAGCCAGGCAACCCCATTCACAGCCCCACAAACGCTGGCGCTCTCTCTTGCGACAGCCTCCCAAAGTCCAATACTACCTGCCTGCACCACCGAGTACAGCCGGAGCCCGGCTCAGCAATTGCGAACGTCCAGGGATTCCTGCCACACCAAAGGGGCCAGGACCAAAAGCTCTTGCTGCTCTTCAAGGAGCCAGGCAACCCCATTCACAGCCCCACAAACGATGGCGCTCTCTCTTGCGACAGCCTCCCAAAGTCCAATACTACCTGCCTGCACCCCTCGGTACGGCCGGAGCCCGGCTCAGCAATTGCGAACGTCCAGGGATTCCTCCCACACCAAAGGTGCCAGGACCAAAAGCTCTTGCTGCTCTTCAAGGAGCCAGGCAACCCCATTCACAGCCCCACAAACGATGGCGCTCTCGCTTTCGAGAGCCTCCCAAAGTCCAATATTAGCTGCCTGCACCCCTCGGTACGGCCGGACCCCGGCTCAGCAATTGCGAACGTCCAGGGATTCCTCCCACACCAAAGGGGCCAGGACCAAAAGCTCTTGCTGCTCTTCAAGGAGCCAGGCAACCCCATTCACAGCCCCACAAACAATGGCGCTCTCTCTTGCGACAGCCTCCCAAAGTCCAATACTAGCTGCCTGCACCCCTTGGTACGGCCGGAGCCCGGCTCAGGAACTGCGAACGTCCGGGGATTCCTCCCACACCAAAGGGGCCAGGACCAAAAGCTCTTGCTGCTCTTCAAGGAGCCAGGCAACCCCATTCACAGCCCCACAAATGATGGCGCTCTCTCTTGCGACAGCCTCCCAAAGTCCAATACTACCTGCCTGCACCCCTCGGTACGGCCGGAGCCCGGCTCAGGAACTGCAAACGTCCAGGGATTCCTCCCACACCAAAGGGGCCAGGACCAAAAGCTCTTGCTGCTCTTCAAGGAGCCAGGCAACCCCATTCACAGCCCCACAAACGATGGCGCTCTCTCTTGCGACAGCCTCCCAAAGTCCAATACTAGCTGCCTGCACCACCGAGTACAGCCGGAGCCCGGCTCAGCAATTGCGAACGTCCAGGGATTCCTGCCACACCAAAGGGGCCAGGACCAAAAGCTCTTGCTGCTCTTCAAGGAGCCAGGCAACCCCATTCACAGCCCCACAAACGCTGGCGCTCACTCTTGCGACAGCCTCCCAAAGTCCAATACTACCTGCCTGCACCCCTCGGTACGGCCGGACCCCGGCTCAGCAATTGCGAACGTCCAGGGATTCCTCCCACACCAAAGGGGCCAGGACCAAAAGCTCTTGCTGCTCTTCAAGGAGCCAGGCAACCCCATTCACAGCCCCACAAATGCTGGCGCTCTCTCTTGCGACAGCCTCCCAAAGTCCAATACTACCTGCCTGCACCACCGACTACAGCAGGAGCCCGGCTCAGCAATTGCGAACGTCCGGGGATTCCTCCCACACCAAAGGGGCCAGGACCAAAAGCTCTTGCTGCTCTTCAAGGAGCCAGGCAACCCCATTCACAGCCCCACAAACGATGGCGCTCTCTCTTGTGACAGCCTCCCAAAGTCCAATACTACCTGCCTGCACCCCTCGGTACGGCCGGAGCCCGGCTCAGCAATTGCGAACGTCCAGGGATTCCTCCCACACCAAAGGTGCCAGGACCAAAAGCTCTTGCTGCTCTTCAAGGAGCCAGGCAACCCCATTCACAGCCCCACAAACGATGGCGCTCTCGCTTTCGAGAGCCTCCCAAAGTCCAATATTAGCTGCCTGCACCCCTCGGTACGGCCGGAGCCCGGCTCAGCAATTGCGAACGTCCAGGGATTCCTCCCACACCAAAGGGGCCAGGACCAAAAGCTCTTGCTGCTCTTCAAGGAGCCAGGCAACCCCATTCACAGCCCCACAAACAATGGCGCTCTCTCTTGCGACAGCCTCCCAAAGTCCAATACTAGCTGCCTGCACCCCTTGGTACGGCCGGAGCCCGGCTCAGGAACTGCGAACGTCCGGGGATTCCTCCCACACCAAAGGGGCCAGGACCAAAAGCTCTTGCTGCTCTTCAAGGAGCCAGGCAACCCCATTCACAGCCCCACAAATGATGGCGCTCTCTCTTGCGACAGCCTCCCAAAGTCCAATACTACCTGCCTGCACCCCTCGGTACGGCCGGAGCCCGGCTCAGGAACTGCAAACGTCCAGGGATTCCTCCCACACCAAAGGGGCCAGGACCAAAAGCTCTTGCTGCTCTTCAAGGAGCCAGGCAACCCCATTCACAGCCCCACAAACGATGGCGCTCTCTCTTGCGACAGCCTCCCAAAGTCCAATACTACCTGCCTGCACCACCGAGTACAGCCGGAGCCCGGCTCAGCAATTGCGAACGTCCAGGGATTCCTGCCACACCAAAGGGGCCAGGACCAAAAGCTCTTGCTGCTCTTCAAGGAGCCAGGCAACCCCATTCACAGCCCCACAAACGCTGGCGCTCACTCTTGCGACAGCCTCCCAAAGTCCAATACTACCTGCCTGCACCCCTCGGTACGGCCGGAGCCCGGCTCAGCAATTGCGAACGTCCAGGGATTCCTCCCACACCAAAGGTGCCAGGACCAAAAGCTCTTGCTGCTCTTCAAGGAGCCAGGCAACCCCATTCACAGCCCCACAAATGCTGGCGCTCTCTCTTGCGACAGCCTCCCAAAGTCCAATACTACCTGCCTGCACCACCGACTACAGCAGGAGCCCGGCTCAGCAATTGCGAACGTCCGGGGATTCCTCCCACACCAAAGGGGCCAGGACCAAAAGCTCTTGCTGCTCTTCAAGGAGCCAGGCAACCCCATTCACAGCCCCACAAACGATGGCGCTCTCTCTTGTGACAGCCTCCCAAAGTCCAATACTACCTGCCTGCACCCCTCGGTACGGCCGGAGCCCGGCTCAGCAATTGCGAACGTCCAGGGATTCCTCCCACACCAAAGGGGCCAGGACCAAAAGCTCTTGCTGCTCCTCAAGGAGCCAGGCAACCCCATTCACAGCCCCACAAACGATGGCGCTCTCGCTTTCGAGAGCCTCCCCAAGTCCAATACTACCTGCCTGCGCCCCTCGGTACGGCCGGACCCCGGCTCAGCAATTGCGAACGTCCACGGATTCCTCCCACACCAAAGGGGCCAGGACCAAAAGCTCTTGCTGCTCTTCAAGGAGCCAGGCAACCCCATTCACAGCCCCACAAACGCTGGCGCTCTCTCTTGCGACAGCCTCCCAAAGTCCAATACTACCTGCCTGCACCCCTCGGTACGGCCGGAGCCCGGCTCAGCAATTGCGAACGTCCAGGGATTCCTGCCACACCAAAGGGGCCAGGACCAAAAGCTCTTGCTGCTCTTCAAGGAGCCAGGCAACCCCATTCACAGCCCCACAAACGCTGGCGCTCTCTCTTGCGACAGCCTCCCAAAGTCCAATACTACCTGCCTGCACCCCTCGGTACGGCCGGAGCCCGGCTCAGCAATTGCGAACGTCCAGGGATTCCTCCCACACCAAAGGGGCCAGGACCAAAAGCTCTTGCTGCTCTTCAAGGAGCCAGGCAACCCCATTCACAGCCCCACAAACGCTGGCGCTCACTCTTGCGACAGCCTCCCCAAGTCCAATACTACCTGCCTGCACCCCTCGGTACGGCCGGAGCCCGGCTCAGCAATTGCGAACGTCCAGGGATTCCTCCCACACCAAAGGGGCCAGCACCAAAAGCTCTTGCTGCTCTTCAAGGAGCCAGGCAACCCCATTCACAGCCCCACAAACGATGGCGCTCTCTCTTGCGACAGCCTCCCAAAGTCCAATACTACCTGCCTGCACCCCTCGGTACGGCCGGAGCCCGGCTCAGCAATTGCAAACGTCTGGGGATTCCTGCCACACCAAAGGTGCCAGGACCAAAAGCTCTTGCTGCTCTTCAAGGAGCCAGGCAACCCCATTCACAGCCCCACAAACGCTGGCGCTCTCTCTTGCGACAGCCTCCCAAAGTCCAATAATACCTGCCTGCACCACCGACTACAGCAGGAGCCCGGATCAGGAACTGCGAACGTCTGGGGATTCCTCCCACACCAAAGGGGCCAGGACCAAAAGCTCTTGCTGCTCTTCAAGGAGCCACGCAACCCCATTCACAGCCCCACAAACGCTGGCGCTCTCTCTTGCGACAGCCTCCCAAAGTCCAATACTAGCTGCCTGCACCCCTCGGTACGGCCGGAGCCCGGCTCAGCAATTGCAAACGTCCAGGGATTCCTCCCACATCAAAGGGGCCAGGACCAAAAGCTCTTGCTGCTCTTCAAGGAGCCAGGCAACCCCATTCACAGCCCCACAAACGATGGCGCTCTCTCTTGCGACAGCCTCCCAAAGTCCAATACTACCTGCCTGCACCCCTCGGTACGGCCGGAGCCCGGCTCAGCAATTGCGAAGGTCCGGGGATTCCTGCCACACCAAAGGGGCCAGCACCAAAAGCTCTTGCTGCTCTTCAAGGAGCCAGGCAACCCCATTCACAGCCCCACAAACGCTGGCGCTCACTCTTGCGACAGCCTCCCAAAGTCCAATACTAGCTGCCTGCACCCCTCGGTACGGCCGGAGCCCGGCTCAGCAATTGCGAACGTCCAGGGATTCCTCCCACACCAAACGGGCCAGCACCAAAAGCTCTTGCTGCTCTTCAAGGAGCCAGGCAACCCCATTCACAGCCCCACAAACGCTGGCGCTCTCTCTTGCGACAGCCTCCCAAAGTCCAATACTACCTGCCTGCACCACCGAGTACAGCTGGAGCCCGGCTCAGGAACTGCGAACGTCCGGGGATTCCTCCCACACCAAAGGTGCCAGGACCAAAAGCTCTTGCTGCTCTTCAAGGAGCCAGGCAACCCCATTCACAGCCCCACAAACGATGGCGCTCTCTCTTGCGACAGCCTCCCAAAGTCCAATACTACCTGCCTGCACCCCTCGGTACGGCCGGACCCCGGCTCAGCAATTGCAAACGTCCACGGATTCCTCCCACACCAAAGGTGCCAGGACCAAAAGCTCTAGCTGCTCTTCAAGGAGACACGCAACCCCATTCACTGCCCCACAAACGATGGCGCTCTCTCTTGCGACAGCCTCCCAAAGTCCAATACTACCTGCCTGCACCACCGAGTACAGCCGGAGCCCGGCTCAGCAATTGCGAAAGTCTGGGGATTCCTGCCACACCAAAGGTGCCAGGACCAAAAGCTCTTGCTGCTCTTCAAGGAGCCAGGCAACCCCATTCACAGCCCCACAAACGCTGGCGCTCTCTCTTGCGACAGCCTCCCAAAGTCCAATACTACCTGCCTGCACCCCTCGGTACGGCCGGAGCCCGGCTCAGCAATTGCGAACGTCCAGGGATTCCTGCCACACCAAAGGGGCCAGGACCAAAAGCTCTTGCTGCTCTTCAAGGAGCCAGGCAACCCCATTCACAGCCCCACAAACGATGGCGCTCACTCTTGCGACAGCCTCCCCAAGTCCAATACTACCTGCCTGCACCCCTCGGTACGGCCGGAGCCCGGCTCAGCAATTGCGAACGTCCAGGGATTCCTCCCACACCAAAGGGGCCAGCACCAAAAGCTCTTGCTGCTCTTCAAGGAGCCAGGCAACCCCATTCACAGCCCCACAAACGATGGCGCTCTCTCTTGCGACAGCCTCCCAAAGTCCAATACTACCTGCCTGCACCCCTCGGTACGGCCGGAGCCCGGCTCAGCAATTGCAAACGTCTGGGGATTCCTGCCACACCAAAGGTGCCAGGACCAAAAGCTCTTGCTGCTCTTCAAGGAGCCAGGCAACCCCATTCACAGCCCCACAAACGCTGGCGCTCTCTCTTGCGACAGCCTCCCAAAGTCCAATAATACCTGCCTGCACCACCGACTACAGCAGGAGCCCGGATCAGGAACTGCGAACGTCTGGGGATTCCTCCCACACCAAAGGGGCCAGGACCAAAAGCTCTTGCTGCTCTTCAAGGAGCCAGGCAACCCCATTCACAGCCCCACAAACGCTGGCGCTCTCTCTTGCGACAGCCTCCCAAAGTCCAATACTAGCTGCCTGCACCCCTCGGTACGGCCGGAGCCCGGCTCAGCAATTGCAAACGTCCAGGGATTCCTCCCACATCAAAGGGGCCAGGACCAAAAGCTCTTGCTGCTCTTCAAGGAGCCAGGCAACCCCATTCACAGCCCCACAAACGATGGCGCTCTCTCTTGCGACAGCCTCCCAAAGTCCAATACTAGCTGCCTGCACCCCTCGGTACGGCCGGAGCCCGGCTCAGCAATTGCGAAGGTCCGGGGATTCCTGCCACACCAAAGGGGCCAGCACCAAAAGCTCTTGCTGCTCTTCAAGGAGCCAGGCAACCCCATTCACAGCCCCACAAACGCTGGCGCTCACTCTTGCGACAGCCTCCCAAAGTCCAATACTACCTGCCTGCACCCCTCGGTACGGCCGGAGCCCGGCTCAGCAATTGCGAACGTCCAGGGATTCCTCCCACACCAAACGGGCCAGCACCAAAAGCTCTTGCTGCTCTTCAAGGAGCCAGGCAACCCCATTCACAGCCCCACAAACGCTGGCGCTCTCTCTTGCGACAGCCTCCCAAAGTCCAATACTACCTGCCTGCACCACCGAGTACAGCTGGAGCCCGGCTCAGGAACTGCGAACGTCCGGGGATTCCTCCCACACCAAAGGTGCCAGGACCAAAAGCTCTTGCTGCTCTTCAAGGAGCCAGGCAACCCCATTCACAGCCCCACAAACGATGGCGCTCTCTCTTGCGACAGCCTCCCAAAGTCCAATACTACCTGCCTGCACCCCTCGGTACGGCCGGACCCCGGCTCAGCAATTGCAAACGTCCACGGATTCCTCCCACACCAAAGGTGCCAGGACCAAAAGCTCTAGCTGCTCTTCAAGGAGACACGCAACCCCATTCACTGCCCCACAAACGATGGCGCTCTCTCTTGCGACAGCCTCCCAAAGTCCAATACTACCTGCCTGCACCACCGAGTACAGCCGGAGCCCGGCTCAGCAATTGCGAAAGTCTGGGGATTCCTGCCACACCAAAGGTGCCAGGACCAAAGCTCTTGCTGCTCTTCAAGGAGCCAGGCAACCCCATTCACAGCCCCACAAACGATGGCGCTCTCTCTTGTGACAGCCTCCCAAAGTCCAATACTAGCTGCCTGCACCCCTCGGTACGGCCGGACCCCGGCTCAGCAACTGCAAACGTCCAGGGATTCCTCCCACACCAAACGGGCCAGGACCAAAAGCTCTTGCTGCTCTTCAAGGAGCCAGGCAACCCCATTCACAGCCCCACAAACGCTGGCGCTCTCTCTTGCGACAGCCTCCCAAAGTCCAATACTAGCTGCCTGCACCACCGAGTACAGCCGGAGCCCGGCTCAGCAATTGCGAACGTCCAGGGATTCCTGCCACACCAAAGGGGCCAGCACCAAAAGCTCTTGCTGCTCTTCAAGGAGCCAGGCAACCCCATTCACAGCCCCACAAACGCTGGCGCTCACTCTTGCGACAGCCTCCCAAAGTCCAATACTACCTGCCTGCACCCCTCGGTACAGCTGGAGCCCGGCTCAGCAATTGCGAACGTCCAGGGATTCCTCCCACACCAAAGGGGCCAGGACCAAAAGCTCTTGCTGCTCTTCAAGGAGCCAGGCAACCCCATTCACAGCCCCACAAACGCTGGCGCTCTCTCTTGCGACAGCCTCCCAAAGTCCAATACTACCTGCCTGCACCCCTCGGTACGGCCGGAGCCCGGCTCAGCAATTGCGAACGTCCAGGGATTCCTGCCACACCAAAGGGGCCAGGACCAAAAGCTCTTGCTGCTCTTCAAGGAGCCAGGCAACCCCATTCACAGCCCCACAAACGCTGGCGCTCTCTCTTGCGACAGCCTCCCAAAGTCCAATACTACCTGCCTGCACCCCTCGGTACGGCCGGAGCCCGGCTCACCAATTGCAAACGTCCAGGGATTCCTGCCACACCAAAGGTGCCAGGACCAAAAGCTCTTGCTGCTCTTCAAGGAGCCAGGCAACCCCATTCACAGCCCCACAAACGCTGGCGCTCTCTCTTGCGACAGCCTCCCAAAGTCCAATACTACCTGCCTGCACCCCTCGGTACGGCCGGAGCCCGGCTCAGCAATTGCGAACGTCCAGGGATTCCTCCCACACCAAAGGGGCCAGGACCAAAAGCTCTTGCTGCTCTTCAAGGAGCCAGGCAACCCCATTCACAGCCCCACAAACGATGGCGCTCACTCTTGCGACAGCCTCCCCAAGTCCAATACTACCTGCCTGCACCCCTCGGTACGGCCGGAGCCCGGCTCAGCAATTGCGAACGTCCAGGGATTCCTCCCACACCAAAGGGGCCAGCACCAAAAGCTCTTGCTGCTCTTCAAGGAGCCAGGCAACCCCATTCACAGCCCCACAAACGATGGCGCTCTCTCTTGCGACAGCCTCCCAAAGTCCAATACTACCTGCCTGCACCCCTCGGTACGGCCGGAGCCCGGCTCAGCAATTGCAAACGTCTGGGGATTCCTGCCACACCAAAGGTGCCAGGACCAAAAGCTCTTGCTGCTCTTCAAGGAGCCAGGCAACCCCATTCACAGCCCCACAAACGCTGGCGCTCTCTCTTGCGACAGCCTCCCAAAGTCCAATAATACCTGCCTGCACCACCGACTACAGCAGGAGCCCGGATCAGGAACTGCGAACGTCTGGGGATTCCTCCCACACCAAAGGGGCCAGGACCAAAAGCTCTTGCTGCTCTTCAAGGAGCCACGCAACCCCATTCACAGCCCCACAAACGCTGGCGCTCTCTCTTGCGACAGCCTCCCAAAGTCCAATACTAGCTGCCTGCACCCCTCGGTACGGCCGGAGCCCGGCTCAGCAATTGCAAACGTCCAGGGATTCCTCCCACATCAAAGGGGCCAGGACCAAAAGCTCTTGCTGCTCTTCAAGGAGCCAGGCAACCCCATTCACAGCCCCACAAACGATGGCGCTCTCTCTTGCGACAGCCTCCCAAAGTCCAATACTAGCTGCCTGCACCCCTCGGTACGGCCGGAGCCCGGCTCAGCAATTGCGAAGGTCCGGGGATTCCTGCCACACCAAAGGGGCCAGCACCAAAAGCTCTTGCTGCTCTTCAAGGAGCCAGGCAACCCCATTCACAGCCCCACAAACGCTGGCGCTCACTCTTGCGACAGCCTCCCAAAGTCCAATACTAGCTGCCTGCACCCCTCGGTACGGCCGGAGCCCGGCTCAGCAATTGCGAACGTCCAGGGATTCCTCCCACACCAAACGGGCCAGCACCAAAAGCTCTTGCTGCTCTTCAAGGAGCCAGGCAACCCCATTCACAGCCCCACAAACGATGGCGCTCTCTCTTGCGACAGCCTCCCAAAGTCCAATACTACCTGCCTGCACCACCGAGTACAGCTGGAGCCCGGCTCAGGAACTGCGAACGTCCGGGGATTCCTCCCACACCAAAGGTGCCAGGACCAAAAGCTCTTGCTGCTCTTCAAGGAGCCAGGCAACCCCATTCACAGCCCCACAAACGATGGCGCTCTCTCTTGCGACAGCCTCCCAAAGTCCAATACTACCTGCCTGCACCCCTCGGTACGGCCGGACCCCGGCTCAGCAATTGCAAACGTCCACGGATTCCTCCCACACCAAAGGTGCCAGGACCAAAAGCTCTAGCTGCTCTTCAAGGAGACACGCAACCCCATTCACTGCCCCACAAACGATGGCGCTCTCTCTTGCGACAGCCTCCCAAAGTCCAATACTACCTGCCTGCACCACCGAGTACAGCCGGAGCCCGGCTCAGCAATTGCGAAAGTCTGGGGATTCCTGCCACACCAAAGGTGCCAGGACCAAAAGCTCTTGCTGCTCTTCAAGGAGCCAGGCAACCCCATTCACAGCCCCACAAACGCTGGCGCTCTCTCTTGCGACAGCCTCCCAAAGTCCAATACTACCTGCCTGCACCCCTCGGTACGGCCGGAGCCCGGCTCAGCAATTGCGAACGTCCAGGGATTCCTGCCACACCAAAGGGGCCAGGACCAAAAGCTCTTGCTGCTCTTCAAGGAGCCAGGCAACCCCATTCACAGCCCCACAAACGATGGCGCTCACTCTTGCGACAGCCTCCCCAAGTCCAATACTACCTGCCTGCACCCCTCGGTACGGCCGGAGCCCGGCTCAGCAATTGCGAACGTCCAGGGATTCCTCCCACACCAAAGGGGCCAGCACCAAAAGCTCTTGCTGCTCTTCAAGGAGCCAGGCAACCCCATTCACAGCCCCACAAACGATGGCGCTCTCTCTTGCGACAGCCTCCCAAAGTCCAATACTACCTGCCTGCACCCCTCGGTACGGCCGGAGCCCGGCTCAGCAATTGCAAACGTCCAGGGATTCCTGCCACACCAAAGGTGCCAGGACCAAAAGCTCTTGCTGCTCTTCAAGGAGCCAGGCAACCCCATTCACAGCCCCACAAACGCTGGCGCTCTCTCTTGCGACAGCCTCCCAAAGTCCAATAATACCTGCCTGCACCACCGACTACAGCAGGAGCCCGGATCAGGAACTGCGAACGTCTGGGGATTCCTGCCACACCAAAGGGGCCAGGACCAAAAGCTCTTGCTGCTCTTCAAGGAGCCAGGCAACCCCATTCACAGCCCCACAAACGCTGGCGCTCTCTCTTGCGACAGCCTCCCAAAGTCCAATACTAGCTGCCTGCACCCCTCGGTACGGCCGGAGCCCGGCTCAGCAATTGCAAACGTCCAGGGATTCCTCCCACATCAAAGGGGCCAGGACCAAAAGCTCTTGCTGCTCTTCAAGGAGCCAGGCAACCCCATTCACAGCCCCACAAACGATGGCGCTCTCTCTTGCGACAGCCTCCCAAAGTCCAATACTAGCTGCCTGCACCCCTCGGTACGGCCGGAGCCCGGCTCAGCAATTGCGAAGGTCCGGGGATTCCTGCCACACCAAAGGGGCCAGCACCAAAAGCTCTTGCTGCTCTTCAAGGAGCCAGGCAACCCCATTCACAGCCCCACAAACGCTGGCGCTCACTCTTGCGACAGCCTCCCAAAGTCCAATACTACCTGCCTGCACCCCTCGGTACGGCCGGAGCCCGGCTCAGCAATTGCGAACGTCCAGGGATTCCTCCCACACCAAACGGGCCAGCACCAAAAGCTCTTGCTGCTCTTCAAGGAGCCAGGCAACCCCATTCACAGCCCCACAAACGCTGGCGCTCTCTCTTGCGACAGCCTCCCAAAGTCCAATACTACCTGCCTGCACCACCGAGTACAGCTGGAGCCCGGCTCAGGAACTGCGAACGTCCGGGGATTCCTCCCACACCAAAGGTGCCAGGACCAAAAGCTCTTGCTGCTCTTCAAGGAGCCAGGCAACCCCATTCACAGCCCCACAAACGATGGCGCTCTCTCTTGCGACAGCCTCCCAAAGTCCAATACTACCTGCCTGCACCCCTCGGTACGGCCGGACCCCGGCTCAGCAATTGCAAACGTCCACGGATTCCTCCCACACCAAAGGTGCCAGGACCAAAAGCTCTAGCTGCTCTTCAAGGAGACACGCAACCCCATTCACTGCCCCACAAACGATGGCGCTCTCTCTTGCGACAGCCTCCCAAAGTCCAATACTACCTGCCTGCACCACCGAGTACAGCCGGAGCCCGGCTCAGCAATTGCGAAAGTCTGGGGATTCCTGCCACACCAAAGGTGCCAGGACCAAAAGCTCTTGCTGCTCTTCAAGGAGCCAGGCAACCCCATTCACAGCCCCACAAACGATGGCGCTCTCTCTTGTGACAGCCTCCCAAAGTCCAATACTAGCTGCCTGCACCCCTCGGTACGGCCGGACCCCGGCTCAGCAACTGCAAACGTCCAGGGATTCCTCCCACACCAAACGGGCCAGGACCAAAAGCTCTTGCTGCTCTTCAAGGAGCCAGGCAACCCCATTCACAGCCCCACAAACGCTGGCGCTCTCTCTTGCGACAGCCTCCCAAAGTCCAATACTAGCTGCCTGCACCACCGAGTACAGCCGGAGCCCGGCTCAGCAATTGCGAACGTCCAGGGATTCCTGCCACACCAAAGGGGCCAGGACCAAAAGCTCTTGCTGCTCTTCAAGGAGCCAGGCAACCCCATTCACAGCCCCACAAACGCTGGCGCTCACTCTTGCGACAGCCTCCCAAAGTCCAATACTACCTGCCTGCACCCCTCGGTACGGCCGGAGCCCGGCTCAGCAATTGCGAACGTCCAGGGATTCCTCCCACACCAAAGGTGCCAGGACCAAAAGCTCTTGCTGCTCTTCAAGGAGCCAGGCAACCCCATTCACAGCCCCACAAATGCTGGCGCTCTCTCTTGTGACAGCCTCCCAAAGTCCAATACTACCTGCCTGCACCCCTCGGTACAGCTGGAGCCCGGCTCAGCAATTGCGAACGTCCAGGGATTCCTCCCACACCAAAGGGGCCAGGACCAAAAGCTCTTGCTGCTCTTCAAGGAGCCAGGCAACCCCATTCACAGCCCCACAAACGATGGCGCTCTCTCTTGTGACAGCCTCCCAAAGTCCAATACTACCTGCCTGCACCCCTCGGTACAGCCGGAGCCCAGCTCAGCAATTGCGAACGTCCAGGGATTCCTCCCACACCAAAGGGGCCAGGACCAAAAGCTCTTGCTGCTCCTCAAGGAGCCAGGCAACCCCATTCACAGCCCCACAAACGATGGCGCTCTCGCTTTCGAGAGCCTCCCAAAGTCCAATATTAGCTGCCTGCGCCCCTCGGTACGGCCGGACCCCGGCTCAGCAATTGCGAACGTCCAGGGATTCCTCCCACACCAAAGGGGCCAGGACCAAAAGCTCTTGCTGCTCTTCAAGGAGCCAGGCAACCCCATTCACAGCCCCACAAACGCTGGCGCTCTCTCTTGCGACAGCCTCCCAAAGTCCAATACTACCTGCCTGCACCCCTCGGTACGGCCGGAGCCCGGCTCAGCAATTGCGAACGTCCAGGGATTCCTGCCACACCAAAGGGGCCAGGACCAAAAGCTCTTGCTGCTCTTCAAGGAGCCAGGCAACCCCATTCACAGCCCCACAAACGCTGGCGCTCTCTCTTGCGACAGCCTCCCAAAGTCCAATACTACCTGCCTGCACCCCTCGGTACGGCCGGAGCCCGGCTCAGCAATTGCGAACGTCCAGGGATTCCTGCCACACCAAAGGGGCCAGGACCAAAAGCTCTTGCTGCTCTTCAAGGAGCCAGGCAACCCCATTCACAGCCCCACAAACGATGGCGCTCTCTCTTGCGACAGCCTCCCAAAGTCCAATACTAGCTCCCTGCACCCCTCGGTACGGCCGGAGCCCGGCTCAGCAATTGCGAACGTCTGGGGATTCCTCCCACACCAAAGGGGCCAGGACCAAAAGCTCTTGCTGCTCTTCAAGGAGCCAGGCAACCCCATTCACAGCCCCACAAACGATGGCGCTCTCTCTTGCGACAGCCTCCCAAAGTCCAATACTACCTGCCTGCACCCCTCGGTACGGCCGGAGCCCGGCTCAGCAATTGCGAACATCCAGGGATTCCTCCCACACCAAAGGGGCCAGGACCAAAAGCTCTTGCTGCTCTTCAAGGAGCCAGGCAACCCCATTCACAGCCCCACAAACGATGGCGCTCTCTCTTGCGACAGCCTCCCAAAGTCCAATACTAGCTGCCTGCACCCCTCGGTACGGCCGGAGCCCGGCTCAGCAATTGCGAACGTCCAGGGATTCCTCCCACACCAAAGGGGCCAGGACCAAAAGCTCTTGCTGCTCTTCAAGGAGCCAGGCAACCCCATTCACAGCCCCACAAACGATGGCGCTCTCTCTTGCGACAGCCTCCCAAAGTCCAATACTACCTGCCTGCACCACCGAGTACAGCTGGAGCCCGGCTCAGCAATTGCGAACGTCCAGGGATTCCTCCCACACCAAAGGGGCCAGCACCAAAAGCTCTTGCTGCTCTTCAAGGAGCCAGGCAACCCCATTCACAGCCCCACAAACGATGGCGCTCTCTCTTGCGACAGCCTCCCAAAGTCCAATACTACCTGCCTGCACCACCGAGTACAGCCGGAGCCCGGCTCAGGAACTGCAAACGTCTGGGGATTCCTCCCACACCAAAGGGGCCAGGACCAAAAGCTCTTGCTGCTCTTCAAGGAGCCAGGCAACCCCATTCACAGCCCCACAAACGATGGCGCTCTCTCTTGCGACAGCCTCCCAAAGTCCAATACTAGCTGCCTGCACCCCTCGGTACGGCCGGAGCCCGGCTCAGCAATTGCAAACGTCCAGGGATTCCTCCCACATCAAAGGGGCCAGGACCAAAAGCTCTTGCTGCTCTTCAAGGAGCCAGGCAACCCCATTCACAGCCCCACAAACGATGGCGCTCTCTCTTGCGACAGCCTCCCAAAGTCCAATACTACCTGCCTGCACCCCTCGGTACGGCCGGAGCCCGGCTCAGCAATTGCAAACGTCCAGGGATTCCTGCCACACCAAAGGGGCCAGCACCAAAAGCTCTTGCTGCTCTTCAAGGAGCCAGGCAACCCCATTCACAGCCCCACAAACGCTGGCGCTCTCTCTTGCGACAGCCTCCCAAAGTCCAATACTACCTGCCTGCACCACCGAGTACAGCTGGAGCCCGGCTCAGGAACTGCGAACGTCCGGGGATTCCTCCCACACCAAAGGGGCCAGCACCAAAAGCTCTTGCTGCTCTTCAAGGAGCCAGGCAACCCCATTCACAGCCCCACAAACGATGGCGCTCTCTCTTGCGACAGCCTCCCAAAGTCCAATACTAGCTGCCTGCACCCCTCGGTACGGCCGGACCCCGGCTCAGCAATTGCAAACGTCCACGGATTCCTCCCACACCAAAGGTGCCAGGACCAAAAGCTCTAGCTGCTCTTCAAGGAGACACGCAACCCCATTCACTGCCCCACAAACGCTGGCGCTCTCTCTTGCGACAGCCTCCCAAAGTCCAATACTACCTGCCTGCACCACCGAGTACAGCCGGAGCCCGGCTCAGGAACTGCGAAAGTCCGGGGATTCCTGCCACACCAAAGGGGCCAGCACCAAAAGCTCTTGCTGCTCTTCAAGGAGCCAGGCAACCCCATTCACAGCCCCACAAACGATGGCGCTCTCTCTTGCGACAGCCTCCCAAAGTCCAATACTAGCTGCCTGCACCCCTCGGTACGGCCGGACCCCGGCTCAGCAACTGCAAACGTCCAGGGATTCCTCCCACATCAAAGGGGCCAGGACCAAAAGCTCTTGCTGCTCTTCAAGGAGCCAGGCAACCCCATTCACAGCCCCACAAACGATGGCGCTCTCTCTTGCGACAGCCTCCCAAAGTCCAATACTAGCTGCCTGCACCACCGAGTACAGCCGGAGCCCGGCTCAGCAATTGCGAAGGTCCGGGGATTCCTGCCACACCAAAGGGGCCAGGACCAAAAGCTCTTGCTGCTCTTCAAGGAGCCAGGCAACCCCATTCACAGCCCCACAAACGATGGCGCTCTCTCTTGCGACAGCCTCCCAAAGTCCAATACTACCTGCCTGCACCCCTTGGTACGGCCGGAGCCCGGCTCAGCAATTGCGAACGTCCAGGGATTCCTCCCACACCAAAGGGGCCAGGACCAAAAGCTCTTGCTGCTCTTCAAGGAGCCAGGCAACCCCATTCACAGCCCCACAAACGATGGCGCTCTCTCTTGCGACAGCCTCCCAAAGTCCAATACTACCTGCCTGCACCCCTTGGTACGGCCGGAGCCCGGCTCAGCAATTGCGAACGTCCAGGGATTCCTCCCACACCAAAGGGGCCAGGACCAAAAGCTCTTGCTGCTCTTCAAGGAGCCAGGCAACCCCATTCACAGCCCCACAAACGATGGCGCTCTCTCTTGCGACAGCCTCCCAAAGTCCAATACTAGCTGCCTGCACCACCGAGTACAGCCGGAGCCCGGCTCAGGAACTGCAAACGTCCAGGGATTCCTCCCACACCAAAGGGGCCAGGACCAAAAGCTCTTGCTGCTCTTCAAGGAGCCAGGCAACCCCATTCACAGCCCCACAAACGATGGTGCTCTCTCTTGCGACAGCCTCCCAAAGTCCAATACTAGCTGCCTGCACCCCTCGGTACAGCCGGAGCCCGGCTCAGCAATTGTGAACATCCAGGGATTCCTGCCACACCAAAGGGGCCAGGACCAAAAGCTCTTGCTGCTCTTCAAGGAGCCAGGCAACCCCATTCACAGCCCCACAAACGATGGCGCTCTCTCTTGCGACAGCCTCCCAAAGTCCAATACTACCTGCCTGCACCCCTTGGTACGGCCGGAGCCCGGCTCAGCAATTGCAAACGTCCAGGGATTCCTGCCACACCAAAGGGGCCAGGACCAAAAGCTCTTGCTGCTCTTCAAGGAGCCAGGCAACCCCATTCACAGCCCCACAAACGATGGCGCTCTCTCTTGCGACAGCCTCCCAAAGTCCAATACTAGCTGCCTGCACCACTGAGTACAGCCGGAGCCCGGCTCAGGAACTGTAAACGTCTGGGGATTCCTCCCACACCAAAGGGGCCAGGACCAAAAGCTCTTGCTGCTCTTCAAGGAGCCAGGCAACCCCATTCACAGCCCCACAAACGATGGCGCTCTCTCTTGCGACAGCCTCCCAAAGTCCAATACTACCTGCCTGCACCACCGAGTACAGCCGGAGCCCGGCTCAGCAATTGCGAACGTCCAGGGATTCCTCCCACACCAAAGGGGCCAGGACCAAAAGCTCTTGCTGCTCCTCAAGGAGCCAGGCAACCCCATTCACAGCCCCACAAACAATGGCGCTCTCTCTTGCGACAGCCTCCCAAAGTCCAATACTAGCTGCCTGCACCCCTTGGTACGGCCGGAGCCCGGCTCAGCAATTGCGAACGTCCGGGGATTCCTCCCACACCAAAGGGGCCAGGACCAAAAGCTCTTGCTGCTCTTCAAGGAGCCAGGCAACCCCATTCACAGCCCCACAAATGATGGCGCTCTCTCTTGCGACAGCCTCCCAAAGTCCAATACTACCTGCCTGCACCCCTCGGTACGGCCGGACCCCGGCTCAGGAACTGCAAACGTCCAGGGATTCCTCCCACACCAAAGGGGCCAGGACCAAAAGCTCTTGCTGCTCTTCAAGGAGCCAGGCAACCCCATTCACAGCCCCACAAACGATGGCGCTCTCTCTTGCGACAGCCTCCCAAAGTCCAATACTAGCTGCCTGCACCACCGAGTACAGCCGGAGCCCGGCTCAGGAACTGTAAACGTCTGGGGATTCCTCCCACACCAAAGGGGCCAGCACCAAAAGCTCTTGCTGCTCTTCAAGGAGCCAGGCAACCCCATTCACAGCCCCACAAACGCTGGCGCTCTCTCTTGCGACAGCCTCCCAAAGTCCAATACTAGCTGCCTGCACCCCTCGGTACGGCCGGAGCCCGGCTCAGCAATTGCGAACGTCCAGGGATTCCTGCCACACCAAAGGGGCCAGGACCAAAAGCTCTTGCTGCTCTTCAAGGAGCCAGGCAACCCCATTCACAGCCCCACAAACGCTGGCGCTCTCTCTTGCGACAGCCTCCCAAAGTCCAATACTACCTGCCTGCACCCCTCGGTACGGCCGGAGCCCGGCTCAGCAATTGTGAACGTCCAGGGATTCCTCCCACACCAAAGGGGCCAGGACCAAAAGCTCTTGCTGCTCTTCAAGGAGCCAGGCAACCCCATTCACAGCCCCACAAACGATGGCGCTCTCTCTTGCGACAGCCTCCCAAAGTCCAATACTACCTGCCTGCACCCCTCGGTACGGCCGGAGCCCGGCTCAGCAATTGCGAACATCCAGGGATTCCTCCCACACCAAAGGGGCCAGGACCAAAAGCTCTTGCTGCTCTTCAAGGAGCCAGGCAACCCCATTCACAGCCCCACAAACGATGGCGCTCTCTCTTGCGACAGCCTCCCAAAGTCCAATACTAGCTCCCTGCACCCCTCGGTACGGCCGGAGCCCGGCTCAGCAATTGCGAACGTCTGGGGATTCCTCCCACACCAAAGGGGCCAGGACCAAAAGCTCTTGCTGCTCTTCAAGGAGCCAGGCAACCCCATTCACAGCCCCACAAACGATGGCGCTCTCTCTTGCGACAGACTCCCAAAGTCCAATACTAGCTGCCTGCACCCCTCGGTACGGCCGGAGCCCGGCTCAGCAATTGCGAACATCCAGGGATTCCTGCCACACCAAAGGGGCCAGGACCAAAAGCTCTTGCTGCTCTTCAAGGAGCCAGGCAACCCCATTCACAGCCCCACAAACGATGGCGCTCTCTCTTGCGACAGCCTCCCAAAGTCCAATACTAGCTGCCTGCACCACCGAGTACAGCCGGAGCTTGGCTCAGGAACTGTAAACGTCTGGGGATTCCTCCCACACCAAAGGGGCCAGGACCAAAAGCTCTTGCTGCTCTTCAAGGAGCCAGGCAACCCCATTCACAGCCCCACAAACGATGGCGCTCTCTCTTGCGACAGCCTCCCAAAGTCCAATACTACCTGCCTGCACCACCGAGTACAGCCGGAGCCCGGCTCAGCAATTGCAAACGTCCAGGGATTCCTGCCACACCAAAGGGGCCAGGACCAAAAGCTCTTGCTGCTCTTCAAGGAGCCAGGCAACCCCATTCACAGCCCCACAAACGCTGGCGCTCTCTCTTGCGACAGCCTCCCAAAGTCCAATACTAGCTGCCTGCACCACCGAGTAGAGCTGGAGCCCGGCTCAGGAACTGCGAACGTCCAGGGATTCCTCCCACACCAAAAGTGCCAGGACCAAAAGCTCTTGCTGCTCTTCAAGGAGCCAGGCAACCCCATTCACAGCCCCACAAACGATGGCGCTCACTCTTGCGACAGCCTCCCAAAGTCCAATACTACCTGCCTGCACCCCTCGGTACGGCCGGACCCCGGCTCAGCAATTGCGAACGTCCAGGGATTCCTCCCACACCAAAGGTGCCAGGACCAAAAGCTCTTGCTGCTCTTCAAGGAGCCAGGCAACCCCATTCACAGCCCCACAAACGCTGGCGCTCTCTCTTGCGACAGCCTCCCAAAGTCCAATACTACCTGCCTGCACCACCGACTACAGCAGGAGCCCGGCTCTGCAATTGCGAACGTCCGGGGATTCCTCCCACACCAAAGGGGCCAGGACCAAAAGCTCTTGCTGCTCTTCAAGGAGCCAGGCAACCCCATTCACAGCCCCACAAACGCTGGCGCTCTCTCTTGCGACAGCCTCCCAAAGTCCAATACTACCTGCCTGCACCCCTCGGTACGGCCGGAGCCCGGCTCAGCAATTGCGAACGTCCAGGGATTCCTGCCACACCAAAGGGGCCAGCACCAAAAGCTCTTGCTGCTCTTCAAGGAGCCAGGCAACCCCATTCACAGCCCCACAAACGATGGCGCTCTCGCTTTCGAGAGCCTCCCAAAGTCCAATATTAGCTGCCTGCACCCCTCGGTACGGCCGGAGCCCGGCTCAGCAATTGCGAACGTCCAGGGATTCCTCCCACACCAAAGGGGCCAGGACCAAAAGCTCTTGCTGCTCTTCAAGGAGCCAGGCAACCCCATTCACAGCCCCACAAACAATGGCGCTCTCTCTTGCGACAGCCTCCCAAAGTCCAATACTAGCTGCCTGCACCCCTTGGTACGGCCGGAGCCCGGCTCAGCAATTGCGAACGTCCGGGGATTCCTCCCACACCAAAGGGGCCAGGACCAAAAGCTCTTGCTGCTCTTCAAGGAGCCAGGCAACCCCATTCACAGCCCCACAAATGATGGCGCTCTCTCTTGCGACAGCCTCCCAAAGTCCAATACTACCTGCCTGCACCCCTCGGTACGGCCGGACCCCGGCTCAGGAACTGCAAACGTCCAGGGATTCCTCCCACACCAAAGGGGCCAGGACCAAAAGCTCTTGCTGCTCTTCAAGGAGCCAGGCAACCCCATTCACAGCCCCACAAACGCTGGCGCTCTCTCTTGCGACAGCCTCCCAAAGTCCAATACTAGCTGCCTGCACCACCGAGTACAGCCGGAGCCCGGCTCAGCAATTGCGAACGTCCAGGGATTCCTGCCACACCAAAGGGGCCAGGACCAAAAGCTCTTGCTGCTCTTCAAGGAGCCAGGCAACCCCATTCACAGCCCCACAAACGATGGCGCTCACTCTTGCGACAGCCTCCCAAAGTCCAATACTACCTGCCTGCACCCCTCGGTACGGCCGGACCCCGGCTCAGCAATTGCGAACGTCCAGGGATTCCTCCCACACCAAAGGTGCCAGGACCAAAAGCTCTTGCTGCTCTTCAAGGAGCCAGGCAACCCCATTCACAGCCCCACAAATGCTGGCGCTCTCTCTTGCGACAGCCTCCCAAAGTCCAATACTACCTGCCTGCACCACCGACTACAGCAGGAGCCCGGCTCAGCAATTGCGAACGTCTGGGGATTCCTCCCACACCAAAGGGGCCAGGACCAAAAGCTCTTGCTGCTCTTCAAGGAGCCAGGCAACCCCATTCACAGCCCCACAAACGATGGCGCTCTCTCTTGTGACAGCCTCCCAAAGTCCAATACTACCTGCCTGCACCCCTCGGTACAGCCGGAGCCCGGCTCAGCAATTGCGAACGTCCAGGGATTCCTCCCACACCAAAGGGGCCAGGACCAAAAGCTCTTGCTGCTCCTCAAGGAGCCAGGCAACCCCATTCACAGCCCCACAAACGATGGCGCTCTCGCTTTCGAGAGCCTCCCAAAGTCCAATATTAGCTGCCTGCACCCCTCGGTACGGCCGGAGCCCGGCTCAGCAATTGCGAACGTCCAGGGATTCCTCCCACACCAAAGGGGCCAGCACCAAAAGCTCTTGCTGCTCTTCAAGGAGCCAGGCAACCCCATTCACAGCCCCACAAACGCTGGCGCTCTCTCTTGCGACAGCCTCCCAAAGTCCAATACTACCTGCCTGCACCCCTCGGTACGGCCGGAGCCCGGCTCAGCAATTGCGAACGTCCAGGGATTCCTGCCACACCAAAGGGGCCAGGACCAAAAGCTCTTGCTGCTCTTCAAGGAGCCAGGCAACCCCATTCACAGCCCCACAAACGCTGGCGCTCTCTCTTGCGACAGCCTCCCAAAGTCCAATACTACCTGCCTGCACCCCTCGGTACGGCCGGAGCCCGGCTCAGCAATTGCAAACGTCCAGGGATTCCTGCCACACCAAAGGTGCCAGGACCAAAAGCTCTTGCTGCTCTTCAAGGAGCCAGGCAACCCCATTCACAGCCCCACAAACGCTGGCGCTCTCTCTTGCGACAGCCTCCCAAAGTCCAATACTACCTGCCTGCACCCCTCGGTACGGCCGGAGCCCGGCTCAGCAATTGCGAACGTCCAGGGATTCCTCCCACACCAAAGGGGCCAGGACCAAAAGCTCTTGCTGCTCTTCAAGGAGCCAGGCAACCCCATTCACAGCCCCACAAACGATGGCGCTCTCTCTTGCGACAGCCTCCCAAAGTCCAATACTAGCTCCCTGCACCCCTCGGTACGGCCGGAGCCCGGCTCAGCAATTGCGAACGTCTGGGGATTCCTCCCACACCAAAGGGGCCAGGACCAAAAGCTCTTGCTGCTCTTCAAGGAGCCAGGCAACCCCATTCACAGCCCCACAAACGATGGCGCTCTCTCTTGCGACAGCCTCCCAAAGTCCAATACTACCTGCCTGCACCCCTCGGTACGGCCGGACCCCGGCTCAGCAATTGCGAACATCCAGGGATTCCTCCCACACCAAAGGGGCCAGCACCAAAAGCTCTTGCTGCTCTTCAAGGAGCCAGGCAACCCCATTCACAGCCCCACAAACGATGGCGCTCTCTCTTGCGACAGCCTCCCAAAGTCCAATACTAGCTGCCTGCACCACCGAGTACAGCCGGAGCCCGGCTCAGGAACTGCAAACGTCCGCGGATTCCTCCCACACCAAAGGGGGCAGGACCAAAAGCTCTAGCTGCTCTTCAAGGAGCCAGGCAACCCCATTCACAGCCCCACAAACGATGGCGCTCTCTCTTGCGACAGCCTCCCAAAGTCCAATACTAGCTGCCTGCACCCCTCGGTACGGCCGGAGCCCGGCTCAGCAATTGCAAACGTCCAGGGATTCCTCCCACACCAAAGGGGCCAGGACCAAAAGCTCTTGCTGCTCTTCAAGGAGCCAGGCAACCCCATTCACAGCCCCACAAACGATGGCGCTCTCTCTTGCGACAGCCTCCCAAAGTCCAATACTACCTGCCTGCACCCCTCGGTACGGCCGGAGCCCGGCTCAGCAATTGCGAAGGTCCGGGGATTCCTGCCACACCAAAGGGGCCAGCACCAAAAGCTCTTGCTGCTCTTCAAGGAGCCAGGCAACCCCATTCACAGCCCCACAAACGCTGGCGCTCTCTCTTGCGACAGCCTCCCAAAGTCCAATACTAGCTCCCTGCACCCCTCGGTACGGCCGGAGCCCGGCTCAGCAATTGCGAACGTCTGGGGATTCCTCCCACACCAAAGGGGCCAGGACCAAAAGCTCTTGCTGCTCTTCAAGGAGCCAGGCAACCCCATTCACAGCCCCACAAACGATGGCGCTCTCTCTTGCGACAGCCTCCCAAAGTCCAATACTAGCTGCCTGCACCCCTCGGTACGGCCGGACCCCGGCTCAGCAATTGCGAACGTCTGGGGATTCCTCCCACACCAAAGGGGCCAGGACCAAAAGCTCTTGCTGCTCTTCAAGGAGCCAGGCAACCCCATTCACAGCCCCACAAACGATGGCGCTCTCTCTTGCGACAGCCTCCCAAAGTCCAATACTACCTGCCTGCACCCCTCGGTACGGCCGGACCCCGGCTCAGCAATTGCGAACGTCCAGGGATTCCTGCCACACCAAAGGGGCCAGGACCAAAAGCTCTTGCTGCTCTTCAAGGAGCCAGGCAACCCCATTCACAGCCCCACAAACGATGGCGCTCTCTCTTGCGACAGCCTCCCAAAGTCCAATACTACCTGCCTGCACCACCGAGTACAGCCGGAGCCCGGCTCAGCAATTGCAAACGTCCAGGGATTCCTGCCACACCAAAGGGGCCAGGACCAAAAGCTCTTGCTGCTCTTCAAGGAGCCAGGCAACCCCATTCACAGCCCCACAAACGATGGCGCTCTCTCTTGCGACAGCCTCCCAAAGTCCAATACTAGCTGCCTGCACCCCTCGGTACGGCCGGAGCCCGGCTCAGCAATTGCAAACGTCCAGGGATTCCTCCCACATCAAAGGGGCCAGGACCAAAAGCTCTTGCTGCTCTTCAAGGAGCCAGGCAACCCCATTCACAGCCCCACAAACGATGGCGCTCTCTCTTGCGACAGCCTCCCAAAGTCCAATACTAGCTGCCTGCACCCCTCGGTACGGCCGGACCCCGGCTCAGCAATTGCGAACATCCAGGGATTCCTCCCACACCAAAGGGGCCAGCACCAAAAGCTCTTGCTGCTCTTCAAGGAGCCAGGCAACCCCATTCACAGCCCCACAAACGCTGGTGCTCTCTCTTGCGACAGCCTCCCAAAGTCCAATACTAGCTGCCTGCACCCCTCGGTACGGCCGGAGCCCGGCTCAGCAATTGCGAACGTCCAGGGATTCCTCCCACACCAAACGGGCCAGCACCAAAAGCTCTTGCTGCTCTTCAAGGAGCCAGGCAACCCCATTCACAGCCCCACAAACGATGGCGCTCTCTCTTGCGACAGCCTCCCAAAGTCCAATACTACCTGCCTGCACCACCGAGTACAGCCGGAGCCCGGCTCAGCAATTGCGAAGGTCCGGGGATTCCTGCCACACCAAAGGGGCCAGGACCAAAAGCTCTTGCTGCTCTTCAAGGAGCCAGGCAACCCCATTCACAGCCCCACAAACAATGGCGCTCTCTCTTGCGACAGCCTCCCAAAGTCCAATACTAGCTGCCTGCACCACCGAGTACAGCCGGAGCCCAGGTCAGGAACTGCAAACGTCCAGGGATTCCTCCCACACCAAAGGGGCCAGGACCAAAAGCTCTTGCTGCTCTTCAAGGAGCCAAGCAACCCCATTCACAGCCCCACAAACGATGGCGCTCTCTCTTGCGACAGCCTCCCTAAGTCCAATACTACCTGCCTGCACCCCTTGGTACGGCCGGAGCCCGGCTCAGCAATTGCGAACGTCCAGGGATTCCTCCACACCAAAGGTGCCAGGACCAAAAGCTCTTGCTGCTCTTCAAGGAGCCAGGCAACCCCATTCACAGCCCCACAAACGCTGGCGCTCTCTCTTGCGACAGCCTCCCAAAGTCCAATACTACCTGCCTGCACCACCGACTACAGCCGGAGCCCGGCTCAGGAACTGTGAACGTCCAGGGATTCCTCCCACACCAAAGGGGCCAGGACCAAAAGCTCTTGCTGCTCTTCAAGGAGCCAGGCAACCCCATTCACAGCCCCACAAACGATGGTGCTCTCTCTTGCGACAGCCTCCCAAAGTCCAATACTAGCTGCCTGCACCCCTCGGTACAGCCGGAGCCCGGCTCAGCAATTGCAAACGTCCAGGGATTCCTGCCACACCAAAGGGGCCAGGACCAAAAGCTCTTGCTGCTCTTCAAGGAGCCAGGCAACCCCATTCACAGCCCCACAAACGATGGCGCTCTCTCTTGCGACAGCCTCCCAAAGTCCAATACTACCTGCCTGCACCCCTTGGTACAGCCGGAGCCCAGCTCAGCAATTGCAAACGTCCAGGGATTCCTCCCACACCAAAGGGGCCAGGACCAAAAGCTCTTGCTGCTCTTCAAGGAGCCAGGCAACCCCATTCACAGCCCCACAAACGATGGCGCTCTCTCTTGCGACAGCCTCCCAAAGTCCAATACTAGCTGCCTGCACCACCGAGTACAGCCGGAGCCCGGCTCAGGAACTGTAAACGTCTGGGGATTCCTCCCACACCAAAGGGGCCAGCACCAAAAGCTCTTGCTGCTCTTCAAGGAGCCAGGCAACCCCATTCACAGCCCCACAAACGCTGGCGCTCTCTCTTGCGACAGCCTCCCAAAGTCCAATACTAGCTGCCTGCACCCCTCGGTACGGCCGGAGCCCGGCTCAGCAATTGCGAACGTCCAGGGATTCCTGCCACACCAAAGGGGCCAGGACCAAAAGCTCTTGCTGCTCTTCAAGGAGCCAGGCAACCCCATTCACAGCCCCACAAACGATGGCGCTCTCTCTTGCGACAGCCTCCCAAAGTCCAATACTACCTGCCTGCACCCCTCGGTACGGCCGGAGCCCGGCTCAGCAATTGTGAACGTCCAGGGATTCCTCCCACACCAAAGGGGCCAGGACCAAAAGCTCTTGCTGCTCTTCAAGGAGCCAGGCAACCCCATTCACAGCCCCACAAACGATGGCGCTCTCTCTTGCGACAGCCTCCCAAAGTCCAATACTAGCTGCCTGCACCCCTCGGTACGGCCGGAGCCCGGCTCAGCAATTGCGAACATCCAGGGATTCCTCCCACACCAAAGGGGCCAGGACCAAAAGCTCTTGCTGCTCTTCAAGGAGCCAGGCAACCCCATTCACAGCCCCACAAACGATGGCGCTCTCTCTTGCGACAGCCTCCCAAAGTCCAATACTAGCTCCCTGCACCCCTCGGTACGGCCGGAGCCCGGCTCAGCAATTGCGAACGTCTGGGGATTCCTCCCACACCAAAGGGGCCAGGACCAAAAGCTCTTGCTGCTCTTCAAGGAGCCAGGCAACCCCATTCACAGCCCCACAAACGATGGCGCTCTCTCTTGCGACAGACTCCCAAAGTCCAATACTAGCTGCCTGCACCCCTCGGTACGGCCGGAGCCCGGCTCAGCAATTGCGAACATCCAGGGATTCCTGCCACACCAAAGGGGCCAGGACCAAAAGCTCTTGCTGCTCTTCAAGGAGCCAGGCAACCCCATTCACAGCCCCACAAACGATGGCGCTCTCTCTTGCGACAGCCTCCCAAAGTCCAATACTAGCTGCCTGCACCACCGAGTACAGCCGGAGCTTGGCTCAGGAACTGTAAACATCTGGGGATTCCTCCCACACCAAAGGGGCCAGGACCAAAAGCTCTTGCTGCTCTTCAAGGAGCCAGGCAACCCCATTCACAGCCCCACAAACGATGGCGCTCTCTCTTGCGACAGCCTCCCAAAGTCCAATACTACCTGCCTGCACCACCGAGTACAGCCGGAGCCCGGCTCAGCAATTGCAAACGTCCAGGGATTCCTGCCACACCAAAGGGGCCAGGACCAAAAGCTCTTGCTGCTCTTCAAGGAGCCAGGCAACCCCATTCACAGCCCCACAAACGCTGGCGCTCTCTCTTGCGACAGCCTCCCAAAGTCCAATACTAGCTGCCTGCACCACCGAGTACAGCTGGAGCCCGGCTCAGGAACTGCGAACGTCCAGGGATTCCTCCCACACCAAAAGTGCCAGGACCAAAAGCTCTTGCTGCTCTTCAAGGAGCCAGGCAACCCCATTCACAGCCCCACAAACGATGGCGCTCACTCTTGCGACAGCCTCCCAAAGTCCAATACTACCTGCCTGCACCCCTCGGTACGGCCGGACCCCGGCTCAGCAATTGCGAACGTCCAGGGATTCCTCCCACACCAAAGGTGCCAGGACCAAAAGCTCTTGCTGCTCTTCAAGGAGCCAGGCAACCCCATTCACAGCCCCACAAACGCTGGCGCTCTCTCTTGCGACAGCCTCCCAAAGTCCAATACTACCTGCCTGCACCACCGAGTACAGCCGGAGCCCGGCTCAGCAATTGCGAACGTCCGGGGATTCCTCCCACACCAAAGGGGCCAGGACCAAAAGCTCTTGCTGCTCTTCAAGGAGCCAGGCAACCCCATTCACAGCCCCACAAACGCTGGCGCTCTCTCTTGCGACAGCCTCCCAAAGTCCAATACTACCTGCCTGCACCCCTCGGTACGGCCGGAGCCCGGCTCAGCAATTGCGAACGTCCAGGGATTCCTGCCACACCAAAGGGGCCAGCACCAAAAGCTCTTGCTGCTCTTCAAGGAGCCAGGCAACCCCATTCACAGCCCCACAAACGATGGCGCTCTCGCTTTCGAGAGCCTCCCAAAGTCCAATATTAGCTGCCTGCACCCCTCGGTACGGCCGGACCCCGGCTCAGCAATTGCGAACGTCCAGGGATTCCTCCCACACCAAAGGGGCCAGGACCAAAAGCTCTTGCTGCTCTTCAAGGAGCCAGGCAACCCCATTCACAGCCCCACAAACGATGGCGCTCTCTCTTGCGACAGCCTCCCAAAGTCCAATACTACCTGCCTGCACCCCTCGGTACGGCCGGACCCCGGCTCAGCAATTGCGAACATCCAGGGATTCCTCCCACACCAAAGGGGCCAGCACCAAAAGCTCTTGCTGCTCTTCAAGGAGCCAGGCAACCCCATTCACAGCCCCACAAACGCTGGTGCTCTCTCTTGCGACAGCCTCCCAAAGTCCAATACTAGCTGCCTGCACCCCTCGGTACGGCCGGAGCCCGGCTCAGCAATTGCGAACGTCCAGGGATTCCTCCCACACCAAACGGGCCAGCACCAAAAGCTCTTGCTGCTCTTCAAGGAGCCAGGCAACCCCATTCACAGCCCCACAAACGATGGCGCTCTCTCTTGCGACAGCCTCCCAAAGTCCAATACTACCTGCCTGCACCACCGAGTACAGCCGGAGCCCGGCTCAGCAATTGCGAAGGTCCGGGGATTCCTGCCACACCAAAGGGGCCAGGACCAAAAGCTCTTGCTGCTCTTCAAGGAGCCAGGCAACCCCATTCACAGCCCCACAAACAATGGCGCTCTCTCTTGCGACAGCCTCCCAAAGTCCAATACTAGCTGCCTGCACCACCGAGTACAGCCGGAGCCCAGGTCAGGAACTGCAAACGTCCAGGGATTCCTCCCACACCAAAGGGGCCAGGACCAAAAGCTCTTGCTGCTCTTCAAGGAGCCAAGCAACCCCATTCACAGCCCCACAAACGATGGCGCTCTCTCTTGCGACAGCCTCCCTAAGTCCAATACTACCTGCCTGCACCCCTTGGTACGGCCGGAGCCCGGCTCAGCAATTGCGAACGTCCAGGGATTCCTCCACACCAAAGGTGCCAGGACCAAAAGCTCTTGCTGCTCTTCAAGGAGCCAGGCAACCCCATTCACAGCCCCACAAACGCTGGCGCTCTCTCTTGCGACAGCCTCCCAAAGTCCAATACTACCTGCCTGCACCACCGACTACAGCCGGAGCCCGGCTCAGGAACTGTGAACGTCCAGGGATTCCTCCCACACCAAAGGGGCCAGGACCAAAAGCTCTTGCTGCTCTTCAAGGAGCCAGGCAACCCCATTCACAGCCCCACAAACGATGGTGCTCTCTCTTGCGACAGCCTCCCAAAGTCCAATACTAGCTGCCTGCACCCCTCGGTACAGCCGGAGCCCGGCTCAGCAATTGCAAACGTCCAGGGATTCCTGCCACACCAAAGGGGCCAGGACCAAAAGCTCTTGCTGCTCTTCAAGGAGCCAGGCAACCCCATTCACAGCCCCACAAACGATGGCGCTCTCTCTTGCGACAGCCTCCCAAAGTCCAATACTACCTGCCTGCACCCCTTGGTACAGCCGGAGCCCAGCTCAGCAATTGCAAACGTCCAGGGATTCCTCCCACACCAAAGGGGCCAGGACCAAAAGCTCTTGCTGCTCTTCAAGGAGCCAGGCAACCCCATTCACAGCCCCACAAACGATGGCGCTCTCTCTTGCGACAGCCTCCCAAAGTCCAATACTAGCTGCCTGCACCACCGAGTACAGCCGGAGCCCGGCTCAGGAACTGTAAACGTCTGGGGATTCCTCCCACACCAAAGGGGCCAGCACCAAAAGCTCTTGCTGCTCTTCAAGGAGCCAGGCAACCCCATTCACAGCCCCACAAACGCTGGCGCTCTCTCTTGCGACAGCCTCCCAAAGTCCAATACTAGCTGCCTGCACCCCTCGGTACGGCCGGAGCCCGGCTCAGCAATTGCGAACGTCCAGGGATTCCTGCCACACCAAAGGGGCCAGGACCAAAAGCTCTTGCTGCTCTTCAAGGAGCCAGGCAACCCCATTCACAGCCCCACAAACGCTGGCGCTCTCTCTTGCGACAGCCTCCCAAAGTCCAATACTACCTGCCTGCACCCCTCGGTACAGCCGGAGCCCGGCTCAGCAATTGTGAACGTCCAGGGATTCCTCCCACACCAAAGGGGCCAGGACCAAAAGCTCTTGCTGCTCTTCAAGGAGCCAGGCAACCCCATTCACAGCCCCACAAACGATGGCGCTCTCTCTTGCGACAGCCTCCCAAAGTCCAATACTACCTGCCTGCACCCCTCGGTACGGCCGGAGCCCGGCTCAGCAATTGCGAACATCCAGGGATTCCTCCCACACCAAAGGGGCCAGGACCAAAAGCTCTTGCTGCTCTTCAAGGAGCCAGGCAACCCCATTCACAGCCCCACAAACGATGGCGCTCTCTCTTGCGACAGCCTCCCAAAGTCCAATACTACCTGCCTGCACCCCTCGGTACGGCCGGAGCCCGGCTCAGCAATTGCGAACGTCCAGGGATTCCTCCACACCAAAGGTGCCAGGACCAAAAGCTCTTGCTGCTCTTCAAGGAGCCAGGCAACCCCATTCACAGCCCCACAAACGCTGGCGCTCTCTCTTGCGACAGCCTCCCAAAGTCCAATACTACCTGCCTGCACCACCGACTACAGCCGGAGCCCGGCTCAGGAACTGTGAACGTCCAGGGATTCCTCCCACACCAAAGGGGCCAGGACCAAAAGCTCTTGCTGCTCTTCAAGGAGCCAGGCAACCCCATTCACAGCCCCACAAACGATGGTGCTCTCTCTTGCGACAGCCTCCCAAAGTCCAATACTAGCTGCCTGCACCCCTCGGTACAGCCGGAGCCCGGCTCAGCAATTGCAAACGTCCAGGGATTCCTGCCACACCAAAGGGGCCAGGACCAAAAGCTCTTGCTGCTCTTCAAGGAGCCAGGCAACCCCATTCACAGCCCCACAAACGATGGCGCTCTCTCTTGCGACAGCCTCCCAAAGTCCAATACTACCTGCCTGCACCCCTTGGTACAGCCGGAGCCCAGCTCAGCAATTGCAAACGTCCAGGGATTCCTCCCACACCAAAGGGGCCAGGACCAAAAGCTCTTGCTGCTCTTCAAGGAGCCAGGCAACCCCATTCACAGCCCCACAAACGATGGCGCTCTCTCTTGCGACAGCCTCCCAAAGTCCAATACTAGCTGCCTGCACCACCGAGTACAGCCGGAGCCCGGCTCAGGAACTGTAAACGTCTGGGGATTCCTCCCACACCAAAGGGGCCAGCACCAAAAGCTCTTGCTGCTCTTCAAGGAGCCAGGCAACCCCATTCACAGCCCCACAAACGCTGGCGCTCTCTCTTGCGACAGCCTCCCAAAGTCCAATACTAGCTGCCTGCACCCCTCGGTACGGCCGGAGCCCGGCTCAGCAATTGCGAACGTCCAGGGATTCCTGCCACACCAAAGGGGCCAGGACCAAAAGCTCTTGCTGCTCTTCAAGGAGCCAGGCAACCCCATTCACAGCCCCACAAACGCTGGCGCTCTCTCTTGCGACAGCCTCCCAAAGTCCAATACTACCTGCCTGCACCCCTCGGTACAGCCGGAGCCCGGCTCAGCAATTGTGAACGTCCAGGGATTCCTCCCACACCAAAGGGGCCAGGACCAAAAGCTCTTGCTGCTCTTCAAGGAGCCAGGCAACCCCATTCACAGCCCCACAAACGATGGCGCTCTCTCTTGCGACAGCCTCCCAAAGTCCAATACTACCTGCCTGCACCCCTCGGTACGGCCGGAGCCCGGCTCAGCAATTGCGAACATCCAGGGATTCCTCCCACACCAAAGGGGCCAGGACCAAAAGCTCTTGCTGCTCTTCAAGGAGCCAGGCAACCCCATTCACAGCCCCACAAACGATGGCGCTCTCTCTTGCGACAGCCTCCCAAAGTCCAATACTACCTGCCTGCACCCCTCGGTACGGCCGGAGCCCGGCTCAGCAATTGCGAACGTCTGGGGATTCCTCCCACACCAAAGGGGCCAGGACCAAAAGCTCTTGCTGCTCTTCAAGGAGCCAGGCAACCCCATTCACAGCCCCACAAACGATGGCGCTCTCTCTTGCGACAGACTCCCAAAGTCCAATACTAGCTGCCTGCACCCCTCGGTACGGCCGGAGCCCGGCTCAGCAATTGCGAACATCCAGGGATTCCTGCCACACCAAAGGGGCCAGGACCAAAAGCTCTTGCTGCTCTTCAAGGAGCCAGGCAACCCCATTCACAGCCCCACAAACGATGGCGCTCTCTCTTGCGACAGCCTCCCAAAGTCCAATACTAGCTGCCTGCACCACCGAGTACAGCCGGAGCTTGGCTCAGGAACTGTAAACGTCTGGGGATTCCTCCCACACCAAAGGGGCCAGGACCAAAAGCTCTTGCTGCTCTTCAAGGAGCCAGGCAACCCCATTCACAGCCCCACAAACGATGGCGCTCTCTCTTGCGACAGCCTCCCAAAGTCCAATACTACCTGCCTGCACCACCGAGTACAGCCGGAGCCCGGCTCAGCAATTGCAAACGTCCAGGGATTCCTGCCACACCAAAGGGGCCAGGACCAAAAGCTCTTGCTGCTCTTCAAGGAGCCAGGCAACCCCATTCACAGCCCCACAAACGCTGGCGCTCTCTCTTGCGACAGCCTCCCAAAGTCCAATACTAGCTGCCTGCACCACCGAGTACAGCTGGAGCCCGGCTCAGGAACTGCGAACGTCCAGGGATTCCTCCCACACCAAAAGTGCCAGGACCAAAAGCTCTTGCTGCTCTTCAAGGAGCCAGGCAACCCCATTCACAGCCCCACAAACGATGGCGCTCTCTCTTGCGACAGCCTCCCAAAGTCCAATACTAGCTGCCTGCACCCCTCGGTACGGCCGGACCCCGGCTCAGCAATTGCGAACATCCAGGGATTCCTCCCACACCAAAGGGGCCAGCACCAAAAGCTCTTGCTGCTCTTCAAGGAGCCAGGCAACCCCATTCACAGCCCCACAAACGCTGGTGCTCTCTCTTGCGACAGCCTCCCAAAGTCCAATACTAGCTGCCTGCACCCCTCGGTACGGCCGGAGCCCGGCTCAGCAATTGCGAACGTCCAGGGATTCCTCCCACACCAAACGGGCCAGCACCAAAAGCTCTTGCTGCTCTTCAAGGAGCCAGGCAACCCCATTCACAGCCCCACAAACGATGGCGCTCTCTCTTGCGACAGCCTCCCAAAGTCCAATACTACCTGCCTGCACCACCGAGTACAGCCGGAGCCCGGCTCAGCAATTGCGAAGGTCCGGGGATTCCTGCCACACCAAAGGGGCCAGGACCAAAAGCTCTTGCTGCTCTTCAAGGAGCCAGGCAACCCCATTCACAGCCCCACAAACAATGGCGCTCTCTCTTGCGACAGCCTCCCAAAGTCCAATACTAGCTGCCTGCACCACCGAGTACAGCCGGAGCCCAGGTCAGGAACTGCAAACGTCCAGGGATTCCTCCCACACCAAAGGGGCCAGGACCAAAAGCTCTTGCTGCTCTTCAAGGAGCCAAGCAACCCCATTCACAGCCCCACAAACGATGGCGCTCTCTCTTGCGACAGCCTCCCTAAGTCCAATACTACCTGCCTGCACCCCTTGGTACGGCCGGAGCCCGGCTCAGCAATTGCGAACGTCCAGGGATTCCTCCACACCAAAGGTGCCAGGACCAAAAGCTCTTGCTGCTCTTCAAGGAGCCAGGCAACCCCATTCACAGCCCCACAAACGCTGGCGCTCTCTCTTGCGACAGCCTCCCAAAGTCCAATACTACCTGCCTGCACCACCGACTACAGCCGGAGCCCGGCTCAGGAACTGTGAACGTCCAGGGATTCCTCCCACACCAAAGGGGCCAGGACCAAAAGCTCTTGCTGCTCTTCAAGGAGCCAGGCAACCCCATTCACAGCCCCACAAACGATGGTGCTCTCTCTTGCGACAGCCTCCCAAAGTCCAATACTAGCTGCCTGCACCCCTCGGTACAGCCGGAGCCCGGCTCAGCAATTGCAAACGTCCAGGGATTCCTGCCACACCAAAGGGGCCAGGACCAAAAGCTCTTGCTGCTCTTCAAGGAGCCAGGCAACCCCATTCACAGCCCCACAAACGATGGCGCTCTCTCTTGCGACAGCCTCCCAAAGTCCAATACTACCTGCCTGCACCCCTTGGTACAGCCGGAGCCCAGCTCAGCAATTGCAAACGTCCAGGGATTCCTCCCACACCAAAGGGGCCAGGACCAAAAGCTCTTGCTGCTCTTCAAGGAGCCAGGCAACCCCATTCACAGCCCCACAAACGATGGCGCTCTCTCTTGCGACAGCCTCCCAAAGTCCAATACTAGCTGCCTGCACCACCGAGTACAGCCGGAGCCCGGCTCAGGAACTGTAAACGTCTGGGGATTCCTCCCACACCAAAGGGGCCAGCACCAAAAGCTCTTGCTGCTCTTCAAGGAGCCAGGCAACCCCATTCACAGCCCCACAAACGCTGGCGCTCTCTCTTGCGACAGCCTCCCAAAGTCCAATACTAGCTGCCTGCACCCCTCGGTACGGCCGGAGCCCGGCTCAGCAATTGCGAACGTCCAGGGATTCCTCCCACACCAAAGGGGCCAGGACCAAAAGCTCTTGCTGCTCTTCAAGGAGCCAGGCAACCCCATTCACAGCCCCACAAACGCTGGCGCTCTCTCTTGCGACAGCCTCCCAAAGTCCAATACTACCTGCCTGCACCCCTCGGTACGGCCGGAGCCCGGCTCAGCAATTGTGAACGTCCAGGGATTCCTCCCACACCAAAGGGGCCAGGACCAAAAGCTCTTGCTGCTCTTCAAGGAGCCAGGCAACCCCATTCACAGCCCCACAAACGATGGCGCTCTCTCTTGCGACAGCCTCCCAAAGTCCAATACTACCTGCCTGCACCCCTCGGTACGGCCGGAGCCCGGCTCAGCAATTGCGAACATCCAGGGATTCCTCCCACACCAAAGGGGCCAGCACCAAAAGCTCTTGCTGCTCTTCAAGGAGCCAGGCAACCCCATTCACAGCCCCACAAACGATGGCGCTCTCTCTTGCGACAGCCTCCCAAAGTCCAATACTAGCTCCCTGCACCCCTCGGTACGGCCGGAGCCCGGCTCAGCAATTGCGAACGTCTGGGGATTCCTCCCACACCAAAGGGGCCAGGACCAAAAGCTCTTGCTGCTCTTCAAGGAGCCAGGCAACCCCATTCACAGCCCCACAAACGATGGCGCTCTCTCTTGCGACAGACTCCCAAAGTCCAATACTAGCTGCCTGCACCCCTCGGTACGGCCGGAGCCCGGCTCAGCAATTGCGAACATCCAGGGATTCCTGCCACACCAAAGGGGCCAGGACCAAAAGCTCTTGCTGCTCTTCAAGGAGCCAGGCAACCCCATTCACAGCCCCACAAACGATGGCGCTCTCTCTTGCGACAGCCTCCCAAAGTCCAATACTAGCTGCCTGCACCACCGAGTACAGCCGGAGCTTGGCTCAGGAACTGTAAACGTCTGGGGATTCCTCCCACACCAAAGGGGCCAGGACCAAAAGCTCTTGCTGCTCTTCAAGGAGCCAGGCAACCCCATTCACAGCCCCACAAACGATGGCGCTCTCTCTTGCGACAGCCTCCCAAAGTCCAATACTACCTGCCTGCACCACCGAGTACAGCCGGAGCCCGGCTCAGCAATTGCAAACGTCCAGGGATTCCTGCCACACCAAAGGGGCCAGGACCAAAAGCTCTTGCTGCTCTTCAAGGAGCCAGGCAACCCCATTCACAGCCCCACAAACGCTGGCGCTCTCTCTTGCGACAGCCTCCCAAAGTCCAATACTAGCTGCCTGCACCACCGAGTACAGCTGGAGCCCGGCTCAGGAACTGCGAACGTCCAGGGATTCCTCCCACACCAAAAGTGCCAGGACCAAAAGCTCTTGCTGCTCTTCAAGGAGCCAGGCAACCCCATTCACAGCCCCACAAACGATGGCGCTCACTCTTGCGACAGCCTCCCAAAGTCCAATACTAGCTGCCTGCACCCCTCGGTACGGCCGGAGCCCGGCTCAGCAATTGCGAACGTCCAGGGATTCCTCCCACACCAAAGGTGCCAGGACCAAAAGCTCTTGCTGCTCTTCAAGGAGCCAGGCAACCCCATTCACAGCCCCACAAACGCTGGCGCTCTCTCTTGCGACAGCCTCCCAAAGTCCAATACTACCTGCCTGCACCACCGACTACAGCAGGAGCCCGGCTCAGCAATTGCGAACGTCCGGGGATTCCTCCCACACCAAAGGGGCCAGGACCAAAAGCTCTTGCTGCTCTTCAAGGAGCCAGGCAACCCCATTCACAGCCCCACAAACGATGGCGCTCTCTCTTGCGACAGCCTCCCAAAGTCCAATACTACCTGCCTGCACCCCTCGGTACGGCCGGAGCCCGGCTCAGGAACTGCAAACGTCCAGGGATTCCTGCCACACCAAAGGGGCCAGCACCAAAAGCTCTTGCTGCTCTTCAAGGAGCCAGGCAACCCCATTCACAGCCCCACAAACGATGGCGCTCTCTCTTTCGAGAGCCTCCCAAAGTCCAATATTAGCTGCCTGCACCCCTCGGTACGGCCGGACCCCGGCTCAGCAATTGCGAACGTCCAGGGATTCCTCCCACACCAAAGGGGCCAGGACCAAAAGCTCTTGCTGCTCTTCAAGGAGCCAGGCAACCCCATTCACAGCCCCACAAACGATGGCGCTCTCTCTTGCGACAGCCTCCCAAAGTCCAATACTACCTGCCTGCACCCCTCGGTACGGCCGGAGCCCGGCTCAGCAATTGCGAACATCCAGGGATTCCTCCCACACCAAAGGGGCCAGCACCAAAAGCTCTTGCTGCTCTTCAAGGAGCCAGGCAACCCCATTCACAGCCCCACAAACGCTGGTGCTCTCTCTTGCGACAGCCTCCCAAAGTCCAATACTAGCTGCCTGCACCCCTCGGTACGGCCGGAGCCCGGCTCAGCAATTGCGAACGTCCAGGGATTCCTCCCACACCAAAGGTGCCAGGACCAAAAGCTCTTGCTGCTCTTCAAGGAGCCAGGCAACCCCATTCACAGCCCCACAAACGATGGCGCTCTCTCTTGCGACAGCCTCCCAAAGTCCAATACTACCTGCCTGCACCACCGAGTACAGCCGGAGCCCGGCTCAGCAATTGCGAAGGTCCGGGGATTCCTGCCACACCAAAGGGGCCAGGACCAAAAGCTCTTGCTGCTCTTCAAGGAGCCAGGCAACCCCATTCACAGCCCCACAAACAATGGCGCTCTCTCTTGCGACAGCCTCCCAAAGTCCAATACTAGCTGCCTGCACCACCGAGTACAGCCGGAGCCCAGGTCAGGAACTGCAAACGTCCAGGGATTCCTCCCACACCAAAGGGGCCAGGACCAAAAGCTCTTGCTGCTCTTCAAGGAGCCAAGCAACCCCATTCACAGCCCCACAAACGATGGCGCTCTCTCTTGCGACAGCCTCCCTAAGTCCAATACTACCTGCCTGCACCCCTCGGTACGGCCGGAGCCCGGCTCAGCAATTGCGAACGTCCAGGGATTCCTCCACACCAAAGGTGCCAGGACCAAAAGCTCTTGCTGCTCTTCAAGGAGCCAGGCAACCCCATTCACAGCCCCACAAACGCTGGCGCTCTCTCTTGCGACAGCCTCCCAAAGTCCAATACTACCTGCCTGCACCACCGACTACAGCCGGAGCCCGGCTCAGGAACTGTGAACGTCCAGGGATTCCTCCCACACCAAAGGGGCCAGGACCAAAAGCTCTTGCTGCTCTTCAAGGAGCCAGGCAACCCCATTCACAGCCCCACAAACGATGGTGCTCTCTCTTGCGACAGCCTCCCAAAGTCCAATACTAGCTGCCTGCACCCCTCGGTACAGCCGGAGCCCGGCTCAGCAATTGCAAACGTCCAGGGATTCCTGCCACACCAAAGGGGCCAGGACCAAAAGCTCTTGCTGCTCTTCAAGGAGCCAGGCAACCCCATTCACAGCCCCACAAACGATGGCGCTCTCTCTTGCGACAGCCTCCCAAAGTCCAATACTACCTGCCTGCACCCCTTGGTACAGCCGGAGCCCAGCTCAGCAATTGCAAACGTCCAGGGATTCCTCCCACACCAAAGGGGCCAGGACCAAAAGCTCTTGCTGCTCTTCAAGGAGCCAGGCAACCCCATTCACAGCCCCACAAACGATGGCGCTCTCTCTTGCGACAGCCTCCCAAAGTCCAATACTAGCTGCCTGCACCACCGAGTACAGCCGGAGCCCGGCTCAGGAACTGTAAACGTCTGGGGATTCCTCCCACACCAAAGGGGCCAGCACCAAAAGCTCTTGCTGCTCTTCAAGGAGCCAGGCAACCCCATTCACAGCCCCACAAACGATGGCGCTCTCTCTTGCGACAGCCTCCCAAAGTCCAATACTAGCTGCCTGCACCCCTCGGTACGGCCGGAGCCCGGCTCAGCAATTGCGAACGTCCAGGGATTCCTGCCACACCAAAGGGGCCAGGACCAAAAGCTCTTGCTGCTCTTCAAGGAGCCAGGCAACCCCATTCACAGCCCCACAAACGCTGGCGCTCTCTCTTGCGACAGCCTCCCAAAGTCCAATACTACCTGCCTGCACCCCTCGGTACGGCCGGAGCCCGGCTCAGCAATTGCGAACGTCCAGGGATTCCTCCCACACCAAAGGGGCCAGGACCAAAAGCTCTTGCTGCTCTTCAAGGAGCCAGGCAACCCCATTCACAGCCCCACAAACGATGGCGCTCTCTCTTGCGACAGCCTCCCAAAGTCCAATACTACCTGCCTGCACCCCTCGGTACGGCCGGAGCCCGGCTCAGCAATTGCGAACATCCAGGGATTCCTCCCACACCAAAGGGGCCAGGACCAAAAGCTCTTGCTGCTCTTCAAGGAGCCAGGCAACCCCATTCACAGCCCCACAAACGATGGCGCTCTCTCTTGCGACAGCCTCCCAAAGTCCAATACTAGCTCCCTGCACCCCTCGGTACGGCCGGAGCCCGGCTCAGCAATTGCGAACGTCTGGGGATTCCTCCCACACCAAAGGGGCCAGGACCAAAAGCTCTTGCTGCTCTTCAAGGAGCCAGGCAACCCCATTCACAGCCCCACAAACGATGGCGCTCTCTCTTGCGACAGCCTCCCAAAGTCCAATACTAGCTGCCTGCACCACCGAGTACAGCCGGAGCTTGGCTCAGGAACTGTAAACGTCTGGGGATTCCTCCCACACCAAAGGGGCCAGGACCAAAAGCTCTTGCTGCTCTTCAAGGAGCCAGGCAACCCCATTCACAGCCCCACAAACGATGGCGCTCTCTCTTGCGACAGCCTCCCAAAGTCCAATACTACCTGCCTGCACCACCGAGTACAGCCGGAGCCCGGCTCAGCAATTGCAAACGTCCAGGGATTCCTGCCACACCAAAGGGGCCAGGACCAAAAGCTCTTGCTGCTCTTCAAGGAGCCAGGCAACCCCATTCACAGCCCCACAAACGCTGGCGCTCTCTCTTGCGACAGCCTCCCAAAGTCCAATACTAGCTGCCTGCACCACCGAGTACAGCTGGAGCCCGGCTCAGGAACTGCGAACGTCCAGGGATTCCTCCCACACCAAAAGTGCCAGGACCAAAAGCTCTTGCTGCTCTTCAAGGAGCCAGGCAACCCCATTCACAGCCCCACAAACGATGGCGCTCACTCTTGCGACAGCCTCCCAAAGTCCAATACTACCTGCCTGCACCACCGACTACAGCCGGAGCCCGGCTCAGGAACTGTGAACGTCCAGGGATTCCTCCCACACCAAAGGTGCCAGGACCAAAAGCTCTTGCTGCTCTTCAAGGAGCCAGGCAACCCCATTCACAGCCCCACAAACGCTGGCGCTCTCTCTTGCGACAGCCTCCCAAAGTCCAATACTACCTGCCTGCACCACCGACTACAGCAGGAGCCCGGCTCAGCAATTGCGAACGTCCGGGGATTCCTCCCACACCAAAGGGGCCAGGACCAAAAGCTCTTGCTGCTCTTCAAGGAGCCAGGCAACCCCATTCACAGCCCCACAAACGCTGGCGCTCTCTCTTGCGACAGCCTCCCAAAGTCCAATACTACCTGCCTGCACCCCTCGGTACGGCCGGAGCCCGGCTCAGCAATTGCGAACGTCCAGGGATTCCTGCCACACCAAAGGGGCCAGCACCAAAAGCTCTTGCTGCTCTTCAAGGAGCCAGGCAACCCCATTCACAGCCCCACAAACGATGGCGCTCTCGCTTTCGAGAGCCTCCCAAAGTCCAATACTAGCTGCCTGCGCCGCTCGGTACGGCCGGACCCCGGCTCAGCAATTGCGAACGTCCAGGGATTCCTCCCACACCAAAGGGGCCAGGACCAAAAGCTCTTGCTGCTCTTCAAGGAGCCAGGCAACCCCATTCACAGCCCCACAAACGATGGCGCTCTCTCTTGCGACAGCCTCCCAAAGTCCAATACTACCTGCCTGCACCCCTTGGTACGGCCGGAGCCCGGCTAAGCAATTGCGAACGTCCGGGGATTCCTCCCACACCAAAGGGGCCAGGACCAAAAGCTCTTGCTGCTCTTCAAGGAGCCAGGCAACCCCATTCACAGCCCCACAAATGATGGCGCTCTCTCTTGCGACAGCCTCCCAAAGTCCAATACTACCTGCCTGCACCCCTCGGTACGGCCGGAGCCCGGCTCAGGAACTGCAAACGTCCAGGGATTCCTGCCACACCAAAGGGGCCAGGACCAAAAGCTCTTGCTGCTCTTCAAGGAGCCAGGCAACCCCATTTACAGCCCCACAAACGATGGCGCTCTCTCTTGCGACAGCCTCCCAAAGTCCAATACTAGCTGCCTGCACCACCGAGTACAGCCGGAGCCCGGCTCAGCAATTGCGAATGTCCAGGGATTCCTGCCACACCAAAGGGGCCAGGACCAAAAGCTCTTGCTGCTCTTCAAGGAGCCAGGCAACCCCATTCACAGCCCCACAAACGCTGGCGCTCACTCTTGCGACAGCCTCCCAAAGTCCAATACTACCTGCCTGCACCCCTCGGTACGGCCAGACCCCGGCTCAGCAATTGCGAACGTCCAGGGATTCCTCCCACACCAAAGGTGCCAGGACCAAAAGCTCTTGCTGCTCTTCAAGGAGCCAGGCAACCCCATTCACAGCCCCACAAATGCTGGCGCTCTCTCTTGCGACAGCCTCCCAAAGTCCAATACTACCTGCCTGCGCCGCTCGGTACAGCCGGAGCCCGGCTCAGCAATTGCGAACGTCCGGGGATTCCTCCCACACCAAAGGGGCCAGGACCAAAAGCTCTTGCTGCTCTTCAAGGAGCCAGGCAACCCCATTCACAGCCCCACAAACGATGGCGCTCTCTCTTGTGACAGCCTCCCAAAGTCCAATACTACCTGCCTGCACCCCTCGGTACAGCCGGAGCCCGGCTCAGCAATTGCGAACGTCCAGGGATTCCTCCCACACCAAAGGGGCCAGGACCAAAAGCTCTTGCTGCTCCTCAAGGAGCCAGGCAACCCCATTCACAGCCCCACAAACGATGGCGCTCTCTCTTGCGACAGCCTCCCAAAGTCCAATATTAGCTGCCTGCACCCCTCGGTACGGCCGGACCCCGGCTCAGCAATTGCGAACGTCCAGGGATTCCTCCCACACCAAAGGGGCCAGGACCAAAAGCTCTTGCTGCTCTTCAAGGAGCCAGGCAACCCCATTCACAGCCCCACAAACGCTGGCGCTCTCTCTTGCGACAGCCTCCCAAAGTCCAATACTACCTGCCTGCACCCCTCGGTACGGCCGGAGCCCGGCTCAGCAATTGCGAACGTCCAGGGATTCCTGCCACACCAAAGGGGCCAGGACCAAAAGCTCTTGCTGCTCTTCAAGGAGCCAGGCAACCCCATTCACAGCCCCACAAACGCTGGCGCTCTCTCTTGCGACAGCCTCCCAAAGTCCAATACTACCTGCCTGCACCCCTCGGTACGGCCGGAGCCCGGCTCAGCAATTGCAAACGTCCAGGGATTCCTGCCACACCAAAGGTGCCAGGACCAAAAGCTCTTGCTGCTCTTCAAGGAGCCAGGCAACCCCATTCACAGCCCCACAAACGATGGCGCTCTCTCTTGCGACAGCCTCCCAAAGTCCAATACTACCTGCCTGCACCCCTCGGTACGGCCGGACCCCGGCTCAGGAACTGCGAACATCCAGGGATTCCTCCCACACCAAAGGGGCCAGGACCAAAAGCTCTTGCTGCTCTTCAAGGAGCCAGGCAACCCCATTCACAGCCCCACAAACGATGGCGCTCTCTCTTGCGACAGCCTCCCAAAGTCCAATACTACCGGCCTGCACCACCGAGTACAGCCGGAGCCCGGCTCAGGAACTGCGAACGTCTGGGGATTCCTCCCACACCAAAGGGGCCAGGACCAAAAGCTCTTGCTGCTCTTCAAGGAGCCAGGCAACCCCATTCACAGCCCCACAAACGATGGCGCTCTCTCTTGCGACAGCCTCCCAAAGTCCAATACTAGCTGCCTGCACCCCTCGGTACGGCCGGACCCCGGCTCAGCAATTGCGAACATCCAGGGATTCCTCCCACACCAAAGGGGCCAGGACCAAAAGCTCTTGCTGCTCTTCAAGGAGCCAGGCAACCCCATTCACAGCCCCACAAACGATGGCGCTCTCTCTTGCGACAGCCTCCCAAAGTCCAATACTAGCTCCCTGCACCCCTCGGTACGGCCGGAGCCCGGCTCAGCAATTGCGAACGTCTGGGGATTCCTCCCACACCAAAGGGGCCAGCACCAAAAGCTCTTGCTGCTCTTCAAGGAGCCAGGCAACCCCATTCACAGCCCCACAAACGATGGCGCTCTCTCTTGCGACAGCCTCCCAAAGTCCAATACTAGCTGCCTGCACCACCGAGTACAGCCGGAGCCCGGCTCAGGAACTGCAAACGTCCGGGGATTCCTCCCACACCAAAGGGGGCAGGACCAAAAGCTCTAGCTGCTCTTCAAGGAGCCAGGCAACCCCAGTCACAGCCCCACAAACGATGGCGCTCTCTCTTGCGACAGCCTCCCAAAGTCCAATACTAGCTGCCTGCACCCCTCGGTACGGCCGGAGCCCGGCTCAGCAATTGCGAACGTCTGGGGATTCCTCCCACACCAAAGGTGCCAGGACCAAAAGCTCTTGCTGCTCTTCAAGGAGCCAGGCAACCCCATTCACAGCCCCACAAACGATGGCGCTCTCTCTTGCGACAGCTTCCCAAAGTCCAATACTAGCTGCCTGCACCCCTCGGTACGGCCGGAGCCCGGCTCAGCAATTGCGAACGTCTGGGGATTCCTCCCACACCAAAGGGGCCAGGACCAAAAGCTCTTGCTGCTCTTCAAGGAGCCAGGCAACCCCATTCACAGCCCCACAAACGATGGCGCTCTCTCTTGCGACAGCCTCCCAAAGTCCAATACTAGCTCCCTGCACCCCTCGGTACGGCCGGAGCCCGGCTCACCAATTGCGAACGTCTGGGGATTCCTCCCACACCAAAGGGGCCAGGACCAAAAGCTCTTGCTGCTCTTCAAGGAGCCAGGCAACCCCATTCACAGCCCCACAAACGCTGGCGCTCACTCTTGCGACAGCCTCCCAAAGTCCAATACTACCTGCCTGCACCACCGAGTACAGCTGGAGCCCGGCTCAGGAACTGCAAACGTCCGGGGATTCCTCCCACACCAAAGGGGGCAGGACCAAAAGCTCTAGCTGCTCTTCAAGGAGCCAGGCAACCCCATTCACAGCCCCACAAACGATGGCGCTCTCTCTTGCGACAGCCTCCCAAAGTCCAATACTAGCTGCCTGCACCCCTCGGTACAGCCGGAGCCCGGCTCAGCAATTGCGAACATCCAGGGATTCCTGCCACACCAAAGGGGCCAGGACCAAAAGCTCTTGCTGCTCTTCAAGGAGCCAGGCAACCCCATTCACAGCCCCACAAACGATGGCGCTCTCTCTTGCGACAGCCTCCCAAAGTCCAATACTACCTGCCTGCACCACCGAGTACAGCCGGAGCCCGGCTCAGGAACTGTAAACGTCTGGGGATTCCTCCCACACCAAAGGGGCCAGCACCAAAAGCTCTTGCTGCTCTTCAAGGAGCCAGGCAACCCCATTCACAGCCCCACAAACGATGGCGCTCTCTCTTGCGACAGCCTCCCAAAGTCCAATACTACCTGCCTGCACCACCGAGTACAGCCGGAGCCCGGCTCAGCAATTGCAAACGTCCAGGGATTCCTGCCACACCAAAGGGGCCAGGACCAAAAGCTCTTGCTGCTCTTCAAGGAGCCAGGCAACCCCATTCACAGCCCCACAAACGATGGCGCTCACTCTTGCGACAGCCTCCCAAAGTCCAATACTACCTGCCTGCACCCCTCGGTACGGCCGGACCCCGGCTCAGCAATTGCGAACGTCCAGGGATTCCTCCCACACCAAAGGGGCCAGGACCAAAAGCTCTTGCTGCTCTTCAAGGAGCCACGCAACCCCATTCACAGCCCCACAAACGATGGCGCTCTCGCTTTCGAGAGCCTCCCAAAGTCCAATATTAGCTGCCTGCACCCCTCGGTACGGCCGGACCCCGGCTCAGCAATTGCGAACGTCCAGGGATTCCTCCCACACCAAAGGGGCCAGGACCAAAAGCTCTTGCTGCTCTTCAAGGAGCCAGGCAACCCCATTCACAGCCCCACAAACAATGGCGCTCTCTCTTGCGACAGCCTCCCAAAGTCCAATACTAGCTGCCTGCACCCCTTGGTACGGCCGGAGCCCGGCTCAGCAATTGCGAACGTCCGGGGATTCCTCCCACACCAAAGGGGCCAGGACCAAAAGCTCTTGCTGCTCTTCAAGGAGCCAGGCAACCCCATTCACAGCCCCACAAATGATGGCGCTCTCTCTTGCGACAGCCTCCCAAAGTCCAATACTACCTGCCTGCACCCCTCGGTACGGCCGGAGCCCGGCTCAGGAACTGCAAACGTCCAGGGATTCCTCCCACACCAAAGGGGCCAGGACCAAAAGCTCTTGCTGCTCTTCAAGGAGCCAGGCAACCCCATTCACAGCCCCACAAACGATGGCGCTCTCTCTTGCGACAGCCTCCCAAAGTCCAATACTAGCTGCCTGCACCACCGAGTACAGCCGGAGCCCGGCTCAGCAATTGCGAACGTCCAGGGATTCCTGCCACACCAAAGGGGCCAGGACCAAAAGCTCTTGCTGCTCTTCAAGGAGCCAGGCAACCCCATTCACAGCCCCACAAACGCTGGCGCTCACTCTTGCGACAGCCTCCCAAAGTCCAATACTACCTGCCTGCACCCCTCGGTACGGCCGGAGCCCGGCTCAGCAATTGCGAACGTCCAGGGATTCCTCCCACACCAAAGGGGCCAGGACCAAAAGCTCTTGCTGCTCTTCAAGGAGCCAGGCAACCCCATTCACAGCCCCACAAATGCTGGCGCTCTCTCTTGCGACAGCCTCCCAAACTCCAATACTACCTGCCTGCACCACCGACTACAGCAGGAGCCCGGCTCAGCAATTGCGAACGTCCGGGGATTCCTCCCACACCAAAGGGGCCAGGACCAAAAGCTCTTGCTGCTCTTCAAGGAGCCAGGCAACCCCATTCACAGCCCCACAAACGATGGCGCTCTCTCTTGTGACAGCCTCCCAAAGTCCAATACTAGCTGCCTGCACCACCGAGTACAGCCGGAGCCCGGCTCAGCAATTGCGAACGTCCAGGGATTCCTCCCACACCAAAGGGGCCAGGACCAAAAGCTCTTGCTGCTCCTCAAGGAGCCAGGCAACCCCATTCACAGCCCCACAAACGATGGCGCTCTCGCTTTCGAGAGCCTCCCAAAGTCCAATATTAGCTGCCTGCACCCCTCGGTACGGCCGGACCCCGGCTCAGCAATTGCGAACGTCTGGGGATTCCTCCCACACCAAAGGGGCCAGCACCAAAAGCTCTTGCTGCTCTTCAAGGAGCCAGGCAACCCCATTCACAGCCCCACAAACGCTGGCGCTCTCTCTTGCGACAGCCTCCCAAAGTCCAATACTACCTGCCTGCACCCCTCGGTACGGCCGGAGCCCGGCTCAGCAATTGCGAACGTCCAGGGATTCCTGCCACACCAAAGGGGCCAGGACCAAAAGCTCTTGCTGCTCTTCAAGGAGCCAGGCAACCCCATTCACAGCCCCACAAACGCTGGCGCTCTCTCTTGCGACAGCCTCCCAAAGTCCAATACTACCTGCCTGCACCCCTCGGTACGGCCGGAGCCCGGCTCAGCAATTGCAAACGTCCAGGGATTCCTGCCACACCAAAGGTGCCAGGACCAAAAGCTCTTGCTGCTCTTCAAGGAGCCAGGCAACCCCATTCACAGCCCCACAAACGCTGGCGCTCTCTCTTGCGACAGCCTCCCAAAGTCCAATACTACCTGCCTGCACCCCTCGGTACGGCCGGAGCCCGGCTCAGCAATTGCGAACATCCAGGGATTCCTCCCACACCAAAGGGGCCAGGACCAAAAGCTCTTGCTGCTCTTCAAGGAGCCAGGCAACCCCATTCACAGCCCCACAAACGATGGCGCTCTCTCTTGCGACAGCCTCCCAAAGTCCAATACTAGCTCCCTGCACCCCTCGGTACGGCCGGAGCCCGGCTCAGCAATTGCGAACGTCTGGGGATTCCTCCCACACCAAAGGGGCCAGGACCAAAAGCTCTTGCTGCTCTTCAAGGAGCCAGGCAACCCCATTCACAGCCCCACAAACGATGGCGCTCTCTCTTGCGACAGCCTCCCAAAGTCCAATACTAGCTGCCTGCACCCCTTGGTACGGCTGGACCCCGGCTCAGCAATTGCGAACATCCAGGGATTCCTCCCACACCAAAGGGGCCAGGACCAAAAGCTCTTGCTGCTCTTCAAGGAGCCAGGCAACCCCATTCACAGCCCCACAAACGATGGCGCTCTCTCTTGCGACAGCCTCCCAAAGTCCAATACTAGCTCCCTGCACCCCTCGGTACGGCCGGAGCCCGGCTCAGCAATTGCGAACGTCTGGGGATTCCTCCCACACCAAAGGGGCCAGGACCAAAAGCTCTTGCTGCTCTTCAAGGAGCCAGGCAACCCCATTCACAGCCCCACAAACGATGGCGCTCTCTCTTGCGACAGCCTCCCAAAGTCCAATACTAGCTCCCTGCACCCCTTGGTACGGCCGGAGCCCGGCTCAGCAATTGCGAACGTCTGGGGATTCCTCCCACACCAAAGGGGCCAGGACCAAAAGCTCTTGCTGCTCTTCAAGGAGCCAGGCAACCCCATTCACAGCCCCACAAACGATGGCGCTCTCTCTTGCGACAGCCTCCCAAAGTCCAATACTACCTGCCTGCACCCCTTGGTACAGCCGGAGCCCGGCTCAGCAATTGCGAACATCCAGGGATTCCTCCCACACCAAAGGGGCCAGGACCAAAAGCTCTTGCTGCTCTTCAAGGAGCCAGGCAACCCCATTCACAGCCCCACAAACGATGGCGCTCTCTCTTGCGACAGCCTCCCAAAGTCCAATACTAGCTCCCTGCACCCCTCGGTACGGCCGGAGCCCGGCTCAGCAATTGCGAACGTCTGGGGATTCCTCCCACACCAAAGGGGCCAGGACCAAAAGCTCTTGCTGCTCTTCAAGGAGCCAGGCAACCCCATTCACAGCCCCACAAACGATGGCGCTCTCTCTTGCGACAGCCTCCCAAAGTCCAATACTACCTGCCTGCACCACCGAGTACAGCCGGAGCCCGGCTCAGGAACTGCAAACGTCCGGGGATTCCTCCCACACCAAAGGGGGCAGGACCAAAAGCTCTAGCTGCTCTTCAAGGAGCCAGGCAACCCCATTCACAGCCCCACAAACGATGGCGCTCTCTCTTGCGACAGCCTCCCAAAGTCCAATACTAGCTGCCTGCACCCCTCGGTACGGCCGGAGCAAGGCTCAGCAATTGCAAACGTCCAGGGATTCCTCCCACACCAAAGGGGCCAGGACCAAAAGCTCTTGCTGCTCTTCAAGGAGCCAGGCAACCCCATTCACAGCCCCACAAACGATGGCGCTCTCTCTTGCGACAGCCTCCCAAAGTCCAATACTACCTGCCTGCACCCCTCGGTACGGCCGGAGCCCGGCTCAGCAATTGCGAACATCCAGGGATTCCTCCCACACCAAAGGGGCCAGGACCAAAAGCTCTTGCTGCTCTTCAAGGAGCCAGGCAACCCCATTCACAGCCCCACAAACGATGGCGCTCTCTCTTGCGACAGCCTCCCAAAGTCCAATACTAGCTCCCTGCACCCCTCGGTACGGCCGGAGCCCGGCTCAGCAATTGCGAACGTCTGGGGATTCCTCCCACACCAAAGGGGCCAGGACCAAAAGCTCTTGCTGCTCTTCAAGGAGCCAGGCAACCCCATTCACAGCCCCACAAACGATGGCGCTCTCTCTTGCGACAGCCTCCCAAAGTCCAATACTACCTGCCTGCACCCCTCGGTACGGCCGGACCCCGGCTCAGCAATTGCGAACATCCAGGGATTCCTCCCACACCAAAGGGGCCAGGACCAAAAGCTCTTGCTGCTCTTCAAGGAGCCAGGCAACCCCATTCACAGCCCCACAAACGATGGCGCTCTCTCTTGCGACAGCCTCCCAAAGTCCAATACTAGCTGCCTGCACCCCTCGGTACGGCCGGACCCCGGCTCAGCAATTGCGAACGTCTGGGGATTCCTCCCACACCAAAGGGGCCAGCACCAAAAGCTCTTGCTGCTCTTCAAGGAGCCAGGCAACCCCATTCACAGCCCCACAAACGATGGCGCTCTCTCTTGCGACAGCCTCCCAAAGTCCAATACTACCTGCCTGCACCACCGAGTACAGCCGGAGCCCGGCTCAGGAACTGCAAACGTCCGGGGATTCCTCCCACACCAAAGGGGGCAGGACCAAAAGCTCTAGCTGCTCTTCAAGGAGCCAGGCAACCCCATTCACAGCCCCACAAACGATGGCGCTCTCTCTTGCGACAGCCTCCCAAAGTCCAATACTAGCTGCCTGCACCCCTCGGTACGGCCGGAGCAAGGCTCAGCAATTGCAAACGTCCAGGGATTCCTCCCACACCAAAGGGGCCAGGACCAAAAGCTCTTGCTGCTCTTCAAGGAGCCAGGCAACCCCATTCACAGCCCCACAAACGCTGGCGCTCTCTCTTGCGACAGCCTCCCAAAGTCCAATAATACCTGCCTGCACCACCGACTACAGCAGGAGCCCGGATCAGGAACTGCGAACGTCTGGGGATTCCTCCCACACCAAAGGGGCCAGGACCAAAAGCTCTTGCTGCTCTTCAAGGAGCCAGGCAACCCCATTCACAGCCCCACAAACGATGGCGCTCTCTCTTGCGACAGCCTCCCAAAGTCCAATACTAGCTGCCTGCACCCCTCGGTACGGCCGGACCCCGGCTCAGCAATTGCAAACGTCCAGGGATTCCTCCCACACCAAAGGGGCCAGCACCAAAAGCTCTTGCTGCTCTTCAAGGAGCCAGGCAACCCCATTCACAGCCCCACAAACGATGGCGCTCTCTCTTGCGACAGCCTCCCAAAGTCCAATACTAGCTGCCTGCACCCCTCGGTACGGCCGGAGCCCGGCTCAGCAATTGCGAAGGTCCGGGGATTCCTGCCACACCAAAGGGGCCAGCACCAAAAGCTCTTGCTGCTCTTCAAGGAGCCAGGCAACCCCATTCACAGCCCCACAAACGCTGGTGCTCTCTCTTGCGACAGCCTCCCAAAGTCCAATACTAGCTGCCTGCACCCCTCGGTACGGCCGGAGCCCGGCTCAGCAATTGCGAACGTCCAGGGATTCCTCCCACACCAAAGGGGCCAGGACCAAAAGCTCTTGCTGCTCTTCAAGGAGCCAGGCAACCCCATTCACAGCCCCACAAACAATGGCGCTCTCTCTTGCGACAGCCTCCCAAAGTCCAATACTAGCTGCCTGCACCCCTTGGTACGGCCGGAGCCCGGCTCAGCAATTGCGAACGTCCGGGGATTCCTCCCACACCAAAGGGGCCAGGACCAAAAGCTCTTGCTGCTCTTCAAGGAGCCAGGCAACCCCATTCACAGCCCCACAAATGATGGCGCTCTCTCTTGCGACAGCCTCCCAAAGTCCAATACTACCTGCCTGCACCCCTCGGTACGGCCGGAGCCCGGCTCAGGAACTGCAAACGTCCAGGGATTCCTCCCACACCAAAGGGGCCAGGACCAAAAGCTCTTGCTGCTCTTCAAGGAGCCAGGCAACCCCATTCACAGCCCCACAAACGATGGCGCTCTCTCTTGCGACAGCCTCCCAAAGTCCAATACTAGCTGCCTGCACCACCGAGTACAGCCGGAGCCCGGCTCAGCAATTGCGAACGTCCAGGGATTCCTGCCACACCAAAGGGGCCAGGACCAAAAGCTCTTGCTGCTCTTCAAGGAGCCAGGCAACCCCATTCACAGCCCCACAAACGATGGCGCTCACTCTTGCGACAGCCTCCCAAAGTCCAATACTACCTGCCTGCACCCCTCGGTACGGCCGGACCCCGGCTCAGCAATTGCGAACGTCCAGGGATTCCTCCCACACCAAAGGTGCCAGGACCAAAAGCTCTTGCTGCTCTTCAAGGAGCCAGGCAACCCCATTCACAGCCCCACAAATGCTGGCGCTCTCTCTTGCGACAGCCTCCCAAACTCCAATACTACCTGCCTGCACCACCGACTACAGCAGGAGCCCGGCTCAGCAATTGCGAACGTCCGGGGATTCCTCCCACACCAAAGGGGCCAGGACCAAAAGCTCTTGCTGCTCTTCAAGGAGCCAGGCAACCCCATTCACAGCCCCACAAACGATGGCGCTCTCTCTTGTGACAGCCTCCCAAAGTCCAATACTAGCTGCCTGCACCACCGAGTACAGCCGGAGCCCGGCTCAGCAATTGCGAACGTCCAGGGATTCCTCCCACACCAAAGGGGCCAGGACCAAAAGCTCTTGCTGCTCCTCAAGGAGCCAGGCAACCCCATTCACAGCCCCACAAACGATGGCGCTCTCGCTTTCGAGAGCCTCCCAAAGTCCAATATTAGCTGCCTGCACCCCTCGGTACGGCCGGACCCCGGCTCAGCAATTGCGAACGTCTGGGGATTCCTCCCACACCAAAGGGGCCAGCACCAAAAGCTCTTGCTGCTCTTCAAGGAGCCAGGCAACCCCATTCACAGCCCCACAAACGCTGGCGCTCTCTCTTGCGACAGCCTCCCAAAGTCCAATACTACCTGCCTGCACCCCTCGGTACGGCCGGAGCCCGGCTCAGCAATTGCGAACGTCCAGGGATTCCTGCCACACCAAAGGGGCCAGGACCAAAAGCTCTTGCTGCTCTTCAAGGAGCCAGGCAACCCCATTCACAGCCCCACAAACGCTGGCGCTCTCTCTTGCGACAGCCTCCCAAAGTCCAATACTACCTGCCTGCACCCCTCGGTACGGCCGGAGCCCGGCTCAGCAATTGCAAACGTCCAGGGATTCCTCCCACACCAAAGGGGCCAGGACCAAAAGCTCTTGCTGCTCTTCAAGGAGCCAGGCAACCCCATTCACAGCCCCACAAACGCTGGCGCTCTCTCTTGCGACAGCCTCCCAAAGTCCAATACTACCTGCCTGCACCCCTCGGTACGGCCGGAGCCCGGCTCAGCAATTGCGAACATCCAGGGATTCCTCCCACACCAAAGGGGCCAGGACCAAAAGCTCTTGCTGCTCTTCAAGGAGCCAGGCAACCCCATTCACAGCCCCACAAACGATGGCGCTCTCTCTTGCGACAGCCTCCCAAAGTCCAATACTAGCTCCCTGCACCCCTCGGTACGGCCGGAGCCCGGCTCAGCAATTGCGAACGTCTGGGGATTCCTCCCACACCAAAGGGGCCAGGACCAAAAGCTCTTGCTGCTCTTCAAGGAGCCAGGCAACCCCATTCACAGCCCCACAAACGATGGCGCTCTCTCTTGCGACAGCCTCCCAAAGTCCAATACTAGCTGCCTGCACCCCTCGGTACGGCCGGACCCCGGCTCAGCAATTGCGAACATCCAGGGATTCCTCCCACACCAAAGGGGCCAGGACCAAAAGCTCTTGCTGCTCTTCAAGGAGCCAGGCAACCCCATTCACAGCCCCACAAACGATGGCGCTCTCTCTTGCGACAGCCTCCCAAAGTCCAATACTAGCTCCCTGCACCCCTCGGTACGGCCGGAGCCCGGCTCAGCAATTGCGAACGTCTGGGGATTCCTCCCACACCAAAGGGGCCAGGACCAAAAGCTCTTGCTGCTCTTCAAGGAGCCAGGCAACCCCATTCACAGCCCCACAAACGATGGCGCTCTCTCTTGCGACAGCCTCCCAAAGTCCAATACTAGCTCCCTGCACCCCTTGGTACGGCCGGAGCCCGGCTCAGCAATTGCGAACGTCTGGGGATTCCTCCCACACCAAAGGGGCCAGGACCAAAAGCTCTTGCTGCTCTTCAAGGAGCCAGGCAACCCCATTCACAGCCCCACAAACGATGGCGCTCTCTCTTGCGACAGCCTCCCAAAGTCCAATACTACCTGCCTGCACCCCTTGGTACAGCCGGAGCCCGGCTCAGCAATTGCGAACATCCAGGGATTCCTCCCACACCAAAGGGGCCAGGACCAAAAGCTCTTGCTGCTCTTCAAGGAGCCAGGCAACCCCATTCACAGCCCCACAAACGATGGCGCTCTCTCTTGCGACAGCCTCCCAAAGTCCAATACTAGCTCCCTGCACCCCTCGGTACGGCCGGAGCCCGGCTCAGCAATTGCGAACGTCTGGGGATTCCTCCCACACCAAAGGGGCCAGGACCAAAAGCTCTTGCTGCTCTTCAAGGAGCCAGGCAACCCCATTCACAGCCCCACAAACGATGGCGCTCTCTCTTGCGACAGCCTCCCAAAGTCCAATACTACCTGCCTGCACCACCGAGTACAGCCGGAGCCCGGCTCAGGAACTGCAAACGTCCGGGGATTCCTCCCACACCAAAGGGGGCAGGACCAAAAGCTCTAGCTGCTCTTCAAGGAGCCAGGCAACCCCATTCACAGCCCCACAAACGATGGCGCTCTCTCTTGCGACAGCCTCCCAAAGTCCAATACTAGCTGCCTGCACCCCTCGGTACGGCCGGACCCCGGCTCAGCAATTGCAAACGTCCAGGGATTCCTCCCACACCAAAGGGGCCAGGACCAAAAGCTCTTGCTGCTCTTCAAGGAGCCAGGCAACCCCATTCACAGCCCCACAAACGATGGCGCTCTCTCTTGCGACAGCCTCCCAAAGTCCAATACTAGCTGCCTGCACCACCGAGTACAGCCGGAGCCCGGCTCAGCAATTGCGAACGTCCAGGGATTCCTCCCACACCAAAGGGGCCAGGACCAAAAGCTCTTGCTGCTCCTCAAGGAGCCAGGCAACCCCATTCACAGCCCCACAAACGATGGCGCTCTCGCTTTCGAGAGCCTCCCAAAGTCCAATATTAGCTGCCTGCACCCCTCGGTACGGCCGGACCCCGGCTCAGCAATTGCGAACGTCTGGGGATTCCTCCCACACCAAAGGGGCCAGCACCAAAAGCTCTTGCTGCTCTTCAAGGAGCCAGGCAACCCCATTCACAGCCCCACAAACGCTGGCGCTCTCTCTTGCGACAGCCTCCCAAAGTCCAATACTACCTGCCTGCACCCCTCGGTACGGCCGGAGCCCGGCTCAGCAATTGCGAACGTCCAGGGATTCCTGCCACACCAAAGGGGCCAGGACCAAAAGCTCTTGCTGCTCTTCAAGGAGCCAGGCAACCCCATTCACAGCCCCACAAACGCTGGCGCTCTCTCTTGCGACAGCCTCCCAAAGTCCAATACTACCTGCCTGCACCCCTCGGTACGGCCGGAGCCCGGCTCAGCAATTGCAAACGTCCAGGGATTCCTCCCACACCAAAGGGGCCAGGACCAAAAGCTCTTGCTGCTCTTCAAGGAGCCAGGCAACCCCATTCACAGCCCCACAAACGCTGGCGCTCTCTCTTGCGACAGCCTCCCAAAGTCCAATACTACCTGCCTGCACCCCTCGGTACGGCCGGAGCCCGGCTCAGCAATTGCGAACATCCAGGGATTCCTCCCACACCAAAGGGGCCAGGACCAAAAGCTCTTGCTGCTCTTCAAGGAGCCAGGCAACCCCATTCACAGCCCCACAAACGATGGCGCTCTCTCTTGCGACAGCCTCCCAAAGTCCAATACTAGCTCCCTGCACCCCTCGGTACGGCCGGAGCCCGGCTCAGCAATTGCGAACGTCTGGGGATTCCTCCCACACCAAAGGGGCCAGGACCAAAAGCTCTTGCTGCTCTTCAAGGAGCCAGGCAACCCCATTCACAGCCCCACAAACGATGGCGCTCTCTCTTGCGACAGCCTCCCAAAGTCCAATACTAGCTGCCTGCACCCCTCGGTACGGCCGGACCCCGGCTCAGCAATTGCGAACATCCAGGGATTCCTCCCACACCAAAGGGGCCAGGACCAAAAGCTCTTGCTGCTCTTCAAGGAGCCAGGCAACCCCATTCACAGCCCCACAAACGATGGCGCTCTCTCTTGCGACAGCCTCCCAAAGTCCAATACTAGCTCCCTGCACCCCTCGGTACGGCCGGAGCCCGGCTCAGCAATTGCGAACGTCTGGGGATTCCTCCCACACCAAAGGGGCCAGGACCAAAAGCTCTTGCTGCTCTTCAAGGAGCCAGGCAACCCCATTCACAGCCCCACAAACGATGGCGCTCTCTCTTGCGACAGCCTCCCAAAGTCCAATACTAGCTCCCTGCACCCCTTGGTACGGCCGGAGCCCGGCTCAGCAATTGCGAACGTCTGGGGATTCCTCCCACACCAAAGGGGCCAGGACCAAAAGCTCTTGCTGCTCTTCAAGGAGCCAGGCAACCCCATTCACAGCCCCACAAACGATGGCGCTCTCTCTTGCGACAGCCTCCCAAAGTCCAATACTACCTGCCTGCACCCCTTGGTACAGCCGGAGCCCGGCTCAGCAATTGCGAACATCCAGGGATTCCTCCCACACCAAAGGGGCCAGGACCAAAAGCTCTTGCTGCTCTTCAAGGAGCCAGGCAACCCCATTCACAGCCCCACAAACGATGGCGCTCTCTCTTGCGACAGCCTCCCAAAGTCCAATACTAGCTCCCTGCACCCCTCGGTACGGCCGGAGCCCGGCTCAGCAATTGCGAACGTCTGGGGATTCCTCCCACACCAAAGGGGCCAGGACCAAAAGCTCTTGCTGCTCTTCAAGGAGCCAGGCAACCCCATTCACAGCCCCACAAACGATGGCGCTCTCTCTTGCGACAGCCTCCCAAAGTCCAATACTACCTGCCTGCACCACCGAGTACAGCCGGAGCCCGGCTCAGGAACTGCAAACGTCCGGGGATTCCTCCCACACCAAAGGGGGCAGGACCAAAAGCTCTAGCTGCTCTTCAAGGAGCCAGGCAACCCCATTCACAGCCCCACAAACGATGGCGCTCTCTCTTGCGACAGCCTCCCAAAGTCCAATACTAGCTGCCTGCACCCCTCGGTACGGCCGGACCCCGGCTCAGCAATTGCAAACGTCCAGGGATTCCTCCCACACCAAAGGGGCCAGGACCAAAAGCTCTTGCTGCTCTTCAAGGAGCCAGGCAACCCCATTCACAGCCCCACAAACGATGGCGCTCTCTCTTGCGACAGCCTCCCAAAGTCCAATACTACCTGCCTGCACCCCTCGGTACGGCCGGAGCCCGGCTCAGCAATTGCGAACATCCAGGGATTCCTCCCACACCAAAGGGGCCAGGACCAAAAGCTCTTGCTGCTCTTCAAGGAGCCAGGCAACCCCATTCACAGCCCCACAAACGATGGCGCTCTCTCTTGCGACAGCCTCCCAAAGTCCAATACTAGCTCCCTGCACCCCTCGGTACGGCCGGACCCCGGCTCAGCAATTGCGAACATCCAGGGATTCCTCCCACACCAAAGGGGCCAGGACCAAAAGCTCTTGCTGCTCTTCAAGGAGCCAGGCAACCCCATTCACAGCCCCACAAACGATGGCGCTCTCTCTTGCGACAGCCTCCCAAAGTCCAATACTAGCTGCCTGCACCCCTCGGTACGGCCGGACCCCGGCTCAGCAATTGCGAACGTCTGGGGATTCCTCCCACACCAAAGGGGCCAGGACCAAAAGCTCTTGCTGCTCTTCAAGGAGCCAGGCAACCCCATTCACAGCCCCACAAACGATGGCGCTCTCTCTTGCGACAGCCTCCCAAAGTCCAATACTACCTGCCTGCACCACCGAGTACAGCCGGAGCCCGGCTCAGGAACTGCAAACGTCCGGGGATTCCTCCCACACCAAAGGGGGCAGGACCAAAAGCTCTAGCTGCTCTTCAAGGAGCCAGGCAACCCCATTCACAGCCCCACAAACGATGGCGCTCTCTCTTGCGACAGCCTCCCAAAGTCCAATACTAGCTGCCTGCACCCCTCGGTACGGCCGGACCCCGGCTCAGCAATTGCAAACGTCCAGGGATTCCTCCCACACCAAAGGGGCCAGGACCAAAAGCTCTTGCTGCTCTTCAAGGAGCCAGGCAACCCCATTCACAGCCCCACAAACGCTGGCGCTCTCTCTTGCGACAGCCTCCCAAAGTCCAATAATACCTGCCTGCACCACCGACTACAGCAGGAGCCCGGATCAGGAACTGCGAACGTCTGGGGATTCCTCCCACACCAAAGGGGCCAGGACCAAAAGCTCTTGCTGCTCTTCAAGGAGCCAGGCAACCCCATTCACAGCCCCACAAACGATGGCGCTCTCTCTTGCGACAGCCTCCCAAAGTCCAATACTAGCTGCCTGCACCCCTCGGTACGGCCGGAGCCCGGCTCAGCAATTGCAAACGTCCAGGGATTCCTGCCACACCAAAGGGGCCAGGACCAAAAGCTCTTGCTGCTCTTCAAGGAGCCAGGCAACCCCATTCACAGCCCCACAAACGATGGCGCTCTCTCTTGCGACAGCCTCCCAAAGTCCAATACTAGCTGCCTGCACCCCTCGATACGGCCGGAGCCCGGCTCAGCAATTGCGAACGTCCGGGGATTCCTCCCACACCAAAGGGGCCAGGACCAAAAGCTCTTGCTGCTCTTCAAGGAGCCAGGCAACCCCATTCACAGCCCCACAAACGATGGCGCTCTCTCTTGTGACAGCCTCCCAAAGTCCAATACTAGCTGCCTGCACCACCGAGTACAGCCGGAGCCCGGCTCAGCAATTGCGAACGTCCAGGGATTCCTCCCACACCAAAGGGGCCAGGACCAAAAGCTCTTGCTGCTCCTCAAGGAGCCAGGCAACCCCATTCACAGCCCCACAAACGATGGCGCTCTCGCTTTCGAGAGCCTCCCAAAGTCCAATATTAGCTGCCTGCACCCCTCGGTACGGCCGGACCCCGGCTCAGCAATTGCGAACGTCTGGGGATTCCTCCCACACCAAAGGGGCCAGCACCCAAAGCTCTTGCTGCTCTTCAAGGAGCCAGGCAACCCCATTCACAGCCCCACAAACGCTGGCGCTCTCTCTTGCGACAGCCTCCCAAAGTCCAATACTACCTGCCTGCACCCCTCGGTACGGCCGGAGCCCGGCTCAGCAATTGCGAACGTCCAGGGATTCCTGCCACACCAAAGGGGCCAGGACCAAAAGCTCTTGCTGCTCTTCAAGGAGCCAGGCAACCCCATTCACAGCCCCACAAACGCTGGCGCTCTCTCTTGCGACAGCCTCCCAAAGTCCAATACTACCTGCCTGCACCCCTCGGTACGGCCGGAGCCCGGCTCAGCAATTGCAAACGTCCAGGGATTCCTGCCACACCAAAGGTGCCAGGACCAAAAGCTCTTGCTGCTCTTCAAGGAGCCAGGCAACCCCATTCACAGCCCCACAAACGCTGGCGCTCTCTCTTGCGACAGCCTCCCAAAGTCCAATACTACCTGCCTGCACCCCTCGGTACGGCCGGACCCCGGCTCAGCAATTGCGAACATCCAGGGATTCCTCCCACACCAAAGGGGCCAGGACCAAAAGCTCTTGCTGCTCTTCAAGGAGCCAGGCAACCCCATTCACAGCCCCACAAACGATGGCGCTCTCTCTTGCGACAGCCTCCCAAAGTCCAATACTAGCTGCCTGCACCCCTCGGTACGGCCGGAGCCCGGCTCAGCAATTGCGAACGTCTGGGGATTCCTCCCACACCAAAGGGGCCAGGACCAAAAGCTCTTGCTGCTCTTCAAGGAGCCAGGCAACCCCATTCACAGCCCCACAAACGATGGCGCTCTCTCTTGCGACAGCCTCCCAAAGTCCAATACTAGCTGCCTGCACCCCTCGGTACGGCCGGACCCCGGCTCAGCAATTGCGAACATCCACGGATTCCTCCCACACCAAAGGGGCCAGGACCAAAAGCTCTTGCTGCTCTTCAAGGAGCCAGGCAACCCCATTCACAGCCCCACAAACGATGGCGCTCTCTCTTGCGACAGCCTCCCAAAGTCCAATACTAGCTCCCTGCACCCCTCGGTACGGCCGGAGCCCGGCTCAGCAATTGCGAACGTCTGGGGATTCCTCCCACACCAAAGGGGCCAGGACCAAAAGCTCTTGCTGCTCTTCAAGGAGCCAGGCAACCCCATTCACAGCCCCACAAACGATGGCGCTCTCTCTTGCGACAGCCTCCCAAAGTCCAATACTAGCTCCCTGCACCCCTTGGTACGGCCGGAGCCCGGCTCAGCAATTGCGAACGTCTGGGGATTCCTCCCACACCAAAGGGGCCAGGACCAAAAGCTCTTGCTGCTCTTCAAGGAGCCAGGCAACCCCATTCACAGCCCCACAAACGATGGCGCTCTCTCTTGCGACAGCCTCCCAAAGTCCAATACTACCTGCCTGCACCCCTTGGTACAGCCGGAGCCCGGCTCAGCAATTGCGAACATCCAGGGATTCCTCCCACACCAAAGGGGCCAGGACCAAAAGCTCTTGCTGCTCTTCAAGGAGCCAGGCAACCCCATTCACAGCCCCACAAACGATGGCGCTCTCTCTTGCGACAGCCTCCCAAAGTCCAATACTAGCTCCCTGCACCCCTCGGTACGGCCGGAGCCCGGCTCAGCAATTGCGAACGTCTGGGGATTCCTCCCACACCAAAGGGGCCAGGACCAAAAGCTCTTGCTGCTCTTCAAGGAGCCAGGCAACCCCATTCACAGCCCCACAAACGATGGCGCTCTCTCTTGCGACAGCCTCCCAAAGTCCAATACTACCTGCCTGCACCACCGAGTACAGCCGGAGCCCGGCTCAGGAACTGCAAACGTCCGGGGATTCCTCCCACACCAAAGGGGGCAGGACCAAAAGCTCTAGCTGCTCTTCAAGGAGCCAGGCAACCCCATTCACAGCCCCACAAACGATGGCGCTCTCTCTTGCGACAGCCTCCCAAAGTCCAATACTACCTGCCTGCACCCCTCGGTACGGCCGGAGCAAGGCTCAGCAATTGCAAACGTCCAGGGATTCCTCCCACACCAAAGGGGCCAGGACCAAAAGCTCTTGCTGCTCTTCAAGGAGCCAGGCAACCCCATTCACAGCCCCACAAACGATGGCGCTCTCTCTTGCGACAGCCTCCCAAAGTCCAATACTACCTGCCTGCACCCCTCGGTACGGCCGGAGCCCGGCTCAGCAATTGCGAACATCCAGGGATTCCTCCCACACCAAAGGGGCCAGGACCAAAAGCTCTTGCTGCTCTTCAAGGAGCCAGGCAACCCCATTCACAGCCCCACAAACGATGGCGCTCTCTCTTGCGACAGCCTCCCAAAGTCCAATACTAGCTCCCTGCACCCCTCGGTACGGCCGGAGCCCGGCTCAGCAATTGCGAACGTCTGGGGATTCCTCCCACACCAAAGGGGCCAGGACCAAAAGCTCTTGCTGCTCTTCAAGGAGCCAGGCAACCCCATTCACAGCCCCACAAACGATGGCGCTCTCTCTTGCGACAGCCTCCCAAAGTCCAATACTACCTGCCTGCACCCCTCGGTACGGCCGGACCCCGGCTCAGCAATTGCGAACATCCAGGGATTCCTCCCACACCAAAGGGGCCAGGACCAAAAGCTCTTGCTGCTCTTCAAGGAGCCAGGCAACCCCATTCACAGCCCCACAAACGATGGCGCTCTCTCTTGCGACAGCCTCCCAAAGTCCAATACTAGCTGCCTGCACCCCTCGGTACGGCCGGAGCCCGGCTCAGCAATTGCGAAGGTCCGGGGATTCCTGCCACACCAAAGGGGCCAGCACCAAAAGCTCTTGCTGCTCTTCAAGGAGCCAGGCAACCCCATTCACAGCCCCACAAACGCTGGTGCTCTCTCTTGCGACAGCCTCCCAAAGTCCAATACTAGCTGCCTGCACCCCTCGGTACGGCCGGAGCCCGGCTCAGCAATTGCAAACGTCCAGGGATTCCTGCCACACCAAAGGGGCCAGGACCAAAAGCTCTTGCTGCTCTTCAAGGAGCCAGGCAACCCCATTCACAGCCCCACAAACGATGGCGCTCTCTCTTGCGACAGCCTCCCAAAGTCCAATACTAGCTGCCTGCACCCCTCGGTACGGCCGGAGCCCGGCTCAGCAATTGCGAAGGTCCGGGGATTCCTGCCACACCAAAGGGGCCAGCACCAAAAGCTCTTGCTGCTCTTCAAGGAGCCAGGCAACCCCATTCACAGCCCCACAAACGCTGGTGCTCTCTCTTGCGACAGCCTCCCAAAGTCCAATACTAGCTGCCTGCACCCCTCGGTACGGCCGGAGCCCGGCTCAGCAATTGCGAACGTCCAGGGATTCCTCCCACACCAAAGGGGCCAGGACCAAAAGCTCTTGCTGCTCTTCAAGGAGCCAGGCAACCCCATTCACAGCCCCACAAACAATGGCGCTCTCTCTTGCGACAGCCTCCCAAAGTCCAATACTAGCTGCCTGCACCCCTTGGTACGGCCGGAGCCCGGCTCAGCAATTGCGAACGTCCGGGGATTCCTCCCACACCAAAGGGGCCAGGACCAAAAGCTCTTGCTGCTCTTCAAGGAGCCAGGCAACCCCATTCACAGCCCCACAAATGATGGCGCTCTCTCTTGCGACAGCCTCCCAAAGTCCAATACTACCTGCCTGCACCCCTCGGTACGGCCGGAGCCCGGCTCAGGAACTGCAAACGTCCAGGGATTCCTCCCACACCAAAGGGGCCAGGACCAAAAGCTCTTGCTGCTCTTCAAGGAGCCAGGCAACCCCATTCACAGCCCCACAAACGATGGCGCTCTCTCTTGCGACAGCCTCCCAAAGTCCAATACTAGCTGCCTGCACCACCGAGTACAGCCGGAGCCCGGCTCAGCAATTGCGAACGTCCAGGGATTCCTGCCACACCAAAGGGGCCAGGACCAAAAGCTCTTGCTGCTCTTCAAGGAGCCAGGCAACCCCATTCACAGCCCCACAAACGATGGCGCTCACTCTTGCGACAGCCTCCCAAAGTCCAATACTACCTGCCTGCACCCCTCGGTACGGCCGGACCCCGGCTCAGCAATTGCAAACGTCCAGGGATTCCTCCCACACCAAAGGGGCCAGGACCAAAAGCTCTTGCTGCTCTTCAAGGAGCCAGGCAACCCCATTCACAGCCCCACAAATGCTGGCGCTCTCTCTTGCGACAGCCTCCCAAAGTCCAATACTACCTGCCTGCACCACCGACTACAGCAGGAGCCCGGCTCAGCAATTGCGAACGTCCGGGGATTCCTCCCACACCAAAGGGGCCAGGACCAAAAGCTCTTGCTGCTCTTCAAGGAGCCAGGCAACCCCATTCACAGCCCCACAAACGATGGCGCTCTCTCTTGTGACAGCCTCCCAAAGTCCAATACTAGCTGCCTGCACCACCGAGTACAGCCGGAGCCCGGCTCAGGAACTGCAAACGTCCGGGGATTCCTCCCACACCTAAGGGGCCAGGACCAAAAGCTCTTGCTGCTCCTCAAGGAGCCAGGCAACCCCATTCACAGCCCCACAAACGATGGCGCTCTCGCTTTCGAGAGCCTCCCAAAGTCCAATATTAGCTGCCTGCACCCCTCGGTACGGCCGGACCCCGGCTCAGCAATTGCGAACGTCTGGGGATTCCTCCCACACCAAAGGGGCCAGCACCAAAAGCTCTTGCTGCTCTTCAAGGAGCCAGGCAACCCCATTCACAGCCCCACAAACGCTGGCGCTCTCTCTTGCGACAGCCTCCCAAAGTCCAATACTACCTGCCTGCACCCCTCGGTACGGCCGGAGCCCGGCTCAGCAATTGCGAACGTCCAGGGATTCCTGCCACACCAAAGGGGCCAGGACCAAAAGCTCTTGCTGCTCTTCAAGGAGCCAGGCAACCCCATTCACAGCCCCACAAACGCTGGCGCTCTCTCTTGCGACAGCCTCCCAAAGTCCAATACTACCTGCCTGCACCCCTCGGTACGGCCGGAGCCCGGCTCAGCAATTGCAAACGTCCAGGGATTCCTCCCACACCAAAGGGGCCAGGACCAAAAGCTCTTGCTGCTCTTCAAGGAGCCAGGCAACCCCATTCACAGCCCCACAAACGCTGGCGCTCTCTCTTGCGACAGCCTCCCAAAGTCCAATACTACCTGCCTGCACCCCTCGGTACGGCCGGAGCCCGGCTCAGCAATTGCGAACATCCAGGGATTCCTCCCACACCAAAGGGGCCAGGACCAAAAGCTCTTGCTGCTCTTCAAGGAGCCAGGCAACCCCATTCACAGCCCCACAAACGATGGCGCTCTCTCTTGCGACAGCCTCCCAAAGTCCAATACTACCTGCCTGCACCCCTCGGTACGGCCGGAGCCCGGCTCAGCAATTGCGAACGTCTGGGGATTCCTCCCACACCAAAGGGGCCAGGACCAAAAGCTCTTGCTGCTCTTCAAGGAGCCAGGCAACCCCATTCACAGCCCCACAAACGATGGCGCTCTCTCTTGCGACAGCCTCCCAAAGTCCAATACTAGCTGCCTGCACCCCTCGGTACGGCCGGACCCCGGCTCAGCAATTGCGAACATCCAGGGATTCCTCCCACACCAAAGGGGCCAGGACCAAAAGCTCTTGCTGCTCTTCAAGGAGCCAGGCAACCCCATTCACAGCCCCACAAACGATGGCGCTCTCTCTTGCGACAGCCTCCCAAAGTCCAATACTAGCTCCCTGCACCCCTCGGTACGGCCGGAGCCCGGCTCAGCAATTGCGAACGTCTGGGGATTCCTCCCACACCAAAGGGGCCAGGACCAAAAGCTCTTGCTGCTCTTCAAGGAGCCAGGCAACCCCATTCACAGCCCCACAAACGATGGCGCTCTCTCTTGCGACAGCCTCCCAAAGTCCAATACTAGCTCCCTGCACCCCTTGGTACGGCCGGAGCCCGGCTCAGCAATTGCGAACGTCTGGGGATTCCTCCCACACCAAAGGGGCCAGGACCAAAAGCTCTTGCTGCTCTTCAAGGAGCCAGGCAACCCCATTCACAGCCCCACAAACGATGGCGCTCTCTCTTGCGACAGCCTCCCAAAGTCCAATACTACCTGCCTGCACCCCTTGGTACAGCCGGAGCCCGGCTCAGGAACTGTGAACGTCCAGGGATTCCTCCCACACCAAAGGGGCCAGGACCAAAAGCTCTTGCTGCTCTTCAAGGAGCCAGGCAACCCCATTCACAGCCCCACAAACGATGGCGCTCTCTCTTGCGACAGCCTCCCAAAGTCCAATACTAGCTCCCTGCACCCCTCGGTACGGCCGGAGCCCGGCTCAGCAATTGCGAACGTCTGGGGATTCCTCCCACACCAAAGGGGCCAGGACCAAAAGCTCTTGCTGCTCTTCAAGGAGCCAGGCAACCCCATTCACAGCCCCACAAACGATGGCGCTCTCTCTTGCGACAGCCTCCCAAAGTCCAATACTACCTGCCTGCACCACCGAGTACAGCCGGAGCCCGGCTCAGGAACTGCAAACGTCCGGGGATTCCTCCCACACCAAAGGGGGCAGGACCAAAAGCTCTAGCTGCTCTTCAAGGAGCCAGGCAACCCCATTCACAGCCCCACAAACGATGGCGCTCTCTCTTGCGACAGCCTCCCAAAGTCCAATACTAGCTGCCTGCACCCCTCGGTACGGCCGGACCCCGGCTCAGCAATTGCAAACGTCCAGGGATTCCTCCCACACCAAAGGGGCCAGGACCAAAAGCTCTTGCTGCTCTTCAAGGAGCCAGGCAACCCCATTCACAGCCCCACAAACGATGGCGCTCTCTCTTGCGACAGCCTCCCAAAGTCCAATACTACCTGCCTGCACCCCTCGGTACGGCCGGAGCCCGGCTCAGCAATTGCGAACATCCAGGGATTCCTCCCACACCAAAGGGGCCAGGACCAAAAGCTCTTGCTGCTCTTCAAGGAGCCAGGCAACCCCATTCACAGCCCCACAAACGATGGCGCTCTCTCTTGCGACAGCCTCCCAAAGTCCAATACTAGCTCCCTGCACCCCTCGGTACGGCCGGACCCCGGCTCAGCAATTGCGAACATCCAGGGATTCCTCCCACACCAAAGGGGCCAGGACCAAAAGCTCTTGCTGCTCTTCAAGGAGCCAGGCAACCCCATTCACAGCCCCACAAACGATGGCGCTCTCTCTTGCGACAGCCTCCCAAAGTCCAATACTACCTGCCTGCACCCCTCGGTACGGCCGGACCCCGGCTCAGCAATTGCGAACGTCTGGGGATTCCTCCCACACCAAAGGGGCCAGGACCAAAAGCTCTTGCTGCTCTTCAAGGAGCCAGGCAACCCCATTCACAGCCCCACAAACGATGGCGCTCTCTCTTGCGACAGCCTCCCAAAGTCCAATACTACCTGCCTGCACCACCGAGTACAGCCGGAGCCCGGCTCAGGAACTGCAAACGTCCGGGGATTCCTCCCACACCAAAGGGGGCAGGACCAAAAGCTCTAGCTGCTCTTCAAGGAGCCAGGCAACCCCATTCACAGCCCCACAAACGATGGCGCTCTCTCTTGCGACAGCCTCCCAAAGTCCAATACTAGCTGCCTGCACCCCTCGGTACGGCCGGAGCAAGGCTCAGCAATTGCAAACGTCCAGGGATTCCTCCCACACCAAAGGGGCCAGGACCAAAAGCTCTTGCTGCTCTTCAAGGAGCCAGGCAACCCCATTCACAGCCCCACAAACGCTGGCGCTCTCTCTTGCGACAGCCTCCCAAAGTCCAATAATACCTGCCTGCACCACCGACTACAGCAGGAGCCCGGATCAGGAACTGCGAACGTCTGGGGATTCCTCCCACACCAAAGGGGCCAGGACCAAAAGCTCTTGCTGCTCTTCAAGGAGCCAGGCAACCCCATTCACAGCCCCACAAACGATGGCGCTCTCTCTTGCGACAGCCTCCCAAAGTCCAATACTAGCTGCCTGCACCCCTCGGTACGGCCGGAGCCCGGCTCAGCAATTGCAAACGTCCAGGGATTCCTGCCACACCAAAGGGGCCAGGACCAAAAGCTCTTGCTGCTCTTCAAGGAGCCAGGCAACCCCATTCACAGCCCCACAAACGATGGCGCTCTCTCTTGCGACAGCCTCCCAAAGTCCAATACTAGCTGCCTGCACCCCTCGGTACGGCCGGAGCCCGGCTCAGCAATTGCGAAGGTCCGGGGATTCCTGCCACACCAAAGGGGCCAGCACCAAAAGCTCTTGCTGCTCTTCAAGGAGCCAGGCAACCCCATTCACAGCCCCACAAACGCTGGTGCTCTCTCTTGCGACAGCCTCCCAAAGTCCAATACTAGCTGCCTGCACCCCTCGGTACGGCCGGAGCCCGGCTCAGCAATTGCGAACGTCCAGGGATTCCTCCCACACCAAACGGGCCAGCACCAAAAGCTCTTGCTGCTCTTCAAGGAGCCAGGCAACCCCATTCACAGCCCCACAAACGATGGCGCTCTCTCTTGCGACAGCCTCCCAAAGTCCAATACTACCTGCCTGCACCACCGAGTACAGCTGGAGCCCGGCTCAGGAACTGCGAACGTCCGGGGATTCCTCCCACACCAAAGGTGCCAGGACCAAAAGCTCTTGCTGCTCTTCAAGGAGCCAGGCAACCCCATTCACAGCCCCACAAACGATGGCGCTCTCTCTTGCGACAGCCTCCCAAAGTCCAATACTACCTGCCTGCACCCCTCGGTACGGCCGGACCCCGGCTCAGCAATTGCAAACGTCCACGGATTCCTCCCACACCAAAGGTGCCAGGACCAAAAGCTCTAGCTGCTCTTCAAGGAGACACGCAACCCCATTCACAGCCCCACAAACGCTGGTGCTCTCTCTTGCGACAGCCTCCCAAAGTCCAATACTAGCTGCCTGCACCACCGACTACAGCAGGAGCCCGGCTCAGGAACTGCGAACGTCTGGGGATTCCTGCCACACCAAAGGTGCCAGGACCAAAAGCTCTTGCTGCTCTTCAAGGAGCCAGGCAACCCCATTCACAGCCCCACAAACGATGGCGCTCTCTCTTGCGACAGCCTCCCAAAGTCCAATACTAGCTCCCTGCACCCCTCGGTACGGCCGGAGCCCGGCTCAGCAATTGCGAACGTCTGGGGATTCCTCCCACACCAAAGGGGCCAGGACCAAAAGCTCTTGCTGCTCTTCAAGGAGCCAGGCAACCCCATTCACAGCCCCACAAACGATGGCGCTCTCTCTTGCGACAGCCTCCCAAAGTCCAATACTACCTGCCTGCACCACCGAGTACAGCCGGAGCCCGGCTCAGGAACTGCAAACGTCCGGGGATTCCTCCCACACCAAAGGGGGCAGGACCAAAAGCTCTAGCTGCTCTTCAAGGAGCCAGGCAACCCCATTCACAGCCCCACAAACGATGGCGCTCTCTCTTGCGACAGCCTCCCAAAGTCCAATACTAGCTGCCTGCACCCCTCGGTACGGCCGGACCCCGGCTCAGCAATTGCAAACGTCCAGGGATTCCTCCCACACCAAAGGGGCCAGGACCAAAAGCTCTTGCTGCTCTTCAAGGAGCCAGGCAACCCCATTCACAGCCCCACAAACGATGGCGCTCTCTCTTGCGACAGCCTCCCAAAGTCCAATACTACCTGCCTGCACCCCTCGGTACGGCCGGAGCCCGGCTCAGCAATTGCGAACATCCAGGGATTCCTCCCACACCAAAGGGGCCAGGACCAAAAGCTCTTGCTGCTCTTCAAGGAGCCAGGCAACCCCATTCACAGCCCCACAAACGATGGCGCTCTCTCTTGCGACAGCCTCCCAAAGTCCAATACTAGCTCCCTGCACCCCTCGGTACGGCCGGACCCCGGCTCAGCAATTGCGAACATCCAGGGATTCCTCCCACACCAAAGGGGCCAGGACCAAAAGCTCTTGCTGCTCTTCAAGGAGCCAGGCAACCCCATTCACAGCCCCACAAACGATGGCGCTCTCTCTTGCGACAGCCTCCCAAAGTCCAATACTACCTGCCTGCACCCCTCGGTACGGCCGGACCCCGGCTCAGCAATTGCGAACGTCTGGGGATTCCTCCCACACCAAAGGGGCCAGGACCAAAAGCTCTTGCTGCTCTTCAAGGAGCCAGGCAACCCCATTCACAGCCCCACAAACGATGGCGCTCTCTCTTGCGACAGCCTCCCAAAGTCCAATACTACCTGCCTGCACCACCGAGTACAGCCGGAGCCCGGCTCAGGAACTGCAAACGTCCGGGGATTCCTCCCACACCAAAGGGGGCAGGACCAAAAGCTCTAGCTGCTCTTCAAGGAGCCAGGCAACCCCATTCACAGCCCCACAAACGATGGCGCTCTCTCTTGCGACAGCCTCCCAAAGTCCAATACTAGCTGCCTGCACCCCTCGGTACGGCCGGAGCAAGGCTCAGCAATTGCAAACGTCCAGGGATTCCTCCCACACCAAAGGGGCCAGGACCAAAAGCTCTTGCTGCTCTTCAAGGAGCCAGGCAACCCCATTCACAGCCCCACAAACGATGGCGCTCTCTCTTGCGACAGCCTCCCAAAGTCCAATAATACCTGCCTGCACCACCGACTACAGCAGGAGCCCGGATCAGGAACTGCGAACGTCTGGGGATTCCTCCCACACCAAAGGGGCCAGGACCAAAAGCTCTTGCTGCTCTTCAAGGAGCCAGGCAACCCCATTCACAGCCCCACAAACGATGGCGCTCTCTCTTGCGACAGCCTCCCAAAGTCCAATACTAGCTGCCTGCACCCCTCGGTACGGCCGGAGCCCGGCTCAGCAATTGCAAACGTCCAGGGATTCCTGCCACACCAAAGGGGCCAGGACCAAAAGCTCTTGCTGCTCTTCAAGGAGCCAGGCAACCCCATTCACAGCCCCACAAACGATGGCGCTCTCTCTTGCGACAGCCTCCCAAAGTCCAATACTAGCTGCCTGCACCCCTCGGTACGGCCGGAGCCCGGCTCAGCAATTGCGAAGGTCCGGGGATTCCTGCCACACCAAAGGGGCCAGCACCAAAAGCTCTTGCTGCTCTTCAAGGAGCCAGGCAACCCCATTCACAGCCCCACAAACGCTGGTGCTCTCTCTTGCGACAGCCTCCCAAAGTCCAATACTAGCTGCCTGCACCCCTCGGTACGGCCGGAGCCCGGCTCAGCAATTGCGAACGTCCAGGGATTCCTCCCACACCAAACGGGCCAGCACCAAAAGCTCTTGCTGCTCTTCAAGGAGCCAGGCAACCCCATTCACAGCCCCACAAACGATGGCGCTCTCTCTTGCGACAGCCTCCCAAAGTCCAATACTACCTGCCTGCACCACCGAGTACAGCTGGAGCCCGGCTCAGGAACTGCGAACGTCCGGGGATTCCTCCCACACCAAAGGTGCCAGGACCAAAAGCTCTTGCTGCTCTTCAAGGAGCCAGGCAACCCCATTCACAGCCCCACAAACGATGGCGCTCTCTCTTGCGACAGCCTCCCAAAGTCCAATACTACCTGCCTGCACCCCTCGGTACGGCCGGACCCCGGCTCAGCAATTGCAAACGTCCACGGATTCCTCCCACACCAAAGGTGCCAGGACCAAAAGCTCTAGCTGCTCTTCAAGGAGACACGCAACCCCATTCACAGCCCCACAAACGCTGGTGCTCTCTCTTGCGACAGCCTCCCAAAGTCCAATACTAGCTGCCTGCACCACCGACTACAGCAGGAGCCCGGCTCAGGAACTGCGAACGTCTGGGGATTCCTGCCACACCAAAGGTGCCAGGACCAAAAGCTCTTGCTGCTCTTCAAGGAGCCAGGCAACCCCATTCACAGCCCCACAAACGATGGCGCTCTCTCTTGCGACAGCCTCCCAAAGTCCAATACTACCTGCCTGCACCCCTCGGTACGGCCGGAGCCCGGCTCAGCAACTGCAAACGTCCAGGGATTCCTCCCACATCAAAGGGGCCAGCACCAAAAGCTCTTGCTGCTCTTCAAGGAGCCAGGCAACCCCATTCACAGCCCCACAAACGATGGCGCTCTCTCTTGCGACAGCCTCCCAAAGTCCAATACTACCTGCCTGCACCCCTCGGTACGGCCGGAGCCCGGCTCAGCAATTGCAAACGTCCAGGGATTCCTGCCACACCAAAGGTGCCAGGACCAAAAGCTCTTGCTGCTCTTCAAGGAGCCAGGCAACCCCATTCACAGCCCCACAAACGCTGGCGCTCTCTCTTGCGACAGCCTCCCAAAGTCCAATACTACCTGCCTGCACCCCGCGGTACGGCCGGAGCCCGGCTCAGCAATTGCGAACATCCAGGGATTCCTCCCACACCAAAGGGGCCAGGACCAAAAGCTCTTGCTGCTCTTCAAGGAGCCAGGCAACCCCATTCACAGCCCCACAAACGATGGCGCTCTCTCTTGCGACAGCCTCCCAAAGTCCAATACTAGCTCCCTGCACCCCTCGGTACGGCCGGAGCCCGGCTCAGCAATTGCGAACGTCTGGGGATTCCTCCCACACCAAAGGGGCCAGGACCAAAAGCTCTTGCTGCTCTTCAAGGAGCCAGGCAACCCCATTCACAGCCCCACAAACGATGGCGCTCTCTCTTGCGACAGCCTCCCAAAGTCCAATACTACCTGCCTGCACCCCTCGGTACGGCCGGAGCCCGGCTCAGCAATTGCGAACATCCAGGGATTCCTCCCACACCAAAGGGGCCAGGACCAAAAGCTCTTGCTGCTCTTCAAGGAGCCAGGCAACCCCATTCACAGCCCCACAAACGATGGCGCTCTCTCTTGCGACAGCCTCCCAAAGTCCAATACTAGCTGCCTGCACCCCTCGGTACGGCCGGACCCCGGCTCAGCAATTGCGAACGTCTGGGGATTCCTCCCACACCAAAGGGGCCAGGACCAAAAGCTCTTGCTGCTCTTCAAGGAGCCAGGCAACCCCATTCACAGCCCCACAAACGATGGCGCTCTCTCTTGCGACAGCCTCCCAAAGTCCAATACTAGCTCCCTGCACCCCTTGGTACGGCCGGAGCCCGGCTCAGCAATTGCGAACGTCTGGGGATTCCTCCCACACCAAAGGGGCCAGGACCAAAAGCTCTTGCTGCTCTTCAAGGAGCCAGGCAACCCCATTCACAGCCCCACAAACGATGGCGCTCTCTCTTGCGACAGCCTCCCAAAGTCCAATACTAGCTCCCTGCACCCCTTGGTACGGCCGGAGCCCGGCTCAGCAATTGCGAACGTCTGGGGATTCCTCCCACACCAAAGGGGCCAGGACCAAAAGCTCTTGCTGCTCTTCAAGGAGCCAGGCAACCCCATTCACAGCCCCACAAACGATGGCGCTCTCTCTTGCGACAGCCTCCCAAAGTCCAATACTACCTGCCTGCACCCCTCGATACGGCCGGACCCCGGCTCAGCAATTGCGAACATCCAGGGATTCCTCCCACACCAAAGGGGCCAGGACCAAAAGCTCTTGCTGCTCTTCAAGGAGCCAGGCAACCCCATTCACAGCCCCACAAACGATGGCGCTCTCTCTTGCGACAGCCTCCCAAAGTCCAATACTAGCTCCCTGCACCCCTCGGTACGGCCGGAGCCCGGCTCAGCAATTGCGAACGTCTGGGGATTCCTCCCACACCAAAGGGGCCAGGACCAAAAGCTCTTGCTGCTCTTCAAGGAGCCAGGCAACCCCATTCACAGCCCCACAAACGATGGCGCTCTCTCTTGCGACAGCCTCCCAAAGTCCAATACTACCTGCCTGCACCACCGAGTACAGCCGGAGCCCGGCTCAGGAACTGCAAACGTCCGGGGATTCCTCCCACACCAAAGGGGGCAGGACCAAAAGCTCTAGCTGCTCTTCAAGGAGCCAGGCAACCCCATTCACAGCCCCACAAACGATGGCGCTCTCTCTTGCGACAGCCTCCCAAAGTCCAATACTAGCTGCCTGCACCCCTCGGTACGGCCGGACCCCGGCTCAGCAATTGCAAACGTCCAGGGATTCCTCCCACACCAAAGGGGCCAGGACCAAAAGCTCTTGCTGCTCTTCAAGGAGCCAGGCAACCCCATTCACAGCCCCACAAACGATGGCGCTCTCTCTTGCGACAGCCTCCCAAAGTCCAATACTACCTGCCTGCACCCCTCGGTACGGCCGGAGCCCGGCTCAGCAATTGCGAACATCCAGGGATTCCTCCCACACCAAAGGTGCCAGGACCAAAAGCTCTTGCTGCTCTTCAAGGAGCCAGGCAACCCCATTCACAGCCCCACAAACGATGGCGCTCTCTCTTGCGACAGCCTCCCAAAGTCCAATACTAGCTCCCTGCACCCCTCGGTACGGCCGGAGCCCGGCTCAGCAATTGCGAACGTCTGGGGATTCCTCCCACACCAAAGGGGCCAGGACCAAAAGCTCTTGCTGCTCTTCAAGGAGCCAGGCAACCCCATTCACAGCCCCACAAACGATGGCGCTCTCTCTTGCGACAGCCTCCCAAAGTCCAATACTACCTGCCTGCACCCCTCGGTACGGCCGGAGCCCGGCTCAGCAATTGCGAACATCCAGGGATTCCTCCCACACCAAAGGGGCCAGGACCAAAAGCTCTTGCTGCTCTTCAAGGAGCCAGGCAACCCCATTCACAGCCCCACAAACGATGGCGCTCTCTCTTGCGACAGCCTCCCAAAGTCCAATACTAGCTGCCTGCACCCCTCGGTACGGCCGGACCCCGGCTCAGCAATTGCGAACGTCTGGGGATTCCTCCCACACCAAAGGGGCCAGGACCAAAAGCTCTTGCTGCTCTTCAAGGAGCCAGGCAACCCCATTCACAGCCCCACAAACGATGGCGCTCTCTCTTGCGACAGCCTCCCAAAGTCCAATACTACCTGCCTGCACCACCGAGTACAGCCGGAGCCCGGCTCAGGAACTGCGAACGTCCGGGGATTCCTCCCACACCAAAGGGGGCAGGACCAAAAGCTCTAGCTGCTCTTCAAGGAGCCAGGCAACCCCATTCACAGCCCCACAAACGCTGGCGCTCTCTCTTGCGACAGCCTCCCAAAGTCCAATACTAGCTGCCTGCACCCCTCGGTACGGCCGGACCCCGGCTCAGCAATTGCAAACGTCCAGGGATTCCTGCCACACCAAAGGGGCCAGGACCAAAAGCTCTTGCTGCTCTTCAAGGAGCCAGGCAACCCCATTCACAGCCCCACAAACGATGGCGCTCTCTCTTGCGACAGCCTCCCAAAGTCCAATAATACCTGCCTGCACCACCGACTACAGCAGGAGCCCGGATCAGGAACTGCGAACGTCTGGGGATTCCTCCCACACCAAAGGGGCCAGGACCAAAAGCTCTTGCTGCTCTTCAAGGAGCCAGGCAACCCCATTCACAGCCCCACAAACGATGGCGCTCTCTCTTGCGACAGCCTCCCAAAGTCCAATACTAGCTGCCTGCACCCCTCGGTACGGCCGGAGCCCGGCTCAGCAATTGCAAACGTCCAGGGATTCCTGCCACACCAAAGGGGCCAGGACCAAAAGCTCTTGCTGCTCTTCAAGGAGCCAGGCAACCCCATTCACAGCCCCACAAACGATGGCGCTCTCTCTTGCGACAGCCTACCAAAGTCCAATACTAGCTCCCTGCACCCCTCGGTACGGCCGGAGCCCGGCTCAGCAATTGCGAAGGTCCGGGGATTCCTCCCACACCAAAGGGGCCAGCACCAAAAGCTCTTGCTGCTCTTCAAGGAGCCAGGCAACCCCATTCACAGCCCCACAAACGATGGCGCTCTCTCTTGCGACAGCCTCCCAAAGTCCAATACTAGCTGCCTGCACCCCTCGGTACGGCCGGAGCCCGGCTCAGCAATTGCGAACGTCCAGGGATTCCTGCCACACCAAAGGGGCCAGGACCAAAAGCTCTTGCTGCTCTTCAAGGAGCCAGGCAACCCCATTCACAGCCCCACAAACGCTGGCGCTCTCTCTTGCGACAGCCTCCCAAAGTCCAATACTACCTGCCTGCACCACCGAGTACAGCTGGAGCCCGGCTCAGGAACTGCGAACGTCCGGGGATTCCTCCCACACCAAAGGTGCCAGGACCAAAAGCTCTTGCTGCTCTTCAAGGAGCCAGGCAACCCCATTCACAGCCCCACAAACGATGGCGCTCTCTCTTGCGACAGCCTCCCAAAGTCCAATACTAGCTGCCTGCACCCCTCGGTACGGCCGGACCCCGGCTCAGCAATTGCAAACGTCCACGGATTCCTCCCACACCAAAGGTGCCAGGACCAAAAGCTCTAGCTGCTCTTCAAGGAGACACGCAACCCCATTCACAGCCCCACAAACGCTGGCGCTCTCTCTTGCGACAGCCTCCCAAAGTCCAATACTAGCTGCCTGCACCACCGAGTACAGCTGGAGCCCGGCTCAGGAACTGCGAACGTCCGGGGATTCCTGCCACACCAAAGGGGCCAGGACCAAAAGCTCTTGCTGCTCTTCAAGGAGCCAGGCAACCCCATTCACAGCCCCACAAACAATGGCGCTCTCTCTTGCGACAGCCTCCCAAAGTCCAATACTAGCTGCCTGCACCACCGAGTACAGCCGGAGCCCAGCTCAGGAACTGCGAACGTCCGGGGATTCCTCCCACACCAAAGGGGCCAGGACCAAAAGCTCTTGCTGCTCTTCAAGGAGCCAAGCAACCCCATTCACAGCCCCACAAACGATGGCGCTCTCTCTTGCGACAGCCTCCCAAAGTCCAATACTACCTGCCTGCACCCCTTGGTACGGCCGGAGCCCGGCTCAGCAATTGCGAACGTCCAGGGATTCCTCCACACCAAAGGTGCCAGGACCAAAAGCTCTTGCTGCTCTTCAAGGAGCCAGGCAACCCCATTCACAGCCCCACAAACGCTGGCGCTCTCTCTTGCGACAGCCTCCCAAAGTCCAATACTAGCTGCCTGCACCACCGACTACAGCCGGAGCCCGGCTCAGGAACTGTGAACGTCCAGGGATTCCTCCCACACCAAAGGGGCCAGGACCAAAAGCTCTTGCTGCTCTTCAAGGAGCCAGGCAACCCCATTCACAGCTCCACAAACGATGGTGCTCTCTCTTGCGACAGCCTCCCAAAGTCCAATACTAGCTGCCTGCACCCCTCGGTACAGCCAGAGCCCGGCTCAGGAATTGTGAACATCCAGGGATTCCTGCCACACCAAAGAGGCCAGGACCAAAAGCTCTTGCTGCTCTTCAAGGAGCCAGGCAACCCCATTCACAGCCCCACAAACGATGGCGCTCTCTCTTGCGACAGCCTCCCAAAGTCCAATACTACCTGCCTGCACCCCTTGGTACAGCCGGAGCCCGGCTCAGCAATTGCAAACGTCCAGGGATTCCTCCCACACCAAAGGGGCCAGGACCAAAAGCTCTTGCTGCTCTTCAAGGAGCCAGGCAACCCCATTCACAGCCCCACAAACGATGGCGCTCTCTCTTGCGACAGCCTCCCAAAGTCCAATACTAGCTGCCTGCACCACCGAGTACAGCCGGAGCCCGGCTCAGTAACTGTAAACGTCTGGGGATTCCTCCCACACCAAAGGGGCCAGGACCAAAAGCTCTTGCTGCTCTTCAAGGAGCCAGGCAACCCCATTCACAGCCCCACAAACAATGGCGCTCTCTCTTGCGACAGCCTCCCAAAGTCCAATACTAGCTGCCTGCACCCCTCGGTACGGCCGGAGCCCGGCTCAGCAATTGCGAACGTCCAGGGATTCCTGCCACACCAAAGGGGCCAGGACCAAAAGCTCTTGCTGCTCTTCAAGGAGCCAGGCAACCCCATTCACAGCCCCACAAACGATGGCGCTCTCTCTTGCGACAGCCTCCCAAAGTCCAATACTACCTGCCTGCACCCCTCGGTACGGCCGGAGCCCGGCTCAGCAATTGCAAACGTCCGGGGATTCCTGCCACACCAAAGGGGCCAGGACCAAAAGCTCTTGCTGCTCTTCAAGGAGCCAGGCAACCCCATTCACAGCCCCACAAACGCTGGCGCTCTCTCTTGCGACAGCCTCCCAAAGTCCAATACTACCTGCCTGCACCCCTCGGTACGGCCGGAGCCCGGCTCAGCAATTGCGAACATCCAGGGATTCCTCCCACACCAAAGGTGCCAGGACCAAAAGCTCTTGCTGCTCTTCAAGGAGCCAGGCAACCCCATTCACAGCCCCACAAACGATGGCGCTCTCTCTTGCGACAGCCTCCCAAAGTCCAATACTACCTGCCTGCACCCCTCGGTACGGCCGGAGCCCGGCTCAGCAATTGCGAACGTCCAGGGATTCCTCCCACACCAAAGGGGCCAGGACCAAAAGCTCTTGCTGCTCTTCAAGGAGCCAGGCAACCCCATTCACAGCCCCACAAACGATGGCGCTCTCTCTTGCGACAGCCTCCCAAAGTCCAATACTAGCTGCCTGCACCCCTCGGTACGGCCGGAGCAAGGCTCAGCAATTGCAAACGTCCAGGGATTCCTCCCACACCAAAGGGGCCAGGACCAAAAGCTCTTGCTGCTCTTCAAGGAGCCAGGCAACCCCATTCACAGCCCCACAAACGATGGCGCTCTCTCTTGCGACAGCCTCCCAAAGTCCAATACTAGCTGCCTGCACCACCGAGTACAGCCGGAGCCCGGCTCAGGAACTGTAAACGTCTGGGGATTCCTCCCACACCAAAGGGGCCAGGACCAAAAGCTCTTGCTGCTCTTCAAGGAGCCAGGCAACCCCATTCACAGCCCCACAAACGATGGCGCTCTCTCTTGCAACAGCCTCCCAAAGTCCAATACTACCTGCCTGCACCACCGAGTACAGCCGGAGCCCGGCTCAGCAATTGCAAACGTCCAGGGATTCCTGCCACACCAAAGGGGCCAGGACCAAAAGCTCTTGCTGCTCTTCAAGGAGCCAGGCAACCCCATTCACAGCCCCACAAACGATGGCGCTCTCTCTTGCGACAGCCTCCCAAAGTCCAATACTAGCTGCCTGCACCCCTCGGTACGGCCGGAGCCCGGCTCAGCAATTGCGAAGGTCCGGGGATTCCTGCCACACCAAAGGGGCCAGCACCAAAAGCTCTTGCTGCTCTTCAAGGAGCCAGGCAACCCCATTCACAGCCCCACAAACGCTGGTGCTCTCTCTTGCGACAGCCTCCCAAAGTCCAATACTAGCTGCCTGCACCCCTCGGTACGGCCGGAGCCCGGCTCAGCAATTGCGAACGTCCAGGGATTCCTCCCACACCAAAGGGGCCAGGACCAAAAGCTCTTGCTGCTCTTCAAGGAGCCAGGCAACCCCATTCACAGCCCCACAAACAATGGCGCTCTCTCTTGCGACAGCCTCCCAAAGTCCAATACTAGCTGCCTGCACCCCTTGGTACGGCCGGAGCCCGGCTCAGCAATTGTGAACGTCCGGGGATTCCTCCCACACCAAAGGGGCCAGGACCAAAAGCTCTTGCTGCTCTTCAAGGAGCCAGGCAACCCCATTCACAGCCCCACAAATGATGGCGCTCTCTCTTGCGACAGCCTCCCAAAGTCCAATACTACCTGCCTGCACCCCTCGGTACGGCCGGAGCCCGGCTCAGGAACTGCAAACGTCCAGGGATTCCTCCCACACCAAAGGGGCCAGGACCAAAAGCTCTTGCTGCTCTTCAAGGAGCCAGGCAACCCCATTCACAGCCCCACAAACGATGGCGCTCTCTCTTGCGACAGCCTCCCAAAGTCCAATACTAGCTGCCTGCACCACCGAGTACAGCCGGAGCCCGGCTCAGCAATTGCGAACGTCCAGGGATTCCTGCCACACCAAAGGGGCCAGGACCAAAAGCTCTTGCTGCTCTTCAAGGAGCCAGGCAACCCCATTCACAGCCCCACAAACGCTGGCGCTCACTCTTGCGACAGCCTCCCAAAGTCCAATACTACCTGCCTGCACCCCTCGGTACGGCCGGACCCCGGCTCAGCAATTGCGAACGTCCAGGGATTCCTCCCACACCAAAGGGGCCAGGACCAAAAGCTCTTGCTGCTCTTCAAGGAGCCAGGCAACCCCATTCACAGCCCCACAAATGCTGGCGCTCTCTCTTGCGACAGCCTCCCAAAGTCCAATACTACCTGCCTGCACCACCGACTACAGCAGGAGCCCGGCTCAGCAATTGCGAACGTCCGGGGATTCCTCCCACACCAAAGGGGCCAGGACCAAAAGCTCTTGCTGCTCTTCAAGGAGCCAGGCAACCCCACTCACAGCCCCACAAACGATGGCGCTCTCTCTTGTGACAGCCTCCCAAAGTCCAATACTAGCTGCCTGCACCACCGAGTACAGCCGGAGCCCGGCTCAGCAATTGCGAACGTCCAGGGATTCCTCCCACACCAAAGGGGCCAGGACCAAAAGCTCTTGCTGCTCCTCAAGGAGCCAGGCAACCCCATTCACAGCCCCACAAACGATGGCGCTCTCGCTTTCGAGAGCCTCCCAAAGTCCAATACTACCTGCCTGCACCCCTCGGTACGGCCGGACCCCGGCTCAGCAATTGCGAACGTCTGGGGATTCCTCCCACACCAAAGGGGCCAGCACCAAAAGCTCTTGCTGCTCTTCAAGGAGCCAGGCAACCCCATTCACAGCCCCACAAACGCTGGCGCTCTCTCTTGCGACAGCCTCCCAAAGTCCAATACTACCTGCCTGCACCCCTCGGTACGGCCGGAGCCCGGCTCAGCAATTGCGAACGTCCAGGGATTCCTGCCACACCAAAGGGGCCAGGACCAAAAGCTCTTGCTGCTCTTCAAGGAGCCAGGCAACCCCATTCACAGCCCCACAAACGCTGGCGCTCTCTCTTGCGACAGCCTCCCAAAGTCCAATACTACCTGCCTGCACCCCTCGGTACGGCCGGAGCCCGGCTCAGCAATTGCAAACGTCCAGGGATTCCTGCCACACCAAAGGTGCCAGGACCAAAAGCTCTTGCTGCTCTTCAAGGAGCCAGGCAACCCCATTCACAGCCCCACAAACGCTGGCGCTCTCTCTTGCGACAGCCTCCCAAAGTCCAATACTACCTGCCTGCACCCCTCGGTACGGCCGGAGCCCGGCTCAGCAATTGCGAACATCCAGGGATTCCTCCCACACCAAAGGGGCCAGGACCAAAAGCTCTTGCTGCTCTTCAAGGAGCCAGGCAACCCCATTCACAGCCCCACAAACGATGGCGCTCTCTCTTGCGACAGCCTCCCAAAGTCCAATACTACCTGCCTGCACCACCGAGTACAGCCGGAGCCCGGCTCAGGAACTGCAAACGTCCGGGGATTCCTCCCACACCAAAGGGGGCAGGACCAAAAGCTCTAGCTGCTCTTCAAGGAGCCAGGCAACCCCATTCACAGCCCCACAAACGATGGCGCTCTCTCTTGCGACAGCCTCCCAAAGTCCAATACTAGCTGCCTGCACCCCTCGGTACGGCCGGAGCAAGGCTCAGCAATTGCAAACGTCCAGGGATTCCTCCCACACCAAAGGGGCCAGGACCAAAAGCTCTTGCTGCTCTTCAAGGAGCCAGGCAACCCCATTCACAGCCCCACAAACGCTGGCGCTCTCTCTTGCGACAGCCTCCCAAAGTCCAATAATACCTGCCTGCACCACCGACTACAGCAGGAGCCCGGATCAGGAACTGCGAACGTCTGGGGATTCCTCCCACACCAAAGGGGCCAGGACCAAAAGCTCTTGCTGCTCTTCAAGGAGCCAGGCAACCCCATTCACAGCCCCACAAACGATGGCGCTCTCTCTTGCGACAGCCTCCCAAAGTCCAATACTACCTGCCTGCACCCCTCGGTACGGCCGGAGCCCGGCTCAGCAATTGCAAACGTCCAGGGATTCCTGCCACACCAAAGGGGCCAGGACCAAAAGCTCTTGCTGCTCTTCAAGGAGCCAGGCAACCCCATTCACAGCCCCACAAACGATGGCGCTCTCTCTTGCGACAGCCTCCCAAAGTCCAATACTAGCTGCCTGCACCCCTCGGTACGGCCGGAGCCCGGCTCAGCAATTGCGAAGGTCCGGGGATTCCTGCCACACCAAAGGGGCCAGCACCAAAAGCTCTTGCTGCTCTTCAAGGAGCCAGGCAACCCCATTCACAGCCCCACAAACGCTGGTGCTCTCTCTTGCGACAGCCTCCCAAAGTCCAATACTAGCTGCCTGCACCCCTCGGTACGGCCGGAGCCCGGCTCAGCAATTGCGAACGTCCAGGGATTCCTCCCACACCAAACGGGCCAGCACCAAAAGCTCTTGCTGCTCTTCAAGGAGCCAGGCAACCCCATTCACAGCCCCACAAACGATGGCGCTCTCTCTTGCGACAGCCTCCCAAAGTCCAATACTACCTGCCTGCACCACCGAGTACAGCTGGAGCCCGGCTCAGGAACTGCGAACGTCCGGGGATTCCTCCCACACCAAAGGTGCCAGGACCAAAAGCTCTTGCTGCTCTTCAAGGAGCCAGGCAACCCCATTCACAGCCCCACAAACGATGGCGCTCTCTCTTGCGACAGCCTCCCAAAGTCCAATACTAGCTGCCTGCACCCCTCGGTACGGCCGGACCCCGGCTCAGCAATTGCAAACGTCCACGGATTCCTCCCACACCAAAGGTGCCAGGACCAAAAGCTCTAGCTGCTCTTCAAGGAGACACGCAACCCCATTCACAGCCCCACAAACGCTGGTGCTCTCTCTTGCGACAGCCTCCCAAAGTCCAATACTAGCTGCCTGCACCACCGACTACAGCAGGAGCCCGGCTCAGGAACTGCGAACGTCTGGGGATTCCTGCCACACCAAAGGTGCCAGGACCAAAAGCTCTTGCTGCTCTTCAAGGAGCCAGGCAACCCCATTCACAGCCCCACAAACGATGGCGCTCTCTCTTGCGACAGCCTCCCAAAGTCCAATACTACCTGCCTGCACCCCTCGGTACGGCCGGAGCCCGGCTCAGCAACTGCAAACGTCCAGGGATTCCTCCCACATCAAAGGGGCCAGCACCAAAAGCTCTTGCTGCTCTTCAAGGAGCCAGGCAACCCCATTCACAGCCCCACAAACGATGGCGCTCTCTCTTGCGACAGCCTCCCAAAGTCCAATACTACCTGCCTGCACCCCTCGGTACGGCCGGAGCCCGGCTCAGCAATTGCAAACGTCCAGGGATTCCTGCCACACCAAAGGTGCCAGGACCAAAAGCTCTTGCTGCTCTTCAAGGAGCCAGGCAACCCCATTCACAGCCCCACAAACGCTGGCGCTCTCTCTTGCGACAGCCTCCCAAAGTCCAATACTACCTGCCTGCACCCCTCGGTACGGCCGGAGCCCGGCTCAGCAATTGCGAACATCCAGGGATTCCTCCCACACCAAAGGGGCCAGGACCAAAAGCTCTTGCTGCTCTTCAAGGAGCCAGGCAACCCCATTCACAGCCCCACAAACGATGGCGCTCTCTCTTGCGACAGCCTCCCAAAGTCCAATACTAGCTCCCTGCACCCCTCGGTACGGCCGGAGCCCGGCTCAGCAATTGCGAACGTCTGGGGATTCCTCCCACACCAAAGGGGCCAGGACCAAAAGCTCTTGCTGCTCTTCAAGGAGCCAGGCAACCCCATTCACAGCCCCACAAACGATGGCGCTCTCTCTTGCGACAGCCTCCCAAAGTCCAATACTAGCTGCCTGCACCCCTCGGTACGGCCGGACCCCGGCTCAGCAATTGCGAACATCCAGGGATTCCTCCCACACCAAAGGGGCCAGGACCAAAAGCTCTTGCTGCTCTTCAAGGAGCCAGGCAACCCCATTCACAGCCCCACAAACGATGGCGCTCTCTCTTGCGACAGCCTCCCAAAGTCCAATACTAGCTCCCTGCACCCCTCGGTACGGCCGGAGCCCGGCTCAGCAATTGCGAACGTCTGGGGATTCCTCCCACACCAAAGGGGCCAGGACCAAAAGCTCTTGCTGCTCTTCAAGGAGCCAGGCAACCCCATTCACAGCCCCACAAACGATGGCGCTCTCTCTTGCGACAGCCTCCCAAAGTCCAATACTAGCTCCCTGCACCCCTTGGTACGGCCGGAGCCCGGCTCAGCAATTGCGAACGTCTGGGGATTCCTCCCACACCAAAGGGGCCAGGACCAAAAGCTCTTGCTGCTCTTCAAGGAGCCAGGCAACCCCATTCACAGCCCCACAAACGATGGCGCTCTCTCTTGCGACAGCCTCCCAAAGTCCAATACTAGCTCCCTGCACCCCTTGGTACGGCCGGAGCCCGGCTCAGCAATTGCGAACGTCTGGGGATTCCTCCCACACCAAAGGGGCCAGGACCAAAAGCTCTTGCTGCTCTTCAAGGAGCCAGGCAACCCCATTCACAGCCCCACAAACGATGGCGCTCTCTCTTGCGACAGCCTCCCAAAGTCCAATACTACCTGCCTGCACCCCTCGATACGGCCGGACCCCGGCTCAGCAATTGCGAACATCCAGGGATTCCTCCCACACCAAAGGGGCCAGGACCAAAAGCTCTTGCTGCTCTTCAAGGAGCCAGGCAACCCCATTCACAGCCCCACAAACGATGGCGCTCTCTCTTGCGACAGCCTCCCAAAGTCCAATACTAGCTCCCTGCACCCCTCGGTACGGCCGGAGCCCGGCTCAGCAATTGCGAACGTCTGGGGATTCCTCCCACACCAAAGGGGCCAGGACCAAAAGCTCTTGCTGCTCTTCAAGGAGCCAGGCAACCCCATTCACAGCCCCACAAACGATGGCGCTCTCTCTTGCGACAGCCTCCCAAAGTCCAATACTACCTGCCTGCACCACCGAGTACAGCCGGAGCCCGGCTCAGGAACTGCAAACGTCCAGGGATTCCTCCCACACCAAAGGGGGCAGGACCAAAAGCTCTAGCTGCTCTTCAAGGAGCCAGGCAACCCCATTCACAGCCCCACAAACGATGGCGCTCTCTCTTGCGACAGCCTCCCAAAGTCCAATACTAGCTGCCTGCACCCCTCGGTACGGCCGGACCCCGGCTCAGCAATTGCAAACGTCCAGGGATTCCTCCCACACCAAAGGGGCCAGGACCAAAAGCTCTTGCTGCTCTTCAAGGAGCCAGGCAACCCCATTCACAGCCCCACAAACGATGGCGCTCTCTCTTGCGACAGCCTCCCAAAGTCCAATACTACCTGCCTGCACCCCTCGGTACGGCCGGAGCCCGGCTCAGCAATTGCGAACATCCAGGGATTCCTCCCACACCAAAGGTGCCAGGACCAAAAGCTCTTGCTGCTCTTCAAGGAGCCAGGCAACCCCATTCACAGCCCCACAAACGATGGCGCTCTCTCTTGCGACAGCCTCCCAAAGTCCAATACTAGCTCCCTGCACCCCTCGGTACGGCCGGAGCCCGGCTCAGCAATTGCGAACGTCTGGGGATTCCTCCCACACCAAAGGGGCCAGGACCAAAAGCTCTTGCTGCTCTTCAAGGAGCCAGGCAACCCCATTCACAGCCCCACAAACGATGGCGCTCTCTCTTGCGACAGCCTCCCAAAGTCCAATACTACCTGCCTGCACCCCTCGGTACGGCCGGAGCCCGGCTCAGCAATTGCGAACATCCAGGGATTCCTCCCACACCAAAGGGGCCAGGACCAAAAGCTCTTGCTGCTCTTCAAGGAGCCAGGCAACCCCATTCACAGCCCCACAAACGATGGCGCTCTCTCTTGCGACAGCCTCCCAAAGTCCAATACTAGCTGCCTGCACCCCTCGGTACGGCCGGACCCCGGCTCAGCAATTGCGAACGTCTGGGGATTCCTCCCACACCAAAGGGGCCAGGACCAAAAGCTCTTGCTGCTCTTCAAGGAGCCAGGCAACCCCATTCACAGCCCCACAAACGATGGCGCTCTCTCTTGCGACAGCCTCCCAAAGTCCAATACTACCTGCCTGCACCACCGAGTACAGCCGGAGCCCGGCTCAGGAACTGCGAACGTCCGGGGATTCCTCCCACACCAAAGGGGGCAGGACCAAAAGCTCTAGCTGCTCTTCAAGGAGCCAGGCAACCCCATTCACAGCCCCACAAACGATGGCGCTCTCTCTTGCGACAGCCTCCCAAAGTCCAATACTAGCTGCCTGCACCCCTCGGTACGGCCGGACCCCGGCTCAGCAATTGCAAACGTCCAGGGATTCCTCCCACACCAAAGGGGCCAGGACCAAAAGCTCTTGCTGCTCTTCAAGGAGCCAGGCAACCCCATTCACAGCCCCACAAACGATGGCGCTCTCTCTTGCGACAGCCTCCCAAAGTCCAATAATACCTGCCTGCACCACCGACTACAGCAGGAGCCCGGATCAGGAACTGCGAACGTCTGGGGATTCCTCCCACACCAAAGGGGCCAGGACCAAAAGCTCTTGCTGCTCTTCAAGGAGCCAGGCAACCCCATTCACAGCCCCACAAACGATGGCGCTCTCTCTTGCGACAGCCTCCCAAAGTCCAATACTAGCTGCCTGCACCCCTCGGTACGGCCGGAGCCCGGCTCAGCAATTGCAAACGTCCAGGGATTCCTGCCACACCAAAGGGGCCAGGACCAAAAGCTCTTGCTGCTCTTCAAGGAGCCAGGCAACCCCATTCACAGCCCCACAAACGATGGCGCTCTCTCTTGCGACAGCCTACCAAAGTCCAATACTAGCTGCCTGCACCCCTCGGTACGGCCGGAGCCCGGCTCAGCAATTGCGAAGGTCCGGGGATTCCTCCCACACCAAAGGGGCCAGCACCAAAAGCTCTTGCTGCTCTTCAAGGAGCCAGGCAACCCCATTCACAGCCCCACAAACGATGGCGCTCTCTCTTGCGACAGCCTCCCAAAGTCCAATACTAGCTGCCTGCACCCCTCGGTACGGCCGGAGCCCGGCTCAGCAATTGCGAACGTCCAGGGATTCCTGCCACACCAAAGGGGCCAGGACCAAAAGCTCTTGCTGCTCTTCAAGGAGCCAGGCAACCCCATTCACAGCCCCACAAACGCTGGCGCTCTCTCTTGCGACAGCCTCCCAAAGTCCAATACTACCTGCCTGCACCACCGAGTACAGCTGGAGCCCGGCTCAGGAACTGCGAACGTCCGGGGATTCCTCCCACACCAAAGGTGCCAGGACCAAAAGCTCTTGCTGCTCTTCAAGGAGCCAGGCAACCCCATTCACAGCCCCACAAACGATGGCGCTCTCTCTTGCGACAGCCTCCCAAAGTCCAATACTAGCTGCCTGCACCCCTCGGTACGGCCGGACCCCGGCTCAGCAATTGCAAACGTCCACGGATTCCTCCCACACCAAAGGTGCCAGGACCAAAAGCTCTAGCTGCTCTTCAAGGAGACACGCAACCCCATTCACAGCCCCACAAACGCTGGCGCTCTCTCTTGCGACAGCCTCCCAAAGTCCAATACTAGCTGCCTGCACCACCGAGTACAGCTGGAGCCCGGCTCAGGAACTGCGAACGTCCGGGGATTCCTGCCACACCAAAGGGGCCAGGACCAAAAGCTCTTGCTGCTCTTCAAGGAGCCAGGCAACCCCATTCACAGCCCCACAAACAATGGCGCTCTCTCTTGCGACAGCCTCCCAAAGTCCAATACTAGCTGCCTGCACCACCGAGTACAGCCGGAGCCCAGCTCAGGAACTGCAAACGTCCGGGGATTCCTCCCACACCAAAGGGGCCAGGACCAAAAGCTCTTGCTGCTCTTCAAGGAGCCAAGCAACCCCATTCACAGCCCCACAAACGATGGCGCTCTCTCTTGCGACAGCCTCCCAAAGTCCAATACTACCTGCCTGCACCCCTTGGTACGGCCGGAGCCCGGCTCAGCAATTGCGAACGTCCAGGGATTCCTCCACACCAAAGGTGCCAGGACCAAAAGCTCTTGCTGCTCTTCAAGGAGCCAGGCAACCCCATTCACAGCCCCACAAATGATGGCGCTCTCTCTTGCGACAGCCTCCCAAAGTCCAATACTAGCTGCCTGCACCACCGAGTACAGCCGGAGCCCGGCTCAGGAACTGTGAACGTCCAGGGATTCCTCCCACACCAAAGGTGCCAGGACCAAAAGCTCTTGCTGCTCTTCAAGGAGCCAGGCAACCCCATTCACAGCTCCACAAACGATGGTGCTCTCTCTTGCGACAGCCTCCCAAAGTCCAATACTAGCTGCCTGCACCCCTCGGTACAGCCAGAGCCCGGCTCAGGAATTGTGAACATCCAGGGATTCCTGCCACACCAAAGAGGCCAGGACCAAAAGCTCTTGCTGCTCTTCAAGGAGCCAGGCAACCCCATTCACAGCCCCACAAACGATGGCGCTCTCTCTTGCGACAGCCTCCCAAAGTCCAATACTACCTGCCTGCACCCCTTGGTACAGCCGGAGCCCGGCTCAGCAATTGCAAACGTCCAGGGATTCCTCCCACACCAAAGGGGCCAGGACCAAAAGCTCTTGCTGCTCTTCAAGGAGCCAGGCAACCCCATTCACAGCCCCACAAACGATGGCGCTCTCTCTTGCGACAGCCTCCCAAAGTCCAATACTAGCTGCCTGCACCACCGAGTACAGCCGGAGCCCGGCTCAGTAACTGTAAACGTCTGGGGATTCCTCCCACACCAAAGGGGCCAGCACCAAAAGCTCTTGCTGCTCTTCAAGGAGCCAGGCAACCCCATTCACAGCCCCACAAACAATGGCGCTCTCTCTTGCGACAGCCTCCCAAAGTCCAATACTAGCTGCCTGCACCCCTCGGTACGGCCGGAGCCCGGCTCAGCAATTGCGAACGTCCAGGGATTCCTGCCACACCAAAGGGGCCAGGACCAAAAGCTCTTGCTGCTCTTCAAGGAGCCAGGCAACCCCATTCACAGCCCCACAAACGCTGGCGCTCTCTCTTGCGACAGCCTCCCAAAGTCCAATACTACCTGCCTGCACCCCTCGGTACGGCCGGAGCCCGGCTCAGCAATTGCAAACGTCCGGGGATTCCTGCCACACCAAAGGGGCCAGGACCAAAAGCTCTTGCTGCTCTTCAAGGAGCCAGGCAACCCCATTCACAGCCCCACAAACGCTGGCGCTCTCTCTTGCGACAGCCTCCCAAAGTCCAATACTACCTGCCTGCACCCCTCGGTACGGCCGGAGCCCGGCTCAGCAATTGCGAACATCCAGGGATTCCTCCCACACCAAAGGTGCCAGGACCAAAAGCTCTTGCTGCTCTTCAAGGAGCCAGGCAACCCCATTCACAGCCCCACAAACGATGGCGCTCTCTCTTGCGACAGCCTCCCAAAGTCCAATACTACCTGCCTGCACCCCTCGGTACGGCCGGAGCCCGGCTCAGCAATTGCGAACGTCCAGGGATTCCTCCCACACCAAAGGGGCCAGGACCAAAAGCTCTTGCTGCTCTTCAAGGAGCCAGGCAACCCCATTCACAGCCCCACAAACGATGGCGCTCTCTCTTGCGACAGCCTCCCAAAGTCCAATACTAGCTGCCTGCACCACCGAGTACAGCTGGAGCCCGGCTCAGGAACTGCGAACGTCCGGGGATTCCTGCCACACCAAAGGGGCCAGGACCAAAAGCTCTTGCTGCTCTTCAAGGAGCCAGGCAACCCCATTCACAGCCCCACAAACAATGGCGCTCTCTCTTGCGACAGCCTCCCAAAGTCCAATACTAGCTGCCTGCACCACCGAGTACAGCCGGAGCCCAGCTCAGGAACTGCAAACGTCCGGGGATTCCTCCCACACCAAAGGGGCCAGGACCAAAAGCTCTTGCTGCTCTTCAAGGAGCCAAGCAACCCCATTCACAGCCCCACAAACGATGGCGCTCTCTCTTGCGACAGCCTCCCAAAGTCCAATACTACCTGCCTGCACCCCTTGGTACGGCCGGAGCCCGGCTCAGCAATTGCGAACGTCCAGGGATTCCTCCACACCAAAGGTGCCAGGACCAAAAGCTCTTGCTGCTCTTCAAGGAGCCAGGCAACCCCATTCACAGCCCCACAAACGCTGGCGCTCTCTCTTGCGACAGCCTCCCAAAGTCCAATACTAGCTGCCTGCACCACCGACTACAGCCGGAGCCCGGCTCAGGAACTGTGAACGTCCAGGGATTCCTCCCACACCAAAGGTGCCAGGACCAAAAGCTCTTGCTGCTCTTCAAGGAGCCAGGCAACCCCATTCACAGCTCCACAAACGATGGTGCTCTCTCTTGCGACAGCCTCCCAAAGTCCAATACTAGCTGCCTGCACCCCTCGGTACAGCCAGAGCCCGGCTCAGGAATTGTGAACATCCAGGGATTCCTGCCACACCAAAGAGGCCAGGACCAAAAGCTCTTGCTGCTCTTCAAGGAGCCAGGCAACCCCATTCACAGCCCCACAAACGATGGCGCTCTCTCTTGCGACAGCCTCCCAAAGTCCAATACTACCTGCCTGCACCCCTTGGTACAGCCGGAGCCCGGCTCAGCAATTGCAAACGTCCAGGGATTCCTCCCACACCAAAGGGGCCAGGACCAAAAGCTCTTGCTGCTCTTCAAGGAGCCAGGCAACCCCATTCACAGCCCCACAAACGATGGCGCTCTCTCTTGCGACAGCCTCCCAAAGTCCAATACTAGCTGCCTGCACCACCGAGTACAGCCGGAGCCCGGCTCAGTAACTGTAAACGTCTGGGGATTCCTCCCACACCAAAGGGGCCAGCACCAAAAGCTCTTGCTGCTCTTCAAGGAGCCAGGCAACCCCATTCACAGCCCCACAAACAATGGCGCTCTCTCTTGCGACAGCCTCCCAAAGTCCAATACTAGCTGCCTGCACCCCTCGGTACGGCCGGAGCCCGGCTCAGCAATTGCGAACGTCCAGGGATTCCTGCCACACCAAAGGGGCCAGGACCAAAAGCTCTTGCTGCTCTTCAAGGAGCCAGGCAACCCCATTCACAGCCCCACAAACGCTGGCGCTCTCTCTTGCGACAGCCTCCCAAAGTCCAATACTACCTGCCTGCACCCCTCGGTACGGCCGGAGCCCGGCTCAGCAATTGCAAACGTCCGGGGATTCCTGCCACACCAAAGGGGCCAGGACCAAAAGCTCTTGCTGCTCTTCAAGGAGCCAGGCAACCCCATTCACAGCCCCACAAACGCTGGCGCTCTCTCTTGCGACAGCCTCCCAAAGTCCAATACTACCTGCCTGCACCCCTCGGTACGGCCGGAGCCCGGCTCAGCAATTGCGAACATCCAGGGATTCCTCCCACACCAAAGGGGCCAGGACCAAAAGCTCTTGCTGCTCTTCAAGGAGCCAGGCAACCCCATTCACAGCCCCACAAACGATGGCGCTCTCTCTTGCGACAGCCTCCCAAAGTCCAATACTACCTGCCTGCACCCCTCGGTACGGCCGGAGCCCGGCTCAGCAATTGCGAACGTCCAGGGATTCCTCCCACACCAAAGGGGCCAGGACCAAAAGCTCTTGCTGCTCTTCAAGGAGCCAGGCAACCCCATTCACAGCCCCACAAACGATGGCGCTCTCTCTTGCGACAGCCTCCCAAAGTCCAATACTAGCTGCCTGCACCCCTCGGTACGGCCGGAGCAAGGCTCAGCAATTGCAAACGTCCAGGGATTCCTCCCACACCAAAGGGGCCAGGACCAAAAGCTCTTGCTGCTCTTCAAGGAGCCAGGCAACCCCATTCACAGCCCCACAAACGATGGCGCTCTCTCTTGCGACAGCCTCCCAAAGTCCAATACTAGCTGCCTGCACCACCGAGTACAGCCGGAGCCCGGCTCAGGAACTGTAAACGTCTGGGGATTCCTCCCACACCAAAGGGGCCAGGACCAAAAGCTCTTGCTGCTCTTCAAGGAGCCAGGCAACCCCATTCACAGCCCCACAAACGATGGCGCTCTCTCTTGCGACAGCCTCCCAAAGTCCAATACTACCTGCCTGCACCACCGAGTACAGCCGGAGCCCGGCTCAGCAATTGCAAACGTCCAGGGATTCCTGCCACACCAAAGGGGCCAGGACCAAAAGCTCTTGCTGCTCTTCAAGGAGCCAGGCAACCCCATTCACAGCCCCACAAACGATGGCGCTCTCTCTTGCGACAGCCTCCCAAAGTCCAATACTAGCTGCCTGCACCCCTCGGTACGGCCGGAGCCCGGCTCAGCAATTGCGAAGGTCCGGGGATTCCTGCCACACCAAAGGGGCCAGCACCAAAAGCTCTTGCTGCTCTTCAAGGAGCCAGGCAACCCCATTCACAGCCCCACAAACGCTGGTGCTCTCTCTTGCGACAGCCTCCCAAAGTCCAATACTAGCTGCCTGCACCCCTCGGTACGGCCGGAGCCCGGCTCAGCAATTGCGAACGTCCAGGGATTCCTCCCACACCAAAGGGGCCAGGACCAAAAGCTCTTGCTGCTCTTCAAGGAGCCAGGCAACCCCATTCACAGCCCCACAAACAATGGCGCTCTCTCTTGCGACAGCCTCCCAAAGTCCAATACTAGCTGCCTGCACCCCTTGGTACGGCCGGAGCCCGGCTCAGCAATTGTGAACGTCCGGGGATTCCTCCCACACCAAAGGGGCCAGGACCAAAAGCTCTTGCTGCTCTTCAAGGAGCCAGGCAACCCCATTCACAGCCCCACAAACGATGGCGCTCTCTCTTGCGACAGCCTCCCAAAGTCCAATACTAGCTCCCTGCACCCCTCGGTACGGCCGGAGCCCGGCTCAGCAATTGCGAACGTCTGGGGATTCCTCCCACACCAAAGGGGCCAGGACCAAAAGCTCTTGCTGCTCTTCAAGGAGCCAGGCAACCCCATTCACAGCCCCACAAACGATGGCGCTCTCTCTTGCGACAGCCTCCCAAAGTCCAATACTAGCTGCCTGCACCACCGAGTACAGCCGGAGCCCGGCTCAGCAATTGCGAACGTCCAGGGATTCCTGCCACACCAAAGGGGCCAGGACCAAAAGCTCTTGCTGCTCTTCAAGGAGCCAGGCAACCCCATTCACAGCCCCACAAACGCTGGCGCTCACTCTTGCGACAGCCTCCCAAAGTCCAATACTACCTGCCTGCACCCCTCGGTACGGCCGGACCCCGGCTCAGCAATTGCGAACGTCCAGGGATTCCTCCCACACCAAAGGTGCCAGGACCAAAAGCTCTTGCTGCTCTTCAAGGAGCCAGGCAACCCCATTCACAGCCCCACAAATGCTGGCGCTCTCTCTTGCGACAGCCTCCCAAAGTCCAATACTAGCTGCCTGCACCACCGACTACAGCCGGAGCCCGGCTCAGCAATTGCGAACGTCCGGGGATTCCTCCCACACCAAAGGGGCCAGGACCAAAAGCTCTTGCTGCTCTTCAAGGAGCCAGGCAACCCCACTCACAGCCCCACAAACGATGGCGCTCTCTCTTGTGACAGCCTCCCAAAGTCCAATACTAGCTGCCTGCACCACCGAGTACAGCCGGAGCCCGGCTCAGCAATTGCGAACGTCCAGGGATTCCTCCCACACCAAAGGGGCCAGGACCAAAAGCTCTTGCTGCTCTTCAAGGAGCCAGGCAACCCCATTCACAGCCCCACAAACGATGGCGCTCTCGCTTTCGAGAGCCTCCCAAAGTCCAATATTAGCTGCCTGCACCCCTCGGTACGGCCGGAGCCCGGCTCAGCAATTGCGAACGTCTGGGGATTCCTCCCACACCAAAGGGGCCAGCACCAAAAGCTCTTGCTGCTCTTCAAGGAGCCAGGCAACCCCATTCACAGCCCCACAAACGCTGGCGCTCTCTCTTGCGACAGCCTCCCAAAGTCCAATACTACCTGCCTGCACCCCTCGGTACGGCCGGAGCCCGGCTCAGCAATTGCGAACGTCCAGGGATTCCTGCCACACCAAAGGGGCCAGGACCAAAAGCTCTTGCTGCTCTTCAAGGAGCCAGGCAACCCCATTCACAGCCCCACAAACGCTGGCGCTCTCTCTTGCGACAGCCTCCCAAAGTCCAATACTAGCTGCCTGCACCCCTCGGTACGGCCGGAGCCCGGCTCAGCAATTGCAAACGTCCAGGGATTCCTGCCACACCAAAGGTGCCAGGACCAAAAGCTCTTGCTGCTCTTCAAGGAGCCAGGCAACCCCATTCACAGCCCCACAAACGCTGGCGCTCTCTCTTGCGACAGCCTCCCAAAGTCCAATACTACCTGCCTGCACCCCTCGGTACGGCCGGAGCCCGGCTCAGCAATTGCGAACATCCAGGGATTCCTCCCACACCAAAGGGGCCAGGACCAAAAGCTCTTGCTGCTCTTCAAGGAGCCAGGCAACCCCATTCACAGCCCCACAAACGATGGCGCTCTCTCTTGCGACAGCCTCCCAAAGTCCAATACTAGCTCCCTGCACCCCTCGGTACGGCCGGAGCCCGGCTCAGCAATTGCGAACGTCTGGGGATTCCTCCCACACCAAAGGGGCCAGGACCAAAAGCTCTTGCTGCTCTTCAAGGAGCCAGGCAACCCCATTCACAGCCCCACAAACGATGGCGCTCTCTCTTGCGACAGCCTCCCAAAGTCCAATACTAGCTGCCTGCACCCCTCGGTACGGCCGGACCCCGGCTCAGCAATTGCGAACATCCAGGGATTCCTCCCACACCAAAGGGGCCAGGACCAAAAGCTCTTGCTGCTCTTCAAGGAGCCAGGCAACCCCATTCACAGCCCCACAAACGATGGCGCTCTCTCTTGCGACAGCCTCCCAAAGTCCAATACTAGCTCCCTGCACCCCTCGGTACGGCCGGAGCCCGGCTCAGCAATTGCGAACGTCTGGGGATTCCTCCCACACCAAAGGGGCCAGGACCAAAAGCTCTTGCTGCTCTTCAAGGAGCCAGGCAACCCCATTCACAGCCCCACAAACGATGGCGCTCTCTCTTGCGACAGCCTCCCAAAGTCCAATACTAGCTCCCTGCACCCCTTGGTACGGCCGGAGCCCGGCTCAGCAATTGCGAACGTCTGGGGATTCCTCCCACACCAAAGGGGCCAGCACCAAAAGCTCTTGCTGCTCTTCAAGGAGCCAGGCAACCCCATTCACAGCCCCACAAACGATGGCGCTCTCTCTTGCGACAGCCTCCCAAAGTCCAATACTACCTGCCTGCACCCCTTGGTACAGCCGGAGCCCGGCTCAGCAATTGCGAACATCCAGGGATTCCTCCCACACCAAAGGGGCCAGGACCAAAAGCTCTTGCTGCTCTTCAAGGAGCCAGGCAACCCCATTCACAGCCCCACAAACGATGGCGCTCTCTCTTGCGACAGCCTCCCAAAGTCCAATACTAGCTCCCTGCACCCCTCGGTACGGCCGGAGCCCGGCTCAGCAATTGCGAACGTCTGGGGATTCCTCCCACACCAAAGGGGCCAGGACCAAAAGCTCTTGCTGCTCTTCAAGGAGCCAGGCAACCCCATTCACAGCCCCACAAACGATGGCGCTCTCTCTTGCGACAGCCTCCCAAAGTCCAATACTACCTGCCTGCACCACCGAGTACAGCCGGAGCCCGGCTCAGGAACTGCAAACGTCCGGGGATTCCTCCCACACCAAAGGGGGCAGGACCAAAAGCTCTAGCTGCTCTTCAAGGAGCCAGGCAACCCCATTCACAGCCCCACAAACGATGGCGCTCTCTCTTGCGACAGCCTCCCAAAGTCCAATACTAGCTGCCTGCACCCCTCGGTACGGCCGGACCCCGGCTCAGCAATTGCAAACGTCCAGGGATTCCTCCCACACCAAAGGGGCCAGGACCAAAAGCTCTTGCTGCTCTTCAAGGAGCCAGGCAACCCCATTCACAGCCCCACAAACGATGGCGCTCTCTCTTGCGACAGCCTCCCAAAGTCCAATACTACCTGCCTGCACCCCTCGGTACGGCCGGAGCCCGGCTCAGCAATTGCGAACATCCAGGGATTCCTCCCACACCAAAGGGGCCAGGACCAAAAGCTCTTGCTGCTCTTCAAGGAGCCAGGCAACCCCATTCACAGCCCCACAAACGATGGCGCTCTCTCTTGCGACAGCCTCCCAAAGTCCAATACTAGCTCCCTGCACCCCTCGGTACGGCCGGAGCCCGGCTCAGCAATTGCGAACGTCTGGGGATTCCTCCCACACCAAAGGGGCCAGGACCAAAAGCTCTTGCTGCTCTTCAAGGAGCCAGGCAACCCCATTCACAGCCCCACAAACGATGGCGCTCTCTCTTGCGACAGCCTCCCAAAGTCCAATACTAGCTGCCTGCACCCCTCGGTACGGCCGGACCCCGGCTCAGCAATTGCGAACATCCAGGGATTCCTCCCACACCAAAGGTGCCAGGACCAAAAGCTCTTGCTGCTCTTCAAGGAGCCAGGCAACCCCATTCACAGCCCCACAAACGCTGGCGCTCTCTCTTGCGACAGCCTCCCAAAGTCCAATACTAGCTGCCTGCACCCCTCGGTACGGCCGGAGCCCGGCTCAGCAATTGCGAACGTCTGGGGATTCCTCCCACACCAAAGGGGCCAGGACCAAAAGCTCTTGCTGCTCTTCAAGGAGCCAGGCAACCCCATTCACAGCCCCACAAACGATGGCGCTCTCTCTTGCGACAGCCTCCCAAAGTCCAATACTACCTGCCTGCACCACCGAGTACAGCCGGAGCCCGGCTCAGGAACTGCAAACGTCCGGGGATTCCTCCCACACCAAAGGGGGCAGGACCAAAAGCTCTAGCTGCTCTTCAAGGAGCCAGGCAACCCCATTCACAGCCCCACAAACGATGGCGCTCTCTCTTGCGACAGCCTCCCAAAGTCCAATACTAGCTGCCTGCACCCCTCGGTACGGCCGGAGCAAGGCTCAGCAATTGCAAACGTCCAGGGATTCCTCCCACACCAAAGGGGCCAGGACCAAAAGCTCTTGCTGCTCTTCAAGGAGCCAGGCAACCCCATTCACAGCCCCACAAACGCTGGCGCTCTCTCTTGCGACAGCCTCCCAAAGTCCAATAATACCTGCCTGCACCACCGACTACAGCAGGAGCCCGGATCAGGAACTGCGAACGTCTGGGGATTCCTCCCACACCAAAGGGGCCAGGACCAAAAGCTCTTGCTGCTCTTCAAGGAGCCAGGCAACCCCATTCACAGCCCCACAAACGCTGGCGCTCTCTCTTGCGACAGCCTCCCAAAGTCCAATACTAGCTGCCTGCACCCCTCGGTACGGCCGGAGCCCGGCTCAGCAATTGCAAACGTCCAGGGATTCCTGCCACACCAAAGGGGCCAGGACCAAAAGCTCTTGCTGCTCTTCAAGGAGCCAGGCAACCCCATTCACAGCCCCACAAACGATGGCGCTCTCTCTTGCGACAGCCTCCCAAAGTCCAATACTAGCTGCCTGCACCCCGCGGTACGGCCGGAGCCCGGCTCAGCAATTGCGAACGTCCAGGGATTCCTCCCACACCAAACGGGCCAGCACCAAAAGCTCTTGCTGCTCTTCAAGGAGCCAGGCAACCCCATTCACAGCCCCACAAACGATGGCGCTCTCTCTTGCGACAGCCTCCCAAAGTCCAATACTACCTGCCTGCACCACCGAGTACAGCTGGAGCCCAGCTCAGGAACTGCGAACGTCCGGGGATTCCTCCCACACCAAAGGTGCCAGGACCAAAAGCTCTTGCTGCTCTTCAAGGAGCCAGGCAACCCCATTCACAGCCCCACAAACGATGGCGCTCTCTCTTGCGACAGCCTCCCAAAGTCCAATACTAGCTGCCTGCACCCCTCGGTACGGCCGGACCCCGGCTCAGCAATTGCAAACGTCCACGGATTCCTCCCACACCAAAGGTGCCAGGACCAAAAGCTCTAGCTGCTCTTCAAGGAGACACGCAACCCCATTCACAGCCCCACAAACGCTGGTGCTCTCTCTTGCGACAGCCTCCCAAAGTCCAATACTAGCTGCCTGCACCACCGACTACAGCAGGAGCCCGGCTCAGGAACTGCGAACGTCTGGGGATTCCTGCCACACCAAAGGTGCCAGGACCAAAAGCTCTTGCTGCTCTTCAAGGAGCCAGGCAACCCCATTCACAGCCCCACAAACGATGGCGCTCTCTCTTGCGACAGCCTCCCAAAGTCCAATACTACCTGCCTGCACCCCTCGGTACGGCCGGAGCCCGGCTCAGCAACTGCAAACGTCCAGGGATTCCTCCCACATCAAAGGGGCCAGCACCAAAAGCTCTTGCTGCTCTTCAAGGAGCCAGGCAACCCCATTCACAGCCCCACAAACGATGGCGCTCTCTCTTGCGACAGCCTCCCAAAGTCCAATACTACCTGCCTGCACCCCTCGGTACGGCCGGAGCCCGGCTCAGCAATTGCAAACGTCCAGGGATTCCTGCCACACCAAAGGTGCCAGGACCAAAAGCTCTTGCTGCTCTTCAAGGAGCCAGGCAACCCCATTCACAGCCCCACAAACGCTGGCGCTCTCTCTTGCGACAGCCTCCCAAAGTCCAATACTACCTGCCTGCACCCCTCGGTACGGCCGGAGCCCGGCTCAGCAATTGCGAACATCCAGGGATTCCTCCCACACCAAAGGGGCCAGGACCAAAAGCTCTTGCTGCTCTTCAAGGAGCCAGGCAACCCCATTCACAGCCCCACAAACGATGGCGCTCTCTCTTGCGACAGCCTCCCAAAGTCCAATACTAGCTCCCTGCACCCCTCGGTACGGCCGGAGCCCGGCTCAGCAATTGCGAACGTCTGGGGATTCCTCCCACACCAAAGGGGCCAGGACCAAAAGCTCTTGCTGCTCTTCAAGGAGCCAGGCAACCCCATTCACAGCCCCACAAACGATGGCGCTCTCTCTTGCGACAGCCTCCCAAAGTCCAATACTAGCTGCCTGTACCACCGAGTACAGCCGGAGCCCGGCTCAGGAACTGCGAACGTCCGGGGATTCCTCCCACACCAAAGGGGCCAGGACCAAAAGCTCTTGCTGCTCTTCAAGGAGCCAGGCAACCCCATTCACAGCCCCACAAACGCTGGCGCTCTCTCTTGCGACAGCCTCCCAAAGTCCAATACTAGCTGCCTGCACCCCGCGGTACGGCCGGAGCCCGGCTCAGCAATTGCGAACGTCCAGGGATTCCTCCCACACCAAAGGGGCCAGCACCAAAAGCTCTTGCTGCTCTTCAAGGAGCCAGGCAACCCCATTCACAGCCCCACAAACGATGGCGCTCTCTCTTGCGACAGCCTCCCAAAGTCCAATACTACCTGCCTGCACCACCGAGTACAGCTGGAGCCCAGCTCAGGAACTGCGAACGTCCGGGGATTCCTCCCACACCAAAGGTGCCAGGACCAAAAGCTCTTGCTGCTCTTCAAGGAGCCAGGCAACCCCATTCACAGCCCCACAAACGATGGCGCTCTCTCTTGCGACAGCCTCCCAAAGTCCAATACTAGCTGCCTGCACCCCTCGGTACGGCCGGACCCCGGCTCAGCAATTGCAAACGTCCACGGATTCCTCCCACACCAAAGGTGCCAGGACCAAAAGCTCTAGCTGCTCTTCAAGGAGACACGCAACCCCATTCACAGCCCCACAAACGCTGGTGCTCTCTCTTGCGACAGCCTCCCAAAGTCCAATACTAGCTGCCTGCACCACCGACTACAGCAGGAGCCCGGCTCAGGAACTGCGAACGTCTGGGGATTCCTGCCACACCAAAGGTGCCAGGACCAAAAGCTCTTGCTGCTCTTCAAGGAGCCAGGCAACCCCATTCACAGCCCCACAAACGATGGCGCTCTCTCTTGCGACAGCCTCCCAAAGTCCAATACTACCTGCCTGCACCCCTCGGTACGGCCGGAGCCCGGCTCAGCAACTGCAAACGTCCAGGGATTCCTCCCACATCAAAGGGGCCAGCACCAAAAGCTCTTGCTGCTCTTCAAGGAGCCAGGCAACCCCATTCACAGCCCCACAAACGATGGCGCTCTCTCTTGCGACAGCCTCCCAAAGTCCAATACTACCTGCCTGCACCCCTCGGTACGGCCGGAGCCCGGCTCAGCAATTGCAAACGTCCAGGGATTCCTGCCACACCAAAGGTGCCAGGACCAAAAGCTCTTGCTGCTCTTCAAGGAGCCAGGCAACCCCATTCACAGCCCCACAAACGCTGGCGCTCTCTCTTGCGACAGCCTCCCAAAGTCCAATACTACCTGCCTGCACCCCTCGGTACGGCCGGAGCCCGGCTCAGCAATTGCGAACATCCAGGGATTCCTCCCACACCAAAGGGGCCAGGACCAAAAGCTCTTGCTGCTCTTCAAGGAGCCAGGCAACCCCATTCACAGCCCCACAAACGATGGCGCTCTCTCTTGCGACAGCCTCCCAAAGTCCAATACTAGCTCCCTGCACCCCTCGGTACGGCCGGAGCCCGGCTCAGCAATTGCGAACGTCTGGGGATTCCTCCCACACCAAAGGGGCCAGGACCAAAAGCTCTTGCTGCTCTTCAAGGAGCCAGGCAACCCCATTCACAGCCCCACAAACGATGGCGCTCTCTCTTGCGACAGCCTCCCAAAGTCCAATACTAGCTGCCTGCACCCCTCGGTACGGCCGGACCCCGGCTCAGCAATTGCGAACATCCAGGGATTCCTCCCACACCAAAGGGGCCAGGACCAAAAGCTCTTGCTGCTCTTCAAGGAGCCAGGCAACCCCATTCACAGCCCCACAAACGATGGCGCTCTCTCTTGCGACAGCCTCCCAAAGTCCAATACTAGCTCCCTGCACCCCTCGGTACGGCCGGAGCCCGGCTCAGCAATTGCGAACGTCTGGGGATTCCTGCCACACCAAAGGGGCCAGGACCAAAAGCTCTTGCTGCTCTTCAAGGAGCCAGGCAACCCCATTCACAGCCCCACAAACGATGGCGCTCTCTCTTGCGACAGCCTCCCAAAGTCCAATACTAGCTGCCTGCACCCCTCGGTACGGCCGGAGCCCGGCTCAGCAATTGCGAACGTCTGGGGATTCCTCCCACACCAAAGGGGCCAGGACCAAAAGCTCTTGCTGCTCTTCAAGGAGCCAGGCAACCCCATTCACAGCCCCACAAACGATGGCGCTCTCTCTTGCGACAGCCTCCCAAAGTCCAATACTACCTGCCTGCACCCCTCGATACGGCCGGACCCCGGCTCAGCAATTGCGAACATCCAGGGATTCCTCCCACACCAAAGGGGCCAGGACCAAAAGCTCTTGCTGCTCTTCAAGGAGCCAGGCAACCCCATTCACAGCCCCACAAACGATGGCGCTCTCTCTTGCGACAGCCTCCCAAAGTCCAATACTAGCTCCCTGCACCCCTCGGTACGGCCGGAGCCCGGCTCAGCAATTGCGAACGTCTGGGGATTCCTCCCACACCAAAGGGGCCAGGACCAAAAGCTCTTGCTGCTCTTCAAGGAGCCAGGCAACCCCATTCACAGCCCCACAAACGATGGCGCTCTCTCTTGCGACAGCCTCCCAAAGTCCAATACTACCTGCCTGCACCACCGAGTACAGCCGGAGCCCAGGTCAGGAACTGCAAACGTCCGGGGATTCCTCCCACACCAAAGGGGGCAGGACCAAAAGCTCTAGCTGCTCTTCAAGGAGCCAGGCAACCCCATTCACAGCCCCACAAACGATGGCGCTCTCTCTTGCGACAGCCTCCCAAAGTCCAATACTAGCTGCCTGCACCCCTCGGTACGGCCGGACCCCGGCTCAGCAATTGCAAACGTCCAGGGATTCCTCCCACACCAAAGGGGCCAGGACCAAAAGCTCTTGCTGCTCTTCAAGGAGCCAGGCAACCCCATTCACAGCCCCACAAACGATGGCGCTCTCTCTTGCGACAGCCTCCCAAAGTCCAATACTACCTGCCTGCACCCCTCGGTACGGCCGGAGCCCGGCTCAGCAATTGCGAACATCCAGGGATTCCTCCCACACCAAAGGTGCCAGGACCAAAAGCTCTTGCTGCTCTTCAAGGAGCCAGGCAACCCCATTCACAGCCCCACAAACGATGGCGCTCTCTCTTGCGACAGCCTCCCAAAGTCCAATACTAGCTCCCTGCACCCCTCGGTACGGCCGGAGCCCGGCTCAGCAATTGCGAACGTCTGGGGATTCCTCCCACACCAAAGGGGCCAGGACCAAAAGCTCTTGCTGCTCTTCAAGGAGCCAGGCAACCCCATTCACAGCCCCACAAACGATGGCGCTCTCTCTTGCGACAGCCTCCCAAAGTCCAATACTAGCTGCCTGCACCCCTCGGTACGGCCGGACCCCGGCTCAGCAATTGCGAACATCCAGGGATTCCTCCCACACCAAAGGGGCCAGGACCAAAAGCTCTTGCTGCTCTTCAAGGAGCCAGGCAACCCCATTCACAGCCCCACAAACGATGGCGCTCTCTCTTGCGACAGCCTCCCAAAGTCCAATACTAGCTCCCTGCACCCCTCGGTACGGCCGGAGCCCGGCTCAGCAATTGCGAACGTCTGGGGATTCCTCCCACACCAAAGGGGCCAGGACCAAAAGCTCTTGCTGCTCTTCAAGGAGCCAGGCAACCCCATTCACAGCCCCACAAACGATGGCGCTCTCTCTTGCGACAGCCTCCCAAAGTCCAATACTAGCTGCCTGCACCCCTCGGTACGGCCGGACCCCGGCTCAGCAATTGCGAACATCCAGGGATTCCTCCCACACCAAAGGGGCCAGGACCAAAAGCTCTTGCTGCTCTTCAAGGAGCCAGGCAACCCCATTCACAGCCCCACAAACGATGGCGCTCTCTCTTGCGACAGCCTCCCAAAGTCCAATACTAGCTGCCTGCACCCCTCGGTACGGCCGGACCCCGGCTCAGCAATTGCGAACGTCTGGGGATTCCTCCCACACCAAAGGGGCCAGGACCAAAAGCTCTTGCTGCTCTTCAAGGAGCCAGGCAACCCCATTCACAGCCCCACAAACGATGGCGCTCTCTCTTGCGACAGCCTCCCAAAGTCCAATACTACCTGCCTGCACCACCGAGTACAGCCGGAGCCCGGCTCAGGAACTGCAAACGTCCGGGGATTCCTCCCACACCAAAGGGGGCAGGACCAAAAGCTCTAGCTGCTCTTCAAGGAGCCAGGCAACCCCATTCACAGCCCCACAAACGATGGCGCTCTCTCTTGCGACAGCCTCCCAAAGTCCAATACTAGCTGCCTGCACCCCTCGGTACGGCCGGACCCCGGCTCAGCAATTGCAAACGTCCAGGGATTCCTGCCACACCAAAGGGGCCAGGACCAAAAGCTCTTGCTGCTCTTCAAGGAGCCAGGCAACCCCATTCACAGCCCCACAAACGATGGCGCTCTCTCTTGCGACAGCCTCCCAAAGTCCAATAATACCTGCCTGCACCACCGACTACAGCAGGAGCCCGGATCAGGAACTGCGAACGTCTGGGGATTCCTCCCACACCAAAGGGGCCAGGACCAAAAGCTCTTGCTGCTCTTCAAGGAGCCAGGCAACCCCATTCACAGCCCCACAAACGATGGCGCTCTCTCTTGCGACAGCCTCCCAAAGTCCAATACTAGCTGCCTGCACCCCTCGGTACGGCCGGAGCCCGGCTCAGCAATTGCAAACGTCCAGGGATTCCTGCAACACCAAAGGGGCCAGGACCAAAAGCTCTTGCTGCTCTTCAAGGAGCCAGGCAACCCCATTCACAGCCCCACAAACGATGGCGCTCTCTCTTGCGACAGCCTCCCAAAGTCCAATACTAGCTGCCTGCACCCCTCGGTACGGCCGGAGCCCGGCTCAGCAATTGCGAAGGTCCGGGGATTCCTCCCACACCAAAGGGGCCAGCACCAAAAGCTCTTGCTGCTCTTCAAGGAGCCAGGCAACCCCATTTACAGCCCCACAAACGCTGGTGCTCTCTCTTGCGACAGCCTCCCAAAGTCCAATACTAGCTGCCTGCACCCCTCGGTACGGCCGGAGCCCGGCTCAGCAATTGCGAACGTCCAGGGATTCCTCCCACACCAAAGGGGCCAGGACCAAAAGCTCTTGCTGCTCTTCAAGGAGCCAGGCAACCCCATTCACAGCCCCACAAACGCTGGCGCTCTCTCTTGCGACAGCCTCCCAAAGTCCAATACTACCTGCCTGCACCACCGAGTACAGCTGGAGCCCGGCTCAGGAACTGCGAACGTCCGGGGATTCCTCCCACACCAAAGGTGCCAGGACGAAAAGCTCTTGTTGCTCTTCAAGGAGCCAGGCAACCCCATTCACAGCCCCACAAACGATGGCGCTCTCTCTTGCGACAGCCTCCCAAAGTCCAATACTAGCTGCCTGCACCCCTCGGTACGGCCGGACCCCGGCTCAGCAATTGCAAACGTCCACGGATTCCTCCCACACCAAAGGGGCCAGGACCAAAAGCTCTAGCTGCTCTTCAAGGAGACACGCAACCCCATTCACAGCCCCACAAACGCTGGCGCTCTCTCTTGCGACAGCCTCCCAAAGTCCAATACTAGCTGCCTGCACCACCGAGTACAGCTGGAGCCCGGCTCAGGAACTGCGAACGTCCGGGGATTCCTGCCACACCAAAGGGGCCAGGACCAAAAGCTCTTGCTGCTCTTCAAGGAGCCAGGCAACCCCATTCACAGCCCCACAAACAATGGCGCTCTCTCTTGCGACAGCCTCCCAAAGTCCAATACTAGCTGCCTGCACCACCGAGTACAGCCGGAGCCCAGCTCAGGAACTGCAAACGTCCGGGGATTCCTCCCACACCAAAGGGGCCAGGACCAAAAGCTCTTGCTGCTCTTCAAGGAGCCAGGCAACCCCATTCACAGCCCCACAAACGATGGCGCTCTCTCTTGCGACAGCCTCCCAAAGTCCAATACTACCTGCCTGCACCCCTTGGTACGGCCGGACCCCGGCTCAGCAATTGCGAACGTCCAGGGATTCCTCCACACCAAAGGTGCCAGGACCAAAAGCTCTTGCTGCTCTTCAAGGAGCCAGGCAACCCCATTCACAGCCCCACAAACGCTGGCGCTCTCTCTTGCGACAGCCTCCCAAAGTCCAATACTAGCTGCCTGCACCACCGACTACAGCCGGAGCCCGGCTCAGGAACTGTGAACGTCCAGGGATTCCTCCCACACCAAAGGTGCCAGGACCAAAAGCTCTTGCTGCTCTTCAAGGAGCCAGGCAACCCCATTCACAGCTCCACAAACGATGGTGCTCTCTCTTGCGACAGCCTCCCAAAGTCCAATACTAGCTGCCTGCACCCCTCGGTACGGCCAGAGCCCGGCTCAGGAATTGTGAACATCCAGGGATTCCTGCCACACCAAAGAGGCCAGGACCAAAAGCTCTTGCTGCTCTTCAAGGAGCCAGGCAACCCCATTCACAGCCCCACAAACGATGGCGCTCTCTCTTGCGACAGCCTCCCAAAGTCCAATACTACCTGCCTGCACCCCTTGGTACAGCCGGAGCCCCGCTCAGCAATTGCAAACGTCCAGGGATTCCTCCCACACCAAAGGGGCCAGGACCAAAAGCTCTTGCTGCTCTTCAAGGAGCCAGGCAACCCCATTCACAGCCCCACAAACGATGGCGCTCTCTCTTGCGACAGCCTCCCAAAGTCCAATACTAGCTGCCTGCACCACCGAGTACAGCCGGAGCCCGGCTCAGTAACTGTAAACGTCTGGGGATTCCTCCCACACCAAAGGGGCCAGCACCAAAAGCTCTTGCTGCTCTTCAAGGAGCCAGGCAACCCCATTCACAGCCCCACAAACAATGGCGCTCTCTCTTGCGACAGCCTCCCAAAGTCCAATACTAGCTGCCTGCACCCCTCGGTACGGCCGGAGCCCGGCTCAGCAATTGCGAACGTCCAGGGATTCCTGCCACACCAAAGGGGCCAGGACCAAAAGCTCTTGCTGCTCTTCAAGGAGCCAGGCAACCCCATTCACAGCCCCACAAACGCTGGCGCTCTCTCTTGCGACAGCCTCCCAAAGTCCAATACTACCTGCCTGCACCCCTCGGTACGGCCGGAGCCCGGCTCAGCAATTGCAAACGTCCAGGGATTCCTGCCACACCAAAGGGGCCAGGACCAAAAGCTCTTGCTGCTCTTCAAGGAGCCAGGCAACCCCATTCACAGCCCCACAAACGCTGGCGCTCTCTCTTGCGACAGCCTCCCAAAGTCCAATACTACCTGCCTGCACCCCTCGGTACGGCCGGAGCCCGGCTCAGCAATTGCGAACATCCAGGGATTCCTCCCACACCAAAGGTGCCAGGACCAAAAGCTCTTGCTGCTCTTCAAGGAGCCAGGCAACCCCATTCACAGCCCCACAAACGATGGCGCTCTCTCTTGCGACAGCCTCCCAAAGTCCAATACTACCTGCCTGCACCCCTCGGTACGGCCGGAGCCCGGCTCAGCAATTGCGAACGTCCAGGGATTCCTCCCACACCAAACGGGCCAGCACCAAAAGCTCTTGCTGCTCTTCAAGGAGCCAGGCAACCCCATTCACAGCCCCACAAACGATGGCGCTCTCTCTTGCGACAGCCTCCCAAAGTCCAATACTACCTGCCTGCACCCCTCGGTACGGCCGGAGCAAGGCTCAGCAATTGCAAACGTCCAGGGATTCCTCCCACACCAAAGGGGCCAGGACCAAAAGCTCTTGCTGCTCTTCAAGGAGCCAGGCAACCCCATTCACAGCCCCACAAACGATGGCGCTCTCTCTTGCGACAGCCTCCCAAAGTCCAATACTAGCTGCCTGCACCACCGAGTACAGCCGGAGCCCGGCTCAGGAACTGTAAACGTCTGGGGATTCCTCCCACACCAAAGGGACCAGGACCAAAAGCTCTTGCTGCTCTTCAAGGAGCCAGGCAACCCCATTCACAGCCCCACAAACGCTGGTGCTCTCTCTTGCGACAGCCTCCCAAAGTCCAATAATACCTGCCTGCACCACCGACTACAGCAGGAGCCCGGATCAGGAACTGCGAACGTCTGGGGATTCCTCCCACACCAAAGGGGCCAGGACCAAAAGCTCTTGCTGCTCTTCAAGGAGCCAGGCAACCCCATTCACAGCCCCACAAACGATGGCGCTCTCTCTTGCGACAGCCTCCCAAAGTCCAATACTAGCTGCCTGCACCCCTCGGTACGGCCGGAGCCCGGCTCAGCAATTGCAAACGTCCAGGGATTCCTGCAACACCAAAGGGGCCAGGACCAAAAGCTCTTGCTGCTCTTCAAGGAGCCAGGCAACCCCATTCACAGCCCCACAAATGCTGGCGCTCTCTCTTGCGACAGCCTCCCAAAGTCCAATACTACCTGCCTGCACCACCGACTACAGCAGGAGCCCGGCTCAGCAATTGCGAACGTCCAGGGATTCCTCCCACACCAAAGGGGCCAGGACCAAAAGCTCTTGCTGCTCTTCAAGGAGCCAGGCAACCCCATTCACAGCCCCACAAACGATGGCGCTCTCTCTTGTGACAGCCTCCCAAAGTCCAATACTACCTGCCTGCACCCCTCGGTACAGCCGGAGCCCGGCTCAGCAATTGCGAACGTCCAGGGATTCCTCCCACACCAAAGGGGCCAGGACCAAAAGCTCTTGCTGCTCCTCAAGGAGCCAGGCAACCCCATTCACAGCCCCACAAACGATGGCGCTCTCGCTTTCGAGAGCCTCCCAAAGTCCAATATTAGCTGCCTGCACCCCTCGGTACGGCCGGACCCCGGCTCAGCAATTGCGAACGTCCAGGGATTCCTGCCACACCAAAGGGGCCAGGACCAAAAGCTCTTGCTGCTCTTCAAGGAGCCAGGCAACCCCATTCACAGCCCCACAAACGCTGGCGCTCTCTCTTGCGACAGCCTCCCAAAGTCCAATACTACCTGCCTGCACCCCTCGGTACGGCCGGAGCCCGGCTCAGCAATTGCAAACGTCCAGGGATTCCTGCCACACCAAAGGTGCCAGGACCAAAAGCTCTTGCTGCTCTTCAAGGAGCCAGGCAACCCCATTCACAGCCCCACAAACGCTGGCGCTCTCTCTTGCGACAGCCTCCCAAAGTCCAATACTACCTGCCTGCACCCCTCGGTACGGCCGGAGCCCGGCTCAGCAATTGCGAACATCCAGGGATTCCTCCCACACCAAAGGGGCCAGGACCAAAAGCTCTTGCTGCTCTTCAAGGAGCCAGGCAACCCCATTCACAGCCCCACAAACGATGGCGCTCTCTCTTGCGACAGCCTCCCAAAGTCCAATACTAGCTCCCTGCACCCCTCGGTACGGCCGGAGCCCGGCTCAGCAATTGCGAACGTCTGGGGATTCCTCCCACACCAAAGGGGCCAGGACCAAAAGCTCTTGCTGCTCTTCAAGGAGCCAGGCAACCCCATTCACAGCCCCACAAACGATGGCGCTCTCTCTTGCGACAGCCTCCCAAAGTCCAATACTACCTGCCTGCACCCCTCGGTACGGCCGGACCCCGGCTCAGCAATTGCGAACATCCAGGGATTCCTCCCACACCAAAGGGGCCAGGACCAAAAGCTCTTGCTGCTCTTCAAGGAGCCAGGCAACCCCATTCACAGCCCCACAAACGATGGCGCTCTCTCTTGCGACAGCCTCCCAAAGTCCAATACTAGCTCCCTGCACCCCTCGGTACGGCCGGAGCCCGGCTCAGCAATTGCGAACGTCTGGGGATTCCTCCCACACCAAAGGGGCCAGGACCAAAAGCTCTTGCTGCTCTTCAAGGAGCCAGGCAACCCCATTCACAGCCCCACAAACGATGGCGCTCTCTCTTGCGACAGCCTCCCAAAGTCCAATACTAGCTGCCTGCACCCCTCGGTACGGCCGGAGCCCGGCTCAGCAATTGCGAACATCCAGGGATTCCTCCCACACCAAAGGGGCCAGGACCAAAAGCTCTTGCTGCTCTTCAAGGAGCCAGGCAACCCCATTCACAGCCCCACAAACGATGGCGCTCTCTCTTGCGACAGCCTCCCAAAGTCCAATACTAGCTGCCTGCACCCCTCGGTACGGCCGGACCCCGGCTCAGCAATTGCAAACGTCCAGGGATTCCTGCCACACCAAAGGTGCCAGGACCAAAAGCTCTTGCTGCTCTTCAAGGAGCCAGGCAACCCCATTCACAGCCCCACAAACGCTGGCGCTCTCTCTTGCGACAGCCTCCCAAAGTCCAATAATACCTGCCTGCACCACCGACTACAGCAGGAGCCCGGATCAGGAACTGCGAACGTCTGGGGATTCCTCCCACACCAAAGGGGCCAGGACCAAAAGCTCTTGCTGCTCTTCAAGGAGCCAGGCAACCCCATTCACAGCCCCACAAACGATGGCGCTCTCTCTTGCGACAGCCTCCCAAAGTCCAATACTACCTGCCTGCACCCCTCGGTACGGCCGGAGCCCGGCTCAGCAATTGCAAACGTCCAGGGATTCCTCCCACATCAAAGGGGCCAGGACCAAAAGCTCTTGCTGCTCTTCAAGGAGCCAGGCAACCCCATTCACAGCCCCACAAACGATGGCGCTCTCTCTTGCGACAGCCTCCCAAAGTCCAATACTAGCTGCCTGCACCCCTCGGTACGGCCGGAGCCCGGCTCAGCAATTGCGAAGGTCCGGGGATTCCTGCCACACCAAAGGGGCCAGCACCAAAAGCTCTTGCTGCTCTTCAAGGAGCCAGGCAACCCCATTCACAGCCCCACAAACGCTGGTGCTCTCTCTTGCGACAGCCTCCCAAAGTCCAATACTAGCTGCCTGCACCCCTCGGTACGGCCGGAGCCCGGCTCAGCAATTGCGAACGTCCAGGGATTCCTCCCACACCAAACGGGCCAGCACCAAAAGCTCTTGCTGCTCTTCAAGGAGCCAGGCAACCCCATTCACAGCCCCACAAACGCTGGCGCTCTCTCTTGCGACAGCCTCCCAAAGTCCAATACTACCTGCCTGCACCACCGAGTACAGCTGGAGCCCAGCTCAGGAACTGCGAACGTCCGGGGATTCCTCCCACACCAAAGGGGCCAGGACCAAAAGCTCTTGCTGCTCTTCAAGGAGCCAGGCAACCCCATTCACAGCCCCACAAACGATGGCGCTCTCTCTTGCGACAGCCTCCCAAAGTCCAATACTAGCTGCCTGCACCCCTCGGTACGGCCGGAGCCCGGCTCAGCAATTGCAAACGTCCACGGATTCCTCCCACACCAAAGGTGCCAGGACCAAAAGCTCTAGCTGCTCTTCAAGGAGACACGCAACCCCATTCACTGCCCCACAAACGCTGGCGCTCTCTCTTGCGACAGCCTCCCAAAGTCCAATACTACCTGCCTGCACCACCGAGTACAGCCGGAGCCCGGCTCAGGAACTGCGAAAGTCTGGGGATTCCTGCCACACCAAAGGTGCCAGGACCAAAAGCTCTTGCTGCTCTTCAAGGAGCCAGGCAACCCCATTCACAGCCCCACAAACGATGGCGCTCTCTCTTGCGACAGCCTCCCAAAGTCCAATACTAGCTGCCTGCACCCCTCGGTACGGCCGGAGCCCGGCTCAGCAACTGCAAACGTCCAGGGATTCCTCCCACATCAAAGGGGCCAGGACCAAAAGCTCTTGCTGCTCTTCAAGGAGCCAGGCAACCCCATTCACAGCCCCACAAACGATGGCGCTCTCTCTTGCGACAGCCTCCCAAAGTCCAATACTACCTGCCTGCACCCCTCGGTACGGCCGGAGCCCGGCTCAGCAATTGCGAACGTCCGGGGATTCCTGCCACACCAAAGGGGCCAGGACCAAAAGCTCTTGCTGCTCTTCAAGGAGCCAGGCAACCCCATTCACAGCCCCACAAACAATGGCGCTCTCTCTTGCGACAGCCTCCCAAAGTCCAATACTAGCTGCCTGCACCCCTCGGTACAGCCGGAGCCCAGCTCAGGAACTGCAAACGTCCGGGGATTCCTCCCACACCAAAGGGGCCAGGACCAAAAGCTCTTGCTGCTCTTCAAGGAGCCAAGCAACCCCATTCACAGCCCCACAAACGATGGCGCTCTCTCTTGCGACAGCCTCCCAAAGTCCAATACTACCTGCCTGCACCCCTTGGTACGGCCGGAGCCCGGCTCAGCAATTGCGAACGTCCAGGGATTCCTCCACACCAAAGGTGCCAGGACCAAAAGCTCTTGCTGCTCTTCAAGGAGCCAGGCAACCCCATTCACAGCCCCACAAACGATGGTGCTCTCTCTTGCGACAGCCTCCCAAAGTCCAATACTAGCTGCCTGCACCCCTAGGTACAGCCGGAGCCCGGCTCAGGAATTGTGAACATCCAGGGATTCCTGCCACACCAAAGGGGCCAGGACCAAAAGCTCTTGCTGCTCTTCAAGGAGCCAGGCAACCCCATTCACAGCCCCACAAACGCTGGCGCTCTCTCTTGCGACAGCCTCCCAAAGTCCAATACTAGCTGCCTGCACCCCTTGGTACAGCCGGAGCCCGGCTCAGCAATTGCAAACGTCCAGGGATTCCTCCCACACCAAAGGGGCCAGGACCAAAAGCTCTTGCTGCTCTTCAAGGAGCCAGGCAACCCCATTCACAGCCCCACAAACGATGGCGCTCTCTCTTGCGACAGCCTCCCAAAGTCCAATACTAGCTGCCTACACCACCGAGTACAGCTGGAGCCCGGCTCAGCAATTGCGAACATCCAGGGATTCCTGCCACACCAAAGGGGCCAGGACCAAAAGCTCTTGCTGCTCTTCAAGGAGCCAGGCAACCCCATTCACAGCCCCACAAACGATGGCGCTCTCTCTTGCGACAGCCTCCCAAAGTCCAATACTACCTGCCTGCACCCCTCGGTACGGCCGGAGCCCGGCTCAGCAATTGCGAACATCCAGGGATTCCTGCAACACCAAAGGGGCCAGGACCAAAAGCTCTTGCTGCTCTTCAAGGAGCCAGGCAACCCCATTCACAGCCCCACAAACGCTGGCGCTCTCTCTTGCGACAGCCTCCCAAAGTCCAATACTACCTGCCTGCACCACCGAGTACAGGTGGAGCCCGGCTCAGGAACTGCGAACGTCCGGGGATTCCTCCCACACCAAAGGTGCCAGGACCAAAAGCTCTAGCTGCTCTTCAAGGAGCCAGGCAACCCCATTCACAGCCCCACAAACGATGGCGCTCTCTCTTGCGACAGCCTCCCAAAGTCCAATACTACCTGCCTGCACCCCTCGGTACGGCCGGAGCCCGGCTCAGCAATTGCGAACGTCCAGGGATTCCTCCCACACCAAAGGGGCCAGGACCAAAAGCTCTTGCTGCTCTTCAAGGAGCCAGGCAACCCCATTCACAGCCCCACAAACGCTGGCGCTCTCTCTTGCGACAGCCTCCCAAAGTCCAATACTAGCTGCCTGCACCCCTCGGTACGGCCGGAGCCCGGCTCACCAATTGCGAACGTCCGGGGATTCCTCCAACACCAAAGGTGCCAGGACCAAAAGCTCTTGCTGCTCTTCAAGGAGCCAGGCAACCCCATTCACAGCCCCACAAACGCTGGCGCTCTCTCTTGCGACAGCCTCCCAAAGTCCAATACTAGCTGCCTGCACCCCTCGGTACGGCCGGAGCCCGGCTCAGCAATTGCGAACGTCCAGGGATTCCTCCCACACCAAAGGTGACAGGACCAAAAGCTCTTGCTGCTCTTCAAGGAGCCAGGCAACCCCATTCACAGCCCCACAAACGCTGGTGCTCTCTCTTGCGACAGCCTCCCAAAGTCCAATACTACCTGCCTGCACCCCTCGGTACGGCCGGCGCCCGGCTCAGCAATTGCAAACGTCCAGGGATTCCTCCCACACCAAAGGGGCCAGGACCAAAAGCTCTTGCTGCTCTTCAAGGAGCCAGGCAACCCCATTCACAGCCCCACAAACGATGGCGCTCTCTCTTGCGACAGCCTCCCAAAGTCCAATACTAGCTGCCTGCACCACCGAGTACAGCTGGAGCCCGGCTCAGCAATTGCGAACGTCCAGGGATTCCTCCCACACCAAAGGGGCCAGCACCAAAAGCTCTTGCTGCTCTTCAAGGAGCCAGGCAACCCCATTCACAGCCCCACAAACGATGGCGCTCTCTCTTGCGACAGCCTCCCAAAGTCCAATACTACCTGCCTGCACCACCGACTACAGCAGGAGCCCGGCTCAGGAACTGCGAACGTCCGGGGATTCCTCCCACACCAAAGGGGCCAGGACCAAAAGCTCTTGCTGCTCTTCAAGGAGCCAGGCAACCCCATTCACAGCCCCACAAACGATGGCGCTCTCTCTTGCGACAGCCTCCCAAACTCCAATACTACCTGCCTGCACCCCTCGGTACGGCCGGAGCCCGGCTCAGCAATTGCAAACGTCCAGGGATTCCTCCCACACCAAAGGGGGCAGGACCAAAAGCTCTTGCTGCTCTTCAAGGAGCCAGGCAACCCCATTCGCAGCCCCACAAACAATGGCGCTCTCTCTTGCGACAGCCTCCCAAAGTCCAATACTAGCTGCCTGCACCACCGAGTACAGGTGGAGCCCGGCTCAGGAATTGCGAACGTCCGGGGATTCCTCCCACACCAAAGGGGCCAGGACCAAAAGCTCTTGCTGCTCTTCAAGGAGCCAGGCAACCCCATTCACAGCCCCACAAACGCTGGCGCTCTCTCTTGCGACAGCCTCCCAAAGTCCAATACTAGCTGCCTGCGCCCCTCGGTACAGACGGAGCCCGGCTCACCAATTGCAAACGTCCAGGGATTCCTGCCACACGAAAGGGGCCAGCACCAAAAGCTCTTGCTGCTCTTCAAGGAGCCAGGCAACCCCATTCACAGCCCCACAAACAATGGCGCTCTCTCTTGCGACAGCCTCCCAAAGTCCAATACTACCTGCCTGCACCACCAAGTACAGGTGGAGCCTGGCTCAGCAATTGCAAACGTCCAGGGATTCCTGCCACACCAAAAGTGCCAGGACCAAAAGCTCTTGCTGCTCTTGAAGGAGCCAGGCAACCCCATTCACAGCCCCACAAACGCTGGCGCTCTCTCTTGCGACAGCCTCCCAAAGTCCAATACTAGCTGCCTGCACCACCGACTACAGCAGGAGCCCGGATCAGGAACTGCGAACGTCTGGGGATTCCTCCCACACCAAAGGGGCCAGGACCAAAAGCTCTTGCTGCTCTTCAAGGAGCCAGGCAACCCCATTCACAGCCCCACAAACGCTGGCGCTCTCTCTTGCGACAGCCTCCCAAAGTCCAATACTAGCTGCCTGCACCACCGAGTACAGCCGGAGCCCAGCTCAGGAACTGCAAACGTCCGGGGATTCCTGCCACACCAAAGGGGCCAGGACCAAAAGCTCTTGCTGCTCTTCAAGGAGCCAGGCAACCCCATTCACAGCCCCACAAACGATGGCGCTCTCTCTTGCGACAGCCTCCCAAAGTCCAATACTAGCTGCCTGCACCACCGAGTACAGCCGGAGCCCGGCTCAGGAACTGCGAACGTCCGGGGATTCCTCCCACACCAAAGGGGCCAGGACCAAAAGCTCTTGCTGCTCTTTAAGGAGCCAGGCAACCCCATTCACAGCCCCACAAACGCTGGCGCTCTCTCTTGCGACAGCCTCCCAAAGTCCAATACTACCTGCCGGCGCTGCTGCGTACAGCCGGAGCCCGGCTCAGGAACTGCAAACGTCCGGGGATTCCTCCCACACCAAAGGGGCCAGGACCAAAAGCTCTTGCTGCTCTTCAAGGAGCCAAGCAACCCCATTCACAGCCCCACAAACGATGGCGCTCTCTCTTGCGACAGCCTCCCAAAGTCCAATACTACCTGCCTGCACCCCTTGGTACGGCCGGAGCCCGGCTCAGCAATTGCGAACGTCCAGGGATTCCTCCACACCAAAGGTGCCAGGACCAAAAGCTCTTGCTGCTCTTCAAGGAGCCAGGCAACCCCATTCACAGCCCCACAAACGATGGCGCTCTCTCTTGCGACAGCCTCCCAAAGTCCAATACTACCTGCCTGCACCACCGAGTACAGCCGGAGCCCGGCTCAGGAATTGTGAACATCCAGGGATTCCTGCCACACCAAAGGGGCCAGGACCAAAAGCTCTTGCTGCTCTTCAAGGAGCCAGGCAACCCCATTCACAGCCCCACAAACGCTGGCGCTCTCTCTTGCGACAGCCTCCCAAAGTCCAATACTACCTGCCTGCACCCCTTGGTACAGCCGGAGCCCGGCTCAGCAATTGCAAACGTCCAGGGATTCCTCCCACACCAAAGGGGCCAGGACCAAAAGCTCTTGCTGCTCTTCAAGGAGCCAGGCAACCCCATTCACAGCCCCACAAACGATGGCGCTCTCTCTTGCGACAGCCTCCCAAAGTCCAATACTAGCTGCCTGCACCACCGAGTACAGCCGGAGCCCGGCTCAGCAATTGCGAACGTCCAGGGATTCCTCCCACACCAAAGGTGACAGGACCAAAAGCTCTAGCTGCTCTTCAAGGAGCCAGGCAACCCCATTCACAGCCCCACAAACGATGGCGCTCTCGCTTTCGAGAGCCTCCCAAAGTCCAATACTACCTGCCTGCACCCCTCGGTACGGCCGGAGCCCGGCTCAGCAATTGCAAACGTCCAGGGATTCCTGCCACACCAAAGGGGCCAGGACCAAAAGCTCTTGCTGCTCTTCAAGGAGCCAGGCAACCCCATTCACAGCCCCACAAACGTTGGCGCTCTCTCTTGCGACAGCCTCCCAAAGTCCAATACTAGCTGCCTGCACCACCGAGTACAGCTGGAGCCCGGCTCAGCAATTGCGAACATCCAGGGATTCCTGCCACACCAAAGGGGCCAGGACCAAAAGCTCTTGCTGCTCTTCAAGGAGCCAGGCAACCCCATTCACAGCCCCACAAACGATGGCGCTCTCTCTTGCGACAGCCTCCCAAAGTCCAATACTACCTGCCTGCACCCCTCGGTACGGCCGGAGCCCGGCTCAGCAATTGCGAACGTCCAGGGATTCCTCCCACATCAAAAGTGCCAGGACCAAAAGCTCTTGCTGCTCTTCAAGGAGCCAGGCAACCCCATTCACAGCCCCACAAACGCTGGCGCTCTCTCTTGCGACAAACTCCCAAAGTCCAATACTACCTGCCTGCACCACCGACTACAGCCGGAGCCCGGCTCAGGAACTGCAAACGTCCAGGGATTCCTCCCACACCAAAGGGGCCAGGACCAAAAGCTCTTACTGCTCTTCAAGGAGCCAGGCAACCCCATTCACAGCCCCACAAACGATGGCGCTCTCGCTTTCGAGAGCCTCCCAAAGTCCAATACTAGCTGCCTGCACCCCTCAGTACGGCCGGAGCCCGGCTCAGCAATTGCGAACGTCCAGGGATTCCTGCCACACCAAAGGGGCCAGGACCAAAAGCTCTTGCTGCTCTTCAAGGAGCCAGGCAACCCCATTCACAGCCCCACAAACGATGGCGCTCTCTCTTGCGACAGCCTCCCAAAGTCCAATACTACCTGCCTGCACCACCGAGTACAGCCGGAGCCCGGCTCAGGAACTGCGAACGTCCGGGGATTCCTGCCACACCAAAGGTGCCAGGACCAAAAGCTCTTGCTGCTCTTCAAGGAGCCAGGCAACCCCATTCACAGCCCCACAAACGCTGGCGCTCTCTCTTGCGACAGCCTCCCAAAGTCCAATACTAGCTGCCTGCACCCCTCGGTACGGCCGGAGCCCGGCTCACCAATTGCGAACGTCCGGGGATTCCTCCAACACCAAAGGTGCCAGGACCAAAAGCTCTTGCTGCTCTTCAAGGAGCCAGGCAACCCCATTCACAGCCCCACAAACGCTGGCGCTCTCTCTTGCGACAGCCTCCCAAAGTCCAATACTAGCTGCCTGCACCCCTCGGTACGGCCGGAGCCCGGCTCAGCAATTGCGAACGTCCAGGGATTCCTCCCACACCAAAGGTGACAGGACCAAAAGCTCTTGCTGCTCTTCAAGGAGCCAGGCAACCCCATTCACAGCCCCACAAACGCTGGTGCTCTCTCTTGCGACAGCCTCCCAAAGTCCAATACTAGCTGCCTGCACCCCTCGGTACGGCCGGCGCCCGGCTCAGCAATTGCAAACGTCCAGGGATTCCTCCCACACCAAAGGGGCCAGGACCAAAAGCTCTTGCTGCTCTTCAAGGAGCCAGGCAACCCCATTCACAGCCCCACAAACGATGGCGCTCTCTCTTGCGACAGCCTCCCAAAGTCCAATACTAGCTGCCTGCACCACCGAGTACAGCTGGAGCCCGGCTCAGCAATTGCAAACGTCCAGGGATTCCTCCCACACCAAAGGGGCCAGCACCAAAAGCTCTTGCTGCTCTTCAAGGAGCCAGGCAACCCCATTCACAGCCCCACAAACGATGGCGCTCTCTCTTGCGACAGCCTCCCAAAGTCCAATACTACCTGCCTGCACCACCGACTACAGCAGGAGCCCGGCTCAGGAACTGCGAACGTCCGGGGATTCCTCCCACACCAAAGGGGCCAGGACCAAAAGCTCTTGCTGCTCTTCAAGGAGCCAGGCAACCCCATTCACAGCCCCACAAACGATGGCGCTCTCTCTTGCGACAGCCTCCCAAACTCCAATACTACCTGCCTGCACCCCTCGGTACGGCCGGAGCCCGGCTCAGCAATTGCGAACGTCCAGGGATTCCTCCCACACCAAAGGGGGCAGGACCAAAAGCTCTTGCTGCTCTTCAAGGAGCCAGGCAACCCCATTCGCAGCCCCACAAACAATGGCGCTCTCTCTTGCGACAGCCTCCCAAAGTCCAATACTAGCTGCCTGCACCACCGAGTACAGGTGGAGCCCGGCTCAGGAATTGCGAACGTCCGGGGATTCCTCCCACACCAAAGGGGCCAGGACCAAAAGCTCTTGCTGCTCTTCAAGGAGCCAGGCAACCCCATTCACAGCCCCACAAACGCTGGCGCTCTCTCTTGCGACAGCCTCCCAAAGTCCAATACTAGCTGCCTGCGCCCCTCGGTACAGACGGAGCCCGGCTCACCAATTGCAAACGTCCAGGGATTCCTCCCACACCAAAGGGGCCAGCACCAAAAGCTCTTGCTGCTCTTCAAGGAGCCAGGCAACCCCATTCACAGCCCCACAAACAATGGCGCTCTCTCTTGCGACAGCCTCCCAAAGTCCAATACTAGCTGCCTGCACCACCAAGTACAGGTGGAGCCTGGCTCAGCAATTGCAAACGTCCAGGGATTCCTGCCACACCAAAAGTGCCAGGACCAAAAGCTCTTGCTGCTCTTCAAGGAGCCACGCAACCCCATTCACAGCCCCACAAACGCTGGCGCTCTCTCTTGCGACAGCCTCCCAAAGTCCAATACTAGCTGCCTGCACCACCGACTACTGCAGGAGCCCGGATCAGGAACTGCGAACGTCGGGGGATTCCTCCCACACCAAAGGTGACAGGACCAAAAGCTCTTGCTGCTCTTCAAGGAGCCAGGCAACCCCATTCACAGCCCCACAAACGATGGCGCTCTCTCTTGCGACAGCCTCCCAAAGTCCAATACTAGCTGCCTGCACCACCGAGTACAGCCGGAGCCCGGCTCAGGAACCGCGAACGTCCGGGGATTCCTCCCACACCAAAGGGGCCAGGACCAAAAGCTCTTGCTGCTCTTCAAGGAGCCAGGCAACCCCATTCACAGCCCCACAAACGCTGGCGCTCTCTCTTGCGACAGCCTCCCAAAGTCCAATACTAGCTGCCTGCGCCGCTCGGTACAGCCGGAGCCCGGCTCAGCAATTGTGAACGTCCGGGGATTCCTGCCACACCAAAGGGGCCAGGACCAAAAGCTCTTGCTGCTCTTCAAGGAGCCAGGCAACCCCATTCACAGCCCCACAAACGCTGGCGCTCTCTCTTGCGACAGCCTCCCAAAGTCCAATACTAGCTGCCTGCGCCGCTCGGTACAGCCGGAGCCCGGCTCAGCAATTGCAAACGTCCAGGGATTCCTGCCACACCAAAAGTGCCAGGACCAAAAGCTCTTGCTGCTCTTGAAGGAGCCAGGCAACCCCATTCACAGCCCCACAAACGCTGGCGCTCTCTCTTGCGACAGCCTCCAAAAGTCCAATACTAGCTGCCTGCACCACTGACTACAGCAGGAGCCCGGATCAGGAACTGCGAACGTCTGGGGATTCCTCCCACACCAAAGGGGCCAGGACCAAAAGCTCTTGCTGCTCTTCAAGGAGCCAGGCAACCCCATTCACAGCCCCACAAACGCTGGCGCTCTCTCTTGCGACAGCCTCCCAAACTCCAATACTAGCTGCCTGCACCACCGAGTACAGCTGGAGCCCAGCTCAGCAATTGCGAACGTCCGGGGATTCCTCCCACACCAAAGGTGACAGGACCAAAAGCTCTTGCTGCTCTTCAAGGAGCCAGGCAACCCCATTCACAGCCCCACAAATGCTGGCGCTCTCTCTTGCGACAGCCTCCCAAAGTCCAATACTAGCTGCCTGCACCACCGAGTACAGCCGGAGCCCGGCTCAGGAACCGCGAACGTCCGGGGATTCCTCCCACACCAAAGGGGCCAGGACCAAAAGCTCTTGCTGCTCTTGAAGGAGCCAGGCAACCCCATTCACAGCCCCACAAACGCTGGCGCTCTCTCTTGCGACAGCCTCCCAAAGTCCAATACTAGCTGCCTGCGCCGCTCGGTACAGCCGGAGCCCGGCTCAGCAATTGTGAACGTCCGGGGATTCCTGCCACACCAAAGGGGCCAGGACCAAAAGCTCTTGCTGCTCTTCAAGGAGCCAGGCAACCCCATTCACAGCCCCACAAACGCTGGCGCTCTCTCTTGCGACAGCCTCCCAAAGTCCAATACTAGCTGCCTGCGCCGCTCGGTACAGCCGGAGCCCGGCTCAGCAATTGCAAACGTCCAGGGATTCCTGCCACACCAAAAGTGCCAGGACCAAAAGCTCTTGCTGCTCTTGAAGGAGCCAGGCAACCCCATTCACAGCCCCACAAACGCTGGCGCTCTCTCTTGCGACAGCCTCCCAAAGTCCAATACTAGCTGCCTGCACCACCGACTACAGCAGGAGCCCGGATCAGGAACTGCGAACGTCTGGGGATTCCTCCCACACCAAAGGGGCCAGGACCAAAAGCTCTTGCTGCTCTTCAAGGAGCCAGGCAACCCCATTCACAGCCCCACAAACGCTGGCGCTCTCTCTTGCGACAGCCTCCCAAACTCCAATACTAGCTGCCTGCACCACCGAGTACAGCTGGAGCCCAGCTCAGCAATTGCGAACGTCCGGGGATTCCTCCCACACCAAAGGTGACAGGACCAAAAGCTCTTGCTGCTCTTCAAGGAGCCAGGCAACCCCATTCACAGCCCCACAAATGCTGGCGCTCTCTCTTGCGACAGCCTCCCAAAGTCCAATACTAGCTGCCTGCACCACCGAGTACAGCCGGAGCCCGGCTCAGGAACCGCGAACGTCCGGGGATTCCTCCCACACCAAAGGGGCCAGGACCAAAAGCTCTTGCTGCTCTTCAAGGAGCCAGGCAACCCCATTCACAGCCCCACAAACGCTGGCGCTCTCTCTTGCGACAGCCTCCCAAAGTCCAATACTAGCTGCCTGCGCCGCTCGGTACAGCCGGAGCCCGGCTCAGCAATTGTGAACGTCCGGGGATTCCTCCCACACCAAAGGGGCCAGGACCAAAAGCTCTTGCTGCTCTTCAAGGAGCCAGGCAACCCCATTCACAGCCCCACAAACGATGGCGCTCTCTCTTGCGACAGCCTCCCAAACTCCAATACTACCTGCCTGCACCCCTCGGTACGGCCGGAGCCCGGCTCAGCAATTGCGAACGTCCAGGGATTCCTCCCACACCAAAGGGGGCAGGACCAAAAGCTCTTGCTGCTCTTCAAGGAGCCAGGCAACCCCATTCGCAGCCCCACAAACAATGGCGCTCTCTCTTGCGACAGCCTCCCAAAGTCCAATACTAGCTGCCTGCACCACCGAGTACAGGTGGAGCCCGGCTCAGGAATTGCGAACGTCCGGGGATTCCTCCCACACCAAAGGGGCCAGGACCAAAAGCTCTTGCTGCTCTTCAAGGAGCCAGGCAACCCCATTCACAGCCCCACAAACGCTGGCGCTCTCTCTTGCGACAGCCTCCCAAAGTCCAATACTAGCTGCCTGCGCCCCTCGGTACAGACGGAGCCCGGCTCACCAATTGCAAACGTCCAGGGATTCCTGCCACACGAAAGGGGCCAGCACCAAAAGCTCTTGCTGCTCTTCAAGGAGCCAGGCAACCCCATTCACAGCCCCACAAACAATGGCGCTCTCTCTTGCGACAGCCTCCCAAAGTCCAATACTAGCTGCCTGCACCACCAAGTACAGGTGGAGCCTGGCTCAGGAACTGCGAACGTCTGGGGATTCCTGCCACACCAAAAGTGCCAGGACCAAAAGCTCTTGCTGCTCTTCAAGGAGCCACGCAACCCCATTCACAGCCCCACAAACGCTGGCGCTCTCTCTTGCGACAGCCTCCCAAAGTCCAATACTAGCTGCCTGCACCACCGAGTACTGCAGGAGCCCGGATCAGGAACTGCGAACGTCTGGGGATTCCTCCCACACCAAAGGGGCCAGGACCAAAAGCTCTTGCTGCTCTTCAAGGAGCCAGGCAACCCCATTCACAGCCCCACAAACGATGGCGCTCTCTCTTGCGACAGCCTCCCAAAGTCCAATACTACCTGCCTGCACCCCTCGGTACGGCCGGAGCCCAGCTCAGCAATTGCAAACGTCCAGTGATTCCTCCCACACCAAAGGTGACAGGACCAAAAGCTCTTGCTGCTCTTCAAGGAGCCAGGCAACCCCATTCACAGCCCCACAAACGATGGCGCTCTCTCTTGCGACAGCCTCCCAAAGTCCAATACTAGCTGCCTGCACCACCGAGTACAGCCGGAGCCCGGCTCAGGAACCGCGAACGTCCGGGGATTCCTCCCACACCAAAGGGGCCAGGACCAAAAGCTCTTGCTGCTCTTCAAGGAGCCAGGCAACCCCATTCACAGCCCCACAAACGCTGGCGCTCTCTCTTGCGACAGCCTCCCAAAGTCCAATACTAGCTGCCTGCGCCGCTCGGTACAGCCGGAGCCCGGCTCAGCAATTGTGAACGTCCGGGGATTCCTGCCACACCAAAGGGGCCAGGACCAAAAGCTCTTGCTGCTCTTCAAGGAGCCAGGCAACCCCATTCACAGCCCCACAAACGCTGGCGCTCTCTCTTGCGACAGCCTCCCAAAGTCCAATACTAGCTGCCTGCGCCGCTCGGTACAGCCGGAGCCCGGCTCAGCAATTGTGAACGTCCAGGGATTCCTCCCACACCAAAGGGGCCAGGACCAAAAGCTCTTGCTGCTCTTCAAGGAGCCAGGCAACCCCATTCACAGCCCCACAAACGATGGCGCTCTCTCTTGCGACAGCCTCCCAAAGTCCAATACTAGCTGCCTGCACCCCTCGGTACGGCCGGACCCCGGCTCAGCAATTGCGAACGTCCAGGGATTCCTGCCACACCAAAGGGGCCAGGACCAAAAGCTCTTGCTGCTCTTCAAGGAGCCAGGCAACCCCATTCACAGCCCCACAAACAATGGCGCTCTCTCTTGCGACAGCCTCCCAAAGTCCAATACTAGCTGCCTGCACCACCGAGTACAGCTGGAGCCCAGCTCAGCAATTGCGAACGTCCGGGGATTCCTCCCACACCAAAGGTGACAGGACCAAAAGCTCTTGTTGCTCTTCAAGGAGCCAGGCAACCCCATTCACAGCCCCACAAATGCTGGCGCTCTCTCTTGCGACAGCCTCCCAAAGTCCAATACTAGCTGCCTGCACCACCGAGTACAGCCGGAGCCCGGCTCAGGAACCGCGAACGTCCGGGGATTCCTCCCACACCAAAGGGGCCAGGACCAAAAGCTCTTGCTGCTCTTCAAGGAGCCAGGCAACCCCATTCACAGCCCCACAAACGATGGCGCTCTCTCTTGCGACAGCCTCCCAAAGTCCAATACTACCTGCCTGCGCCGCTCGGTACAGCCGGAGCCCGGCTCAGCAATTGTGAACGTCCGGGGATTCCTGCCACACCAAAGGGGCCAGGACCAAAAGCTCTTGCTGCTCTTCAAGGAGCCAGGCAACCCCATTCACAGCCCCACAAACGCTGGCGCTCTCTCTTGCGACAGCCTCCCAAAGTCCAATACTAGCTGCCTGCGCCGCTCGGTACAGCCGGAGCCCGGCTCAGCAATTGCGAAGGTCCGGGGATTCCTGCCACACCAAAGGTGCCAGGACCAAAAGCTCTTGCTGCTCTTCAAGGAGCCAGGCAACCCCATTCACAGCCCCACAAACGATGGCGCTCTCTCTTGCGACAGCCTCCCAAAGTCCAATACTAGCTGCCTGCACCCCTCGGTACGGCCGGAGCCCGGCTCAGCAATTGCAAACGTCCAGGGATTCCTCCAACACCAAAGGTGCCAGGACCAAAAGCTCTTGCTGCTCTTCAAGGAGCCAGGCAACCCCATTCACAGCCCCACAAACGCTGGCGCTCTCTCTTGCGACAGCCTCCCAAAGTCCAATACTACCTGCCTGCACCACCGAGTACAGCCGGAGCCCGGCTCAGGAACTGCGAACGTCCAGGGATTCCTGCCACACCAAAGGGGCCAGGACCAAAAGCTCTTGCTGCTCTTCAAGGAGCCAGGCAACCCCATTCACAGCCCCACAAACGCTGGCCCTCTCTCTTGCGACAGCCTCCCAAAGTCCAATACTAGCTGCCTGCAACCCTCGGTACGGCTGGAGCCCGGCTCAGCAATTGCGAACGTCCAGGGATTCCTGCCACACCAAAGGGGCCAGCACCAAAAGCTCTTGCTGCTCTTCAAGGAGCCAGGCAACCCCATTCACAGCCCCACAAACGATGGCGCTCTCTCTTGTGACAGCCTCCCAAAGTCCAATACTAGCTGCCTGCACCCCTCGGTACGGCCGGAGCCCGGCTCAGCAATTGCGAACGTCCAGGGATTCCTCCCACACCAAAGGTGCCAGGACCAAAAGCTCTAGCTGCTCTTCAAGGAGCCAGGCAACCCCATTCACAGCCCCACAAACAATGGCGCTCTCTCTTGCGACAGCCTCCCAAAGTCCAATACTAGCTGCCTGCGCCGCTCGGTACAGCCGGAGCCCGGCTCAGCAATTGTGAACGTCCGGGGATTCCTGCCACACCAAAGGGGCCAGGACCAAAAGCTCTTGCTGCTCTTCAAGGAGCCAGGCAACCCCATTCACAGCCCCACAAACGATGGCGCTCTCTCTTGCGACAGCCTCCCAAAGTCCAATACTAGCTGCCTGCACCACCGAGTACAGCCGGAGCCCGGCTCAGGAACTGCAAAAGTCCGGGGATTCCTCCTACACCAAAGGGGCCAGCACCAAAAGCTCTTGCTGCTCTTCAAGGAGCCAGGCAACCCCATTCACAGCCCCACAAACGTTGGCGCTCTCTCTTGCGACAGCCTCCCAAAGTCCAATACTACCTGCCTGCACCCCTCGGTACGGCCGGAGCCCGGCTCAGCAATTGAGAACGTCCAGGGATTCCTCCCACACCAAAGGGGCCAGGACCAAAAGCTCTTGCTGCTCTTCAAGGAGCCAGGCAACCCCATTCACAGCCCCACAAACGCTGGCGCTCTCTCTTGCGACAGCCTCCCAAAGTCCAATACTAGCTGCCTGCACCACCGACTACAGCAGGAGCCCGGCTCAGGAACTGCGAACGTCCAGGGATTCCTCCCACACCAAAGGGGCCAGGACCAAAAGCTCTTGCTGCTCTTCAAGGAGCCAGGCAACCCCATTCACAGCCCCACAAACGATGGCGCGCTCTCTTGCGACAGCCTCCCAAAGTCCAATACTACCTGCCTGCACCCCTCGGTACGGCCGGAGCCTGGCTCAGCAATTGCGAACGTCCAGGGATTCCTCCCACACCAAAGGGGCCAGGACCAAAAGCTCTTGCTGCTCTTCAAGGAGCCAGGCAACTCCATTCACAGCCCCACAAACGCTGGCGCTCTCTCTTGCGACAGCCTCCCAAAGTCCAATACTACCTGCCTGCACCCCTCGGTACGGCCGGAGCCCGGCTCAGCAATTGCGAACGTCCAGGGATTCCTCCAACACCAAAGGGGCCAGGACCAAAAGCTCTTGCTGCTCTTCAAGGAGCCAGGCAACCCCATTCACAGCCCCACAAACGCTGGCGCTCTCTCTTGCGACAGCCTCCCAAAGTCCAATACTACCTGCCTGCACCACCGAGTACAGCCGGAGCCCGGCTCAGGAACTGCAAACGTCCGGGGATTCCTCCCACACCAAAGGGGGCAGGACCAAAAGCTCTTGCTGCTCTTCAAGGAGCCAGGCAACCCCATTCACAGCCCCACAAACGATGGCGCTCTCTCTTGCAACAGCCTCCCAAAGTCCAATACTACCTGCCTGCACCCCTCGGTACGGCCGGAGCCCGGCTCAGCAATTGTGAACATCCAGGGATTCCTCCCACACCAAAGGGGCCAGCACCAAAAGCTCTTGCTGCTCTTCAAGGAGCCAGGCAACCCCATTCACAGCCCCACAAACGATGGCGCTCTCTCTTGCGACAGCCTCCCAAAGTCCAATACTACCTGCCTGCACCACCGAGTACAGCCGGAGCCCGGCTGAGGAACTGCGAACGTCCGGGGATTCCTGCCACACCAAAGGGGCCAGGACCAAAAGCTCTTGCTGCTCTTCAAGGAGCCAGGCAACCCCATTCACAGCCCCACAAACGATGGCGCTCTCTCTTGCAACAGCCTCCCAAAGTCCAATACTAGCTGCCTGCGCCGCTCAGTACAGCCGGAGCCCGGCTCAGCAATTGTGAACGTCCGGGGATTCCTGCCACACCAAAGGGGCCAGGACCAAAAGCTCTTGCTGCTCTTCAAGGAGCCAGGCAACCCCATTCACAGCCCCACAAACGATGGCGCTCTCTCTTGCGACAGCCTCCCAAAGTCCAATACTAGCTGCCTGCACCACCGAGTACAGCTAGAGCCCGGCTCAGGAATTGCGAACGTCCAGGGATTCCTCCCACACCAAAGGGGCCAGGACCAAAAGCTCTTGCTGCTCTTCAAGGAGCCAGGCAACCCCATTCACAGCCCCACAAACGCTGGCGCTCTCTCTTGCGACAGCCTCCCAAAGTCCAATACTACCTGCCTGCACCCCTCGGTACGGCCGGACCCCGGCTCAGCAATTGCAAACGTCCAGGGATTCCTGCCACACCTAAGGGGCCAGGACCAAAAGCTCTTGCTGCTCTTCAAGGAGCCAGGCAACCCCATTCACAGCCCCACAAACGATGGCGCTCTCTCTTGCGACAGCCTCCCAAAGTCCAATACTACCTGCCTGCGCTGCTGCGTACAGCCGGAGCCCGGCTCAGCAATTGTGAACGTCCGGGGATTCCTGCCACACCAAAGGGGCCAGGACCAAAAGCTCTTGCTGCTCTTCAAGGAGCCAGGCAACCCCATTCACAGCCCCACAAACGCTGGCGCTCTCTCTTGCGACAGCCTCCCAAAGTCCAATACTAGCTGCCTGCACCACCGACTACTGCAGGAGCCCGGATCAGGAACTGCGAACGTCTGGGGATTCCTCCCACACCAAAGGGGCCAGGACCAAAAGCTCTTGCTGCTCTTCAAGGAGCCAGGCAACCCCATTCACAGCCCCACAAACAATGGCGCTCTCTCTTGCGACAGCCTCCCAAAGTCCAATACTACCTGCCTGCACCACCGAGTACAGCTGGAGCCCAGCTCAGCAATTGCGAACGTCCGGGGATTCCTCCCACACCAAAGGGGCCAGGACCAAAAGCTCTTGCTGCTCTTCAAGGAGCCAGGCAACCCCATTCACAGCCCCACAAACGATGGCGCTCTCTCTTGCGACAGCCTCCCAAAGTCCAATACTACCTGCCTGCACCCCTTGGTACAGCCGGAGCCCAGCTAAGCAATTGCAAACGTCCAGGGATTCCTGCCACACCAAAGGGGCCAGCACCAAAAGCTCTTGCTGCTCTTCAAGGAGCCAGGCAACCCCATTCACAGCCCCACAAACGATGGCGCTCTCTCTTGCGACAGCCTCCCAAAGTCCAATACTAGCTGCCTGCGCCGCTCGGTACAGCCGGAGCCCGGCTCAGCAATTGTGAACGTCCGGGGATTCCTGCCACACCAAAGGGGCCAGGACCAAAAGCTCTTGCTGCTCTTCAAGGAGCCAGGCAACCCCATTCACAGCCCCACAAACGCTGGCGCTCTCTCTTGCGACAGCCTCCCAAAGTCCAATACTAGCTGCCTGCGCCGCTCGGTACAGCCGGAGCCCGGCTCAGCAATTGTGAACGTCCGGGGATTCCTGCCACACCAAAGGGGCCAGGACCAAAAGCTCTTGCTGCTCTTCAAGGAGCCAGGCAACCCCATTCACAGCCCCACAAACGATGGCGCTCTCTCTTGCGACAGCCTCCCAAAGTCCAATACTAGCTGCCTGCACCCCTCGGTACGGCCGGACCCCGGCTCAGCAATTGCAAACGTCCAGGGATTCCTGCCACACCAAAGGGGCCAGCACCAAAAGCTCTTGCTGCTCTTCAAGGAGCCAGGCAACCCCATTCACAGCCCCACAAACAATGGCGCTCTCTCTTGCGACAGCCTCCCAAAGTCCAATACTAGCTGCCTGCACCACCGAGTACAGCTGGAGCCCAGCTCAGCAATTGCGAACGTCCGGGGATTCCTCCCACACCAAAGGTGACAGGACCAAAAGCTCTTGCTGCTCTTCAAGGAGCCAGGCAACCCCATTCACAGCCCCACAAATGCTGGCGCTCTCTCTTGCGACAGCCTCCCAAAGTCCAATACTAGCTGCCTGCACCACCGAGTACAGCCGGAGCCCGGCTCAGGAACCGCGAACGTCCGGGGATTCCTCCCACACCAAAGGGGCCAGGACCAAAAGCTCTTGCTGCTCTTCAAGGAGCCAGGCAACCCCATTCACAGCCCCACAAACGCTGGCGCTCTCTCTTGCGACAGCCTCCCAAAGTCCAATACTAGCTGCCTGCGCCGCTCGGTACAGCCGGAGCCCGGCTCAGCAATTGCGAAGGTCCGGGGATTCCTGCCACACCAAAGGGGCCAGGACCAAAAGCTCTTGCTGCTCTTCAAGGAGCCAGGCAACCCCATTCACAGCCCCACAAACGCTGGCGCTCACTCTTGCGACAGCCTCCCAAAGTCCAATACTAGCTGCCTGCACCCCTCGGTACGGCCGGAGCCCGGCTCAGCAATTGCAAACGTCCATGGATTCCTCCAACACCAAAGGTGCCAGGACCAAAAGCTCTTGCTGCTCTTCAAGGAGCCAGGCAACCCCATTCACAGCCCCACAAACGCTGGCGCTCTCTCTTGCGACAGCCTCCCAAAGTCCAATACTACCTGCCTGCACCACCGAGTACAGCCGGAGCCCGGCTCAGGAACTGCGAACGTCCAGGGATTCCTGCCACACCAAAGGGGCCAGGACCAAAAGCTCTTGCTGCTCTTCAAGGAGCCAGGCAACCCCATTCACAGCCCCACAAACGCTGGCCCTCTCTCTTGCGACAGCCTCCCAAAGTCCAATACTAGCTGCCTGCAACCCTCGGTACGGCTGGAGCCCGGCTCAGCAATTGCGAACGTCCAGGGATTCCTGCCACACCAAAGGGGCCAGCACCAAAAGCTCTTGCTGCTCTTCAAGGAGCCAGGCAACCCCATTCACAGCCCCACAAACGATGGCGCTCTCTCTTGTGACAGCCTCCCAAAGTCCAATACTAGCTGCCTGCACCCCTCGGTACGGCCGGAGCCCGGCTCAGCAATTGCGAACGTCCAGGGATTCCTCCCACACCAAAGGTGCCAGGACCAAAAGCTCTAGCTGCTCTTCAAGGAGCCAGGCAACCCCATTCACAGCCCCACAAACAATGGCGCTCTCTCTTGCGACAGCCTCCCAAAGTCCAATACTAGCTGCCTGCGCCGCTCGGTACAGCCGGAGCCCGGCTCAGCAATTGTGAACGTCCGGGGATTCCTGCCACACCAAAGGGGCCAGGACCAAAAGCTCTTGCTGCTCTTCAAGGAGCCAGGCAACCCCATTCACAGCCCCACAAACGATGGCGCTCTCTCTTGCGACAGCCTCCCAAAGTCCAATACTAGCTGCCTGCACCACCGAGTACAGCCGGAGCCCGGCTCAGGAACTGCAAAAGTCCGGGGATTCCTCCTACACCAAAGGGGCCAGCACCAAAAGCTCTTGCTGCTCTTCAAGGAGCCAGGCAACCCCATTCACAGCCCCACAAACGCTGGTGCTCTCTCTTGCGACAGCCTCCCAAAGTCCAATACTAGCTGCCTGCACCACCGACTACAGCAGGAGCCCGGCTCAGGAACTGCGAACGTCTGGGGATTCCTCCCACACCAAAGGGGCCAGCACCAAAAGCTCTTGCTGCTCTTCAAGGAGCCAGGCAACCCCATTCACAGCCCCACAAACGATGGCGCGCTCTCTTGCGACAGCCTCCCAAAGTCCAATACTACCTGCCTGCACCCCTCGGTACGGCCGGAGCCCGGCTCAGCAATTGCGAACGTCCAGGGATTCCTCCAACACCAAAGGGGCCAGGACCAAAAGCTCTTGCTGCTCTTCAAGGAGCCAGGCAACTCCATTCACAGCCCCACAAACGATGGCGCTCTCTCTTGCGACAGCCTCCCAAAGTCCAATACTACCTGCCTGCACCCCTCGGTACGGCCGGAGCCCGGCTCAGCAATTGCGAACGTCCAGGGATTCCTCCAACACCAAAGGGGCCAGGACCAAAAGCTCTTGCTGCTCTTCAAGGAGCCAGGCAACCCCATTCACAGCCCCACAAACAATGGCGCTCTCTCTTGCGACAGCCTCCCAAAGTCCAATACTACCTGCCTGCACCACCGAGTACAGCCGGAGCCCGGCTCAGGAACTGCAAACGTCCGGGGATTCCTCCCACACCAAAGGGGGCAGGACCAAAAGCTCTTGCTGCTCTTCAAGGAGCCAGGCAACCCCATTCACAGCCCCACAAACGATGGCGCTCTCTCTTGCAACAGCCTCCCAAAGTCCAATACTACCTGCCTGCACCCCTCGGTACGGCCGGAGCCCGGCTCAGCAATTGTGAACATCCAGGGATTCCTCCCACACCAAAGGGGCCAGCACCAAAAGCTCTTGCTGCTCTTCAAGGAGCCAGGCAACCCCATTCACAGCCCCACAAACGCTGGCGCTCTCTCTTGCGACAGCCTCCCAAAGTCCAATACTACCTGCCTGCACCACCGAGTACAGCCGGAGCCCGGCTGAGGAACTGCGAACGTCCGGGGATTCCTGCCACACCAAAGGGGCCAGGACCAAAAGCTCTTGCTGCTCTTCAAGGAGCCAGGCAACCCCATTCACAGCCCCACAAACGCTGGCGCTCTCTCTTGCAACAGCCTCCCAAAGTCCAATACTAGCTGCCTGCGCCGCTCAGTACAGCCGGAGCCCGGCTCAGCAATTGTGAACGTCCGGGGATTCCTGCCACACCAAAGGGGCCAGGACCAAAAGCTCTTGCTGCTCTTCAAGGAGCCAGGCAACCCCATTCACAGCCCCACAAACGATGGCGCTCTCTCTTGCGACAGCCTCCCAAAGTCCAATACTAGCTGCCTGCACCACCGAGTACAGCTAGAGCCCGGCTCAGGAATTGCGAACGTCCAGGGATTCCTCCCACACCAAAGGGGCCAGGACCAAAAGCTCTTGCTGCTCTTCAAGGAGCCAGGCAACCCCATTCACAGCCCCACAAACGCTGGCGCTCTCTCTTGCGACAGCCTCCCAAAGTCCAATACTACCTGCCTGCACCCCTCGGTACGGCCGGACCCCGGCTCAGCAATTGCAAACGTCCAGGGATTCCTGCCACACCATAGGGGCCAGGACCAAAAGCTCTTGCTGCTCTTCAAGGAGCCAGGCAACCCCATTCACAGCCCCACAAACGATGGCGCTCTCTCTTGCGACAGCCTCCCAAAGTCCAATACTACCTGCCTGCGCTACTGCGTACAGCCGGAGCCCGGCTCAGCAATTGCGAACGTCCAGGGATTCCTCCCACACCAAAGGGGCCAGGACCAAAAGCTCTTGCTGCTCTTCAAGGAGCCAGGCAACCCCATTCACAGCCCCACAAACGCTGGCCCTCTCTCTTGCGACAGCCTCCCAAAGTCCAATACTAGCTGCCTGCGCTGCTCAGTACAGCCGGAGCCCGGCTCAGCAATTGCGAACGTCCAGGGATTCCTGCCACACCAAAGGGGCCAGCACCAAAAGCTCTTGCTGCTCTTCAAGGAGCCAGGCAACCCCATTCACAGCCCCACAAACGCTGGCGCTCTCTCTTGCGACAGCCTCCCAAAGTCCAATACTACCTGCCTGCACCCCTCGGTACGGCCGGAGCCCGGCTCAGCAATTGCGAACGTCCAGGGATTCCTGCCACACCATAGGGGCCAGGACCAAAAGCTCTTGCTGCTCTTCAAGGAGCCAGGCAACCCCATTCACAGCCCCACAAACGATGGCGCTCTCTCTTGCGACAGCCTCCCAAAGTCCAATACTACCTGCCTGCGCCCCTCGGTACGGCCGGAGCCCGGCTCAGCAATTGCGAACGTCCAGGGATTCCTCCCACACCAAAGGGGCCAGGACCAAAAGCTCTTGCTGCTCTTCAAGGAGCCAGGCAACCCCATTCACAGCCCCACAAACGATGGCGCTCTCTCTTGCGACAGCCTCCCAAAGTCCAATACTACCTGCCTGCGCCCCTCGGTACGGCCGGAGCCCGGCTCAGCAATTGTGAACGTCCAGGGATTCCTGCCACACCAAAGGTGCCAGGACCAAAAGCTCTTGCTGCTCTTCAAGGAGCCAGGCAACTCCATTCACAGCCCCACAAACGCTGGCGCTCTCTCTTGCGACAGCCTCCCAAAGTCCAATACTAGCTTCCTGCGCTGCTGAGTAGAACCGGAGCCCAGCTCAGCAATTGCGAACGTCCAGGGATTCCTGCCACACCAAAGGGGCCAGGACCAAAAGCTCTTGCTGCTCTTCAAGGAGCCAGGCAACCCCATTCACAGCCCCACAAACGATGGCGCTCTCTCTTGCGACAGCCTCCCAAAGTCCAATACTAGCTGCCTACGCTGCTGCGTACAGCCGGAGCCCGGCTCAGCAATTGCGAACGTCCAGGGATTCCTCCCACACCAAAGGGGCCAGGACCAAAAGCTCTTGCTGCTCTTCAAGGAGCCAGGCAACCCCATTCACAGCCCCACAAACGCTGGCGCTCTCTCTTGCGACAGCCTCCCAAAGTCCAATACTACCTGCCTGCACCCCGCGGTACAGCCGGACCCCGGCTCAGCAATTGCGAACATCCAGGGATTCCTGCCACACCAAAGGGGCCAGGACCAAAAGCTCTTGCTGCTCTTCAAGGAGCCAGGCAACCCCATTCACAGCCCCACAAACGATGGCGCTCTCTCTTGCGACAGCCTCCCAAAGTCCAATACTAGCTGTCTGCACCCCGCGGTACGGCCGGAGCCAGGCTCAGCAATTGCAAACATCCAGGGATTCCTCCCACACCAAAGGGGCCAGGACCAAAAGCTCTTGCTGCTCTTCAAGGAGCCAGGCAACTCCATTCACAGCCCCACAAACGATGGCGCTCTCTCTTGTGACAGCCTCCCAAAGTCCAACACTAGCTGCCTGCACCACCGAGTACAGCCGGAGCCCGGCTCAACAATTGCAAACGTCCAGGGATTCCTCCCACACCAAAGGGGCCAGGACCAAAAGCTCTAGCTGCTCTTCAAGGAGCCAGGCAACCCCATTCACAGCCCCACAAACGATGGCGCTCTCTCTTGCGACAGCCTCCCAAAGTCCAATACTAGCTGCCTGCACCACCGAATACAGCCGGAGCCCGGCTCAGGAACTGCGAACGTCCGGGGATTCCTGCCACACCAAAGGGGCCAGGACCAAAAGCTCTTGCTGCTCTTCAAGGAGCCAGGCAACCCCATTCACAGCCCCACAAACGATGGCGCTCTCTCTTGCGACAGCCTCCCAAAGTCCAATACTAGCTGCCTGCACCCCTCGGTACGGCCGGAGCCCGGCTCAGCAATTGCGAACGTCCAGGGATTCCTGCCACACCAAAGGGGCCAGGACCAAAAGCTCTTGCTGCTCTTCAAGGAGCCAGGCAACCCGATTCACAGCCCCACAAACGATGGCGCTCTCTCTTGCGACAGCCTCCCAAAGTCCAATACTACCTGCCTGCACCACCGAGTACAGCCGGAGCCCGGCTCAGGAACTGCGAACGTCCGGGGATTCCTGCCACACCAAAGGGGCCAGGACCAAAAGCTCTTGCTGCTCTTCAAGGAGCCAGGCAACCCCATTCACAGCCCCACAAACGCTGGTGCTCTCTCTTGCGACAGCCTCCCAAAGTCCAATACTACCTGCCTGCACCACCGAGTACAGCCGGAGCCCGGCTCAGCAATTGCGAACGTCCAGGGATTCCTCCCACACCAAAGGGGCCAGGACCAAAAGCTCTTGCTGCTCTTCAAGGAGCCAGGCAACCCCATTCACAGCCCCACAAACGCTGGCGCTCTCTCTTGCGACAGCCTCCCAAAGTCCAATACTAGCTGCCTGCACCCCTCGGTACAGACGGAGCCCGGCTCAGCAATTGCAAACGTCCAGGGATTCCTCCCACACCAAAGGGGCCAGGACCAAAAGCTCTTGCTGCTCTTCAAGGAGCCACGCAACCCCATTCACAGCCCCACAAACGATGGCGCTCTCTCTTGCGACAGCCTCCCAAAGTCCAATACTAGCTGCCTGCACCACCGAGTACAGCCGGAGCCCAGCTCAGGAACTGCAAACGTCCGGGGATTCCTCCCACACCAAAGGGGCCAGCACCAAAAGCTCTAGCTGCTCTTCAAGGAGCCAGGCAACCCCATTCACAGCCCCACAAACGCTGGCGCTCTCTCTTGCGACAGCCTCCCAAAGTCCAATACTACCTGCCTGCGCCCCTCGGTACGGCCGGAGCCCAGCTCAGCAATTGCAAACGTCCAGGGATTCCTCCCACACCAAAGGTGCCAGGACCAAAAGCTCTTGCTGCTCTTCAAGGAGCCAGGCAACCCCATTCACAGCCCCACAAACGCTGGTGCTCTCTCTTGCGACAGCCTCCCAAAGTCCAATACTAGCTGCCTGCACCACCGAGTACAGCTGGAGCCTGGCTCAGCAATTGCGAACGTCCAGGGATTCCTCCCACACAAAAAGTGCCAGGACCAAAAGCTCTTGCTGCTCTTCAAGGAGCCAGGCAACCCCATTCACAGCCCCACAAACGATGGCGCTTTCTCTTGCGACAGCCTCCCAAAGTCCAATACTAGCTGCCTGCACCACCGAGTACAGCCGGAGCCCGGCTCAGGAACTGCGAACGTCCAGGGATTCCTCCCACACCAAAGGGGCCAGGACCAAAAGCTCTTGCTGCTCTTCAAGGAGCCAGGCAACCCCATTCACAGCCCCACAAACGATGGCGCTCTCTCTTGCGACAGCCTCCCAAAGTCCAATACTAGCTGCCTGCACCCCTCGGTACGGCCGGACCCCGGCTCAGCAATTGCAAACGTCCAGGGATTCCTGCCACACCATAGGGGCCAGGACCAAAAGCTCTTGCTGCTCTTCAAGGAGCCAGGCAACCCCATTCACAGCCCCACAAACGATGGCGCTCTCTCTTGCGACAGCCTCCCAAAGTCCAATACTACCTGCCTGCGCTGCTGCGTACAGCCGGAGCCCGGCTCAGCAATTGCGAACGTCCAGGGATTCCTCCCACACCAAAGGGGCCAGGACCAAAAGCTCTTGCTGCTCTTCAAGGAGCCAGGCAACCCCATTCACAGCCCCACAAACACTGGTGCTCTCTCTTGCGACAGCCTCCCAAAGTCCAATACTAGCTGCCTGCACCACCGAGTACAGCCGGAGCCCAGCTCAGGAACTGTAAACGTCCAGGGATTCCTCCCACACCAAAGGTGCCAGGACCAAAAGCTCTAGCTGCTCTTCAAGGAGCCAGGCAACCCCATTCACAGCCCCACAAACGATGGCGCTCTCTCTTGCGACAGCCTCCCAAAGTCCAATACTAGCTGCCTGCACCACCGAGTACAGCCGGAGCCCAGCTCAGGAACTGCAAACGTCCAGGGATTCCTCCCACACCAAAGGGGCCAGGACCAAAAGCTCTTGCTGCTCTTCAAGGAGCCAGGCAACCCCATTCACAGCCCCACAAACGCTGGCGCTCTCTCTTGCGACAGCCTCCCAAAGTCCAATACTACCTGCCTGCACCCCTCGGTACGGCCGGAGCCCGGCTCAGCAATTGCGAACGTCCAGGGATTCCTCCAACACCAAAGGGGCCAGGACCAAAAGCTCTTGCTGCTCTTCAAGGAGCCAGGCAACCCCATTCACAGCCCCACAAACGATGGCGCTCTCTCTTGCGACAGCCTCCCAAAGTCCAATACTAGCTGCCTGCACCACCGAGTACAGCCGGAGCCCGGCTCAGGAACTGCGAACGTCCGGGGATTCCTCCCACACCAAAGGTGCCAGGACCAAAAGCTCTTGCTGCTCTTCAAGGAGCCAGGCAACCCCATTCACAGCCCCACAAACGCTGGTGCTCTCTCTTGCGACAGCCTCCCAAAGTCCAATACTAGCTGCCTGCACCACCGAGTACAGCCGGAGCCCGGCTCAGGAACTGCGAACGTCCAGGGATTCCTCCCACACCAAAGGGGCCAGGACCAAAAGCTCTTGCTGCTCTTCAAGGAGCCAGGCAACCCCATTCACAGCCGCACAAACGATGGCGCTCTCTCTTGCGACAGCCTCCCAAAGTCCAATACTAGCTGCCTGCACCACCGAGTACAGCTGGAGCCCGGCTCAGCAATTGCGAACGTCCAGGGATTCCTCCCACACAAAAAGTGCCAGGACCAAAAGCTCTTGCTGCTCTTCAAGGAGCCAGGCAACCCCATTCACAGCCCCACAAACGATGGCGCTTTCTCTTGCGACAGCCTCCCAAAGTCCAATACTAGCTGCCTGCACCACCGAGTACAGCCGGAGCCCGGCTAAGGAACTGCGAACGTCCAGGGATTCCTCCCACACCAAAGGGGCCAGGACCAAAAGCTCTTGCTGCTCTTCAAGGAGCCAGGCAACTCCATTCACAGCCCCACAAACGCTGGCGCTCTCTCTTGCGACAGCCTCCCAAAGTCCAATACTAGCTGCCTGCGCTGCTGAGTACAGCCGGAGCCCGGCTCAGCAATTGCGAACGTCCGGGGATTCCTGCCACACCAAAGGGGCCAGCACCAAAAGCTCTTGCTGCTCTTCAAGGAGCCAGGCAACCCCATTCACAGCCCCACAAACGCTGGCGCTCTCTCTTGCGACAGCCTCCCAAAGTCCAATACTAGCTGCCTGCACCCCTCGGTACGGCCGGAGCCCGGCTCAGCAATTGCGAACATCCACGGATTCCTCCCACACCAAAGGTGCCAGGACCAAAAGCTCTTGCTGCTCTTCAAGGAGCCAGGCAACCCCATTCACAGCCCCACAAACGATGGCGCTCTCTCTTGCGACAGCCTCCCAAAGTCCAATACTACCTGCCTGCACCCCTCGGTACGGCCGGAGCCCGGCTCAGCAATTGCAAACGTCCAGGGATTCCTCCCACACCAAAGGGGCCAGGACCAAAAGCTCTTGCTGCTCTTCAAGGAGCCAGGCAACCCCATTCACAGCCCCACAAACGATGGCGCTCTCTCTTGCGACAGCCTCCCAAAGTCCAATACTAGCTGCCTGTGCCGCTGAGTACAGCCGGAGCCCAGCTCAGCAATTGCAAACGTCCAGGGATTCCTCCCACACCAAAGGGGCCAGGACCAAAAGCTCTTGCTGCTCTTCAAGGAGCCAGGCAACCCCATTCACAGCCCCACAAACGATGGCGCTCTCTCTTGCGACAGCCTCCCAAAGTCCAATACTAGCTGCCTGCACCACCGAGTACAGCCGGAGCCCGGCTCAGGAACTGCAAACGTCCAGGGATTCCTCCCACACCAAAGGGGCCAGGACCAAAAGCTCTAGCTGCTCTTCAAGGAGCCAGGCAACCCCATTCACAGCCCCACAAACGCTGGCGCTCTCTCTTGCGACAGCCTCCCAAAGTCCAATACTAGCTGCCTGCACCACCGAGTACAGCTGGAGCCCGGCTCAGCAATTGCGAACGTCCAGGGATTCCTCCCACACAAAAAGTGCCAGGACCAAAAGCTCTTGCTGCTCTTCAAGGAGCCAGGCAACCCCATTCACAGCCCCACAAACGATGGCGCTTTCTCTTGCGACAGCCTCCCAAAGTCCAATACTAGCTGCCTGCACCACCGAGTACAGCCGGAGCCCGGCTAAGGAACTGCGAACGTCCAGGGATTCCTCCCACACCAAAGGGGCCAGGACCAAAAGCTCTTGCTGCTCTTCAAGGAGCCAGGCAACCCCATTCACAGCCCCACAAACGCTGGCGCTCTCTCTTGCGACAGCCTCCCAAAGTCCAATACTAGCTGCCTGCGCTGCTGAGTACAGCCGGAGCCCGGCTCAGCAATTGCGAACGTCCGGGGATTCCTGCCACACCAAAGGGGCCAGCACCAAAAGCTCTTGCTGCTCTTCAAGGAGCCAGGCAACCCCATTCACAGCCCCACAAACGCTGGCGCTCTCTCTTGCGACAGCCTCCCAAAGTCCAATACTAGCTGCCTGCACCCCTCGGTACGGCCGGAGCCCGGCTCAGCAATTGCGAACGTCCAGGGATTCCTCCCACACCAAAGGGGCCAGGACCAAAAGCTCTTGCTGCTCTTCAAGGAGCCAGGCAACCCCATTCACAGCCCCACAAACGCTGGCGCTCTCTCTTGCGACAGCCTCCCAAAGTCCAATACTAGCTGCCTGCACCACCGAGTACAGCTGGAGCCCGGCTCAGCAATTGCGAACGTCCAGGGATTCCTCCCACACAAAAAGTGCCAGGACCAAAAGCTCTTGCTGCTCTTCAAGGAGCCAGGCAACCCCATTCACAGCCCCACAAACGATGGCGCTTTCTCTTGCGACAGCCTCCCAAAGTCCAATACTAGCTGCCTGCACCACCGAGTACAGCCGGAGCCCGGCTAAGGAACTGCGAACGTCCAGGGATTCCTCCCACACCAAAGGGGCCAGGACCAAAAGCTCTTGCTGCTCTTCAAGGAGCCAGGCAACTCCATTCACAGCCCCACAAACGCTGGCGCTCTCTCTTGCGACAGCCTCCCAAAGTCCAATACTAGCTGCCTGCGCTGCTGAGTACAGCCGGAGCCCGGCTCAGCAATTGCGAACGTCCGGGGATTCCTGCCACACCAAAGGGGCCAGCACCAAAAGCTCTTGCTGCTCTTCAAGGAGCCAGGCAACCCCATTCACAGCCCCACAAACGCTGGCGCTCTCTCTTGCGACAGCCTCCCAAAGTCCAATACTAGCTGCCTGCACCCCTCGGTACGGCCGGAGCCCGGCTCAGCAATTGCGAACATCCACGGATTCCTCCCACACCAAAGGTGCCAGGACCAAAAGCTCTTGCTGCTCTTCAAGGAGCCAGGCAACCCCATTCACAGCCCCACAAACGATGGCGCTCTCTCTTGCGACAGCCTCCCAAAGTCCAATACTACCTGCCTGCACCCCTCGGTACGGCCGGAGCCCGGCTCAGCAATTGCAAACGTCCAGGGATTCCTCCCACACCAAAGGGGCCAGGACCAAAAGCTCTTGCTGCTCTTCAAGGAGCCATGCAACCCCATTCACAGCCCCACAAACGATGGCGCTCTCTCTTGCGACAGCCTCCCAAAGTCCAATACTAGCTGCCTGCACCCCTCGGTACGGCCGGAGCAAGGCTCAGCAATTGCAAACGTCCAGGGATTCCTCCCACACCAAAGGGGCCAGGACCAAAAGCTCTTGCTGCTCTTCAAGGAGCCAGGCAACCCCATTCACAGCCCCACAAACGATGGCGCTCTCTCTTGCGACAGCCTCCCAAAGTCCAATACTAGCTGCCTGCACCACCGAGTACAGCCGGAGCCCGGCTCAGGAACTGCAAACGTCCAGGGATTCCTCCCACACCAAAGGGGCCAGGACCAAAAGCTCTAGCTGCTCTTCAAGGAGCCAGGCAACCCCATTCACAGCCCCACAAACGCTGGCGCTCTCTCTTGCGACAGCCTCCCAAAGTCCAATACTAGCTGCCTGCACCACCGAGTACAGCTGGAGCCCGGCTCAGCAATTGCGAACGTCCAGGGATTCCTCCCACACAAAAAGTGCCAGGACCAAAAGCTCTTGCTGCTCTTCAAGGAGCCAGGCAACCCCATTCACAGCCCCACAAACGATGGCGCTTTCTCTTGCGACAGCCTCCCAAAGTCCAATACTAGCTGCCTGCACCACCGAGTACAGCCGGAGCCCGGCTAAGGAACTGCGAACGTCCAGGGATTCCTCCCACACCAAAGGGGCCAGGACCAAAAGCTCTTGCTGCTCTTCAAGGAGCCAGGCAACTCCATTCACAGCCCCACAAACGATGGCGCTCTCTCTTGCGACAGCCTCCCAAAGTCCAATACTAGCTGCCTGCGCTGCTGAGTACAGCCGGAGCCCGGCTCAGCAATTGCGAACGTCCGGGGATTCCTGCCACACCAAAGGGGCCAGCACCAAAAGCTCTTGCTGCTCTTCAAGGAGCCAGGCAACCCCATTCACAGCCCCACAAACGCTGGCGCTCTCTCTTGCGACAGCCTCCCAAAGTCCAATACTAGCTGCCTGCACCCCTCGGTACGGCCGGAGCCCGGCTCAGCAATTGCGAACGTCCAGGGATTCCTCCCACACCAAAGGGGCCAGGACCAAAAGCTCTTGCTGCTCTTCAAGGAGCCAGGCAACCCCATTCACAGCCCCACAAACGCTGGCGCTCTCTCTTGCGACAGCCTCCCAAAGTCCAATACTAGCTGCCTGCACCACCGAGTACAGCCGGAGCCTGGCTCAGGAACCGCGAATGTCCGGGGATTCCTGCCACACCAAAGGGGCCAGGACCAAAAGCTCTTGCTGCTCTTCAAGGAGCCAGGCAACTCCATTCACAGCCCCACAAACGCTGGCGCTCTCTCTTGCGACAGCCTCCCAAAGTCCAATACTACCTCCCTGCGCTGCTGCGTACAGCCGGAGCCCGGCTCAGCAATTGCGAACGTCCAGGGATTCCTCCCACACCAAAGGTGCCAGGACCAAAAGCTCTTGCTGCTCTTCAAGGAGCCAGGCAACCCCATTCACAGCCCCACAAACGATGGCGCTCTCTCTTGCGACAGCCTCCCAAAGTCCAATACTAGCTGCCTGCACCACCGAGTACAGCTAGAGCCCGGCTCAGGAATTGCGAACGTCCAGGGATTCCTGCCACACCAAAGGGGCCAGGACCAAAAGCTCTTGCTGCTCTTCAAGGAGCCAGGCAACCCCATTCACAGCCCCACAAACGCTGGTGCTCTCTCTTGCGACAGCCTCCCAAAGTCCAATACTAGCTGCCTGCACCACCGAGTACAGCCGGAGCCTGGCTCAGGAACCGCGAATGTCCGGGGATTCCTGCCACACCAAAGGGGCCAGGACCAAAAGCTCTTGCTGCTCTTCAAGGAGCCAGGCAACCCCATTCACAGCCCCACAAACGCTGGCGCTCTCTCTTGCGACAGCCTCCCAAAGTCCAATACTACCTCCCTGCGCTGCTGCGTACAGCCGGAGCCCGGCTCAGCAATTGCGAACGTCCAGGGATTCCTCCCACACCAAAGGGGCCAGGACCAAAAGCTCTTGCTGCTCTTCAAGGAGCCAGGCAACCCCATTCACAGCCCCACAAACGCTGGTGCTCTCTCTTGCGACAGCCTCCCAAAGTCCAATACTAGCTGCCTGCACCACCGACTACAGCCGGAGCCTGGCTCAGGAACCGCGAATGTCCGGGGATTCCTGCCACACCAAAGGGGCCAGGACCAAAAGCTCTTGCTGCTCTTCAAGGAGCCAGGCAACCCCATTCACAGCCCCACAAACGATGGCGCTCTCTCTTGCGACAGCCTCCCAAAGTCCAATACTACCTCCCTGCGCTGCTGCGTACAGCCGGAGCCCGGCTCAGCAATTGTGAACGTCCAGGGATTCCTCCCACACCAAAGGTGCCAGGACCAAAAGCTCTTGCTGCTCTTCAAGGAGCCAGGCAACCCCATTCACAGCCCCACAAACGATGGCGCTCTCTCTTGCGACAGCCTCCCAAAGTCCAATACTAGCTGCCTGCACCACCGAGTACGGCCGGAGCCCGGCTCAGGAACCGCGAATGTCCGGGGATTCCTGCCACACCAAAGGGGCCAGGACCAAAAGCTCTTGCTGCTCTTCAAGGAGCCAGGCAACCCCATTCACAGCCCCACAAACGCTGGCGCTCTCTCTTGCGACAGCCTCCCAAAGTCCAATACTACCTCCCTGCGCTGCTGCGTACAGCCGGAGCCCGGCTCAGCAATTGCGAACGTCCAGGGATTCCTCCCACACCAAAGGGGCCAGGACCAAAAGCTCTTGCTGCTCTTCAAGGAGCCAGGCAACCCCATTCACAGCCCCACAAACGCTGGCGCTCTCTCTTGCGACAGCCTCCCAAAGTCCAATACTAGCTGCCTGCACCACCGAGTACAGCTGGAGCCCGGCTCAGGAACTGCGAACGTCCGGGGATTCCTCCCACACCAAAGGGGCCAGGACCAAAAGCTCTTGCTGCTCTTCAAGGAGCCAGGCAACCCCATTCACAGCCCCACAAACGCTGGCCCTCTCTCTTGCGACAGCCTCCCAAAGTCCAATACTACCTGCCTGCGCCCCTCGGTACGGCCGGAGCCCGGCTCAGCAATTGCGAACGTCCGGGGATTCCTCCCACACCAAAGGGGCCAGGACCAAAAACTCTTGCTGCTCTTCAAGGAGCCAGGCAACTCCATTCACAGCCCCACAAACGATGGCGCTCTCTCTTGCGACAGCCTCTCAAAGTCCAATACTACCTCCCTGCGCTGCTGCGTACAGCCGGAGCCCGGCTCAGCAATTGCGAACGTCCAGGGATTCCTCCCACACCAAAGGGGCCAGAACCAAAAGCTCTTGCTGCTCTTCAAGGAGCCAGGCAACCCCATTCACAGCCCCACAAACGATGGCGCTCTCTCTTGCGACAGCCTCCCAAAGTCCAATACTACCTGCCTACACCACCGAGTACAGCCGGAGCCCGGCTCAGCAATTGCGAACGTCCGGGGATTCCTCCCACACCAAAGGGGCCAGGACCAAAAGCTCTTGCTGCTCTTCAAGGAGCCAGGCAACCCCATTCACAGCCCCACAAACGATGGCGCTCTCTCTTGCGACAGCCTCCCAAAGTCCAATACTACCTGCCTGCACCCCTCGGTACAGCCGGAGCCCAGCTCAGGAACTGCAAACGTCCGGGGATTCCTCCCACACCAAAGGGGGCAGGACCAAAAGCTCTAGCTGCTCTTCAAGGAGCCAGGCAACCCCATTCACAGCCCCACAAACGATGGCGCTCTCTCTTGCAACAGCCTCCCAAAGTCCAATACTACCTGCCTGCACCCCTCGGTACGGCCGGACCCCGGCTCAGCAATTGCAAACGTCCAGGGATTCCTCCCACACCAAAGGGGCCAGCACCAAAAGCTCTTGCTGCTCTTCAAGGAGCCAGGCAACCCCATTCACAGCCCCACAAACAATGGCGCTCTCTCTTGCGACAGCCTCCCAAAGTCCAATACTAGCTGCCTGCACCACCGAGTACAGCCGGAGCCCAGCTCAGGAACTGCAAACGTCCGGGGATTCCTCCCACACCAAAGGGGCCAGGACCAAAAGCTCTAGCTGCTCTTCAAGGAGCCAGGCAACCCCATTCACAGCCCCACAAACGATGGCGCTCTCTCTTGCGACAGCTTCCCAAAGTCCAATACTAGCTGCCTGCACCACTGAGTACAGCCGGAGCCCAGCTCAGGAACTGCAAACGTCCGGGGATTCCTCCCACACCAAAGGGGCCAGGACCAAAAGCTCTTGCTGCTCTTCAAGGAGCCAGGCAACCCCATTCACAGCCCCACAAACGATGGCGCTCTCTCTTGCGACAGCCTCCCAAAGTCCAATACTAGCTGCCTGCACCCCGCGGTACGGCCGGAGCCCGGCTCAGCAATTGCAAACGTCCAGGGATTCCTGCCACACCAAAGGGGCCAGGACCAAAACCTCTTGCTGCTCTTCAAGGAGCCAGGCAACCCCATTCACAGCCCCACAAACGATGGCGCTCTCTCTTGCGACAGCCTCCCAAAGTCCAATACTACCTGCCTGCACCACCGAGTACAGCTGGAGCCCGGCTCAGCAATTGCGAACGTCCAGGGATTCCTGCCACACCAAAGGGGCCAGGACCAAAAGCTCTTGCTGCTCTTCAAGGAGCCAGGCAACCCCATTCACAGCCCCACAAACGCTGGCGCTCTCTCTTGCGACAGCCTCCCAAAGTCCAATACTAGCTGCCTGCACCACCGAGTACAGCCGGAGCCTGGCTCAGGAACCGCGAATGTCCGGGGATTCCTGCCACACCAAAGGGGCCAGGACCAAAAGCTCTTGCTGCTCTTCAAGGAGCCAGGCAACTCCATTCACAGCCCCACAAACGCTGGCGCTCTCTCTTGCGACAGCCTCCCAAAGTCCAATACTACCTCCCTGCGCTGCTGCGTACAGCCGGAGCCCGGCTCAGCAATTGCGAACGTCCAGGGATTCCTCCCACACCAAAGGTGCCAGGACCAAAAGCTCTTGCTGCTCTTCAAGGAGCCAGGCAACCCGATTCACAGCCCCACAAACGCTGGTGCTCTCTCTTGCGACAGCCTCCCAAAGTCCAATACTAGCTGCCTGCACCCCTCGGTACGGCCGGACCCCGGCTCAGCAATTGCAAACGTCCAGGGATTCCTCCCACACCAAAGGGGCCAGGACCAAAAGCTCTAGCTGCTCTTCAAGGAGCCAGGCAACCCCATTCACAGCCCCACAAACGATGGCGCTCTCTCTTGCGACAGCCTCCCAAAGTCCAATACTACCTGCCTGCACCACCGAATACAGCAGGAGCCCGGATCAGGAACTGCGAACGTCCGGGGATTCCTGCCACACCAAAGGGGCCAGGACCAAAAGCTCTTGCTGCTCTTCAAGGAGCCAGGCAACCCCATTCACAGCCCCACAAACGCTGGCGCTCTCTCTTGCGACAGCCTCCCGAAGTCCAATACTAACTGCCTGCACCCCTCGGTACGGCCGGAGCCCGGCTCAGCAATTGCGAACGTCCAGGGATTCCTGCCACACCAAAGGTGCCAGGACCAAAAGCTCTTGCTGCTCTTCAAGGAGCCAGGCAACCCCATTCACAGCCCCACAAACGCTGGCGCTCTCTCTTGCGACAGCCTCCCAAAGTCCAATACTACCTGCCTGCACCACCGAGTACAGCCGGAGCCCGGCTCAGGAACTGCGAACGTCCGGGGATTCCTGCCACACCAAAGGTGCCAGGACCAAAAGCTCTTGCTGCTCTTCAAGGAGCCAGGCAACCCCATTCACAGCCCCACAAACGCTGGCGCTCTCTCTTGCGACAGCCTCCCAAAGTCCAATACTAGCTGCCTGCACCACCGAGTACAGCTGGAGCCCGGCTCAGGAACTGCAAACGTCCAGGGATTCCTCCCACACCAAAAGTGCCAGGACCAAAAGCTCTTGCTGCTCTTCAAGGAGCCAGGCAACCCCATTCACAGCCCCACAAACGATGGCGCTCTCTCTTGCGACAGCCTCCCAAAGTCCAATACTACCTGCCTGCACCCCTCGGTACGGCCGGAGCCCGGCTCAGCAATTGCAGACGTCCAGGGATTCCTCCCACACCAAAGGGGCCAGGACCAAAAGCTCTTGCTGCTCTTCAAGGAGCCAGGCAACCCCATTCACAGCCCCACAAACGCTGGCGCTCTCTCTTGCGACAGCCTCCCAAAGTCCAATACTAGCTGCCTGCACCACCGAGTACAGCTGGAGCCCGGCTCAGGAACTGCAAACGTCCAGGGATTCCTCCCACACCAAAAGTGCCAGGACCAAAAGCTCTTGCTGCTCTTCAAGGAGCCAGGCAACCCCATTCACAGCCCCACAAACGATGGCGCTCTCTCTTGCGACAGCCTCCCAAAGTCCAATACTACCTGCCTGCACCCCTCGGTACGGCCGGAGCCCGGCTCAGCAATTGCAGACGTCCAGGGATTCCTCCCACACCAAAGGGGCCAGGACCAAAAGCTCTTGCTGCTCTTCAAGGAGCCAGGCAACCCCATTCACAGCCCCACAAACGCTGGCGCTCTCTCTTGCGACAGCCTCCCAAAGTCCAATACTAGCTGCCTGCGCTGCTGAGTACAGCCGGAGCCCGGCTCAGCAATTGCAAACGTCCAGGGATTCCTGCCACACCAAAGGGGCCAGGACCAAAAGCTCTTGCTGCTCTTCAAGGAGCCAGGCAACCCCATTCACAGCCCCACAAACGATGGCGCTCTCTCTTGCGACAGCCTCCCAAAGTCCAATACTACCTGCCTGCACCACCGAGTACAGCCGGAGCCCGGCTCAGCAATTGCAAACGTCCGGGGATTCCTCCCACACCAAAGGGGCCAGGACCAAAAGCTCTAGCTGCTCTTCAAGGAGCCAGGCAACCCCATTCACAGCCCCACAAACAATGGCGCTCTCTCTTGCGACAGCCTCCCAAAGTCCAATACTACCTGCCTGCGCCCCTCGGTACGGCCGGACCCCGGCTCAGCAACTGCAAACGTCCAGGGATTCCTCCCACACCAAAGGTGCCAGGACCAAAAGCTCTTGCTGCTCTTCAAGGAGCCAGGCAACCCCATTCACAGCCCCACAAACGCTGGTGCTCTCTCTTGCGACAGCCTCCCAAAGTCCAATACTAGCTGCCTGCACCACCGAGTACAGCTGGAGCCCGGCTCAGCAATTGCGAACGTCCAGGGATTCCTCCCACACAAAAAGTGCCAGGACCAAAAGCTCTTGCTGCTCTTCAAGGAGCCAGGCAACCCCATTCACAGCCCCACAAACGATGGCGCTCTCTCTTGCGACAGCCTCCCAAAGTCCAATACTAGCTGCCTGCACCACCGAGTACAGCCGGAGCCCGGCTAAGGAACTGCGAACGTCCAGGGATTCCTCCCACACCAAAGGGGCCAGGACCAAAAGCTCTTGCTGCTCTTCAAGGAGCCAGGCAACTCCATTCACAGCCCCACAAACGCTGGCGCTCTCTCTTGCGACAGCCTCCCAAAGTCCAATACTAGCTGCCTGCGCTGCTGAGTACAGCCGGAGCCCGGCTCAGCAATTGCGAACGACCAGGGATTCCTGCCACACCAAAGGGGCCAGGACCAAAAGCTCTTGCTGCTCTTCAAGGAGCCAGGCAACCCCATTCACAGCCCCACAAACGCTGGCGCTCTCTCTTGCGACAGCCTCCCAAAGTCCAATACTAGCTGCCTGCACCACCGAGTACAGCTAGAGCCCGGCTCAGGAATTGCGAACGTCCAGGGATTCCTGCCACACCAAAGGGGCCAGGACCAAAAGCTCTTGCTGCTCTTCAAGGAGCCAGGCAACCCCATTCACAGCCCCACAAACGCTGGTGCTCTCTCTTGCGACAGCCTCCCAAAGTCCAATACTAGCTGCCTGCACCACCGAGTACAGCCGGAGCCCGGCTCAGGAACCGCGAACGTCCGGGGATTCCTGCCACACCAAAGGGGCCAGGACCAAAAGCTCTTGCTGCTCTTCAAGGAGCCAGGCAACCCCATTCACAGCCCCAGGAACGCTGGCGCTCTCTCTTGCGACAGCCTCCCGAAGTCCAATACTAGCTGCCTGCACCACCGAGTACAGCCGGAGCCCGGCTCAGGAACTGCGAACGTCCGGGGATTCCTCCCACACCAAAGGGGCCAGGACCAAAAGCTCTTGCTGCTCTTCAAGGAGCCAGGCAACCCCATTCACAGCCCCACAAACGATGGCGCTCTCTCTTGCGACAGCCTCCCAAAGTCCAATACTAGCTGCCTGCACCACCGAGTACAGCCGGAGCCCGGCTAAGGAACTGCGAACGTCCAGGGATTCCTCCCACACCAAAGGGGCCAGGACCAAAAGCTCTTGCTGCTCTTCAAGGAGCCAGGCAACCCCATTCACAGCCCCACAAACGCTGGCGCTCTCTCTTGCGACAGCCTCCCAAAGTCCAATACTAGCTGCCTGCACCACCGAGTACAGCTAGAGCCCGGCTCAGGAATTGCGAACGTCCAGGGATTCCTGCCACACCAAAGGGGCCAGGACCAAAAGCTCTTGCTGCTCTTCAAGGAGCCAGGCAACCCCATTCACAGCCCCACAAACGCTGGTGCTCTCTCTTGCGACAGCCTCCCAAAGTCCAATACTAGCTGCCTGCACCACCGAGTACAGCCGGAGCCCGGCTCAGGAACCGCGAACGTCCGGGGATTCCTGCCACACCAAAGGGGCCAGGACCAAAAGCTCTTGCTGCTCTTCAAGGAGCCAGGCAACCCCATTCACAGCCCCAGGAACGCTGGCGCTCTCTCTTGCGACAGCCTCCCGAAGTCCAATACTAGCTGCCTGCACCCCTCGGTACAGCCGGAGCCCGGCTCAGGAACTGCGAACGTCCGGGGATTCCTGCCACACCAAAGGGGCCAGGACCAAAAGCTCTTGCTGCTCTTCAAGGAGCCAGGCAACCCCATTCACAGCCCCACAAACGATGGCGCTCTCTCTTGCGACAGCCTCCCAAAGTCCAATACTACCTCCCTGCGCTGCTGCGTACAGCCGGAGCCCGGCTCAGCAATTGTGAACGTCCAGGGATTCCTCCCACACCAAAGGGGCCAGGACCAAAAGCTCTTGCTGCTCTTCAAGGAGCCAGGCAACCCCATTCACAGCCCCACAAACGATGGCGCTCTCTCTTGCGACAGCCTCCCAAAGTCCAATACTAGCTGCCTGCACCACCGAGTACAGCTAGAGCCCGGCTCAGGAATTGCGAACGTCCAGGGATTCCTCCCACACCAAAGGGGCCAGGACCAAAAGCTCTTGCTGCTCTTCAAGGAGCCAGGCAACCCCATTCACAGCCCCACAAACGCTGGTGCTCTCTCTTGCGACAGCCTCCCAAAGTCCAATACTAGCTGCCTGCACCACCGAGTACAGCCGGAGCCTGGCTCAGGAACCGCGAATGTCCGGGGATTCCTGCCACACCAAAGGGGCCAGGACCAAAAGCTCTAGCTGCTCTTCAAGGAGCCAGGCAACCCCATTCACAGCCCCACAAACGATGGCGCTCTCTCTTGCGACAGCTTCCCAAAGTCCAATACTAGCTGCCTGCACCACCGAGTACAGCCGGAGCCCAGCTCAGGAACTGCAAACGTCCAGGGATTCCTCCCACACCAAAGGGGCCAGGACCAAAAGCTCTTGCTGCTCTTCAAGGAGCCAGGCAACCCCATTCACAGCCCCACAAACGATGGCGCTCTCTCTTGCGACAGCCTCCCAAAGTCCAATACTAGCTGCCTGCACCCCGCGGTACGGCCGGAGCCCGGCTCAGCAATTGCAAACGTCCAGGGATTCCTCCCACACCAAAGGGGCCAGGACCAAAAGCTCTTGCTGCTCTTCAAGGAGCCAGGCAACCCCATTCACAGCCCCACAAACGATGGCGCTCTCTCTTGCGACAGCCTCCCAAAGTCCAATACTAGCTGCCTGCACCACCGAGTACAGCTAGAGCCCGGCTCAGGAATTGCGAACGTCCAGGGATTCCTCCCACACCAAAGGGGCCAGGACCAAAAGCTCTTGCTGCTCTTCAAGGAGCCAGGCAACCCCATTCACAGCCCCACAAACGCTGGTGCTCTCTCTTGCGACAGCCTCCCAAAGTCCAATACTAGCTGCCTGCACCACCGACTACAGCCGGAGCCTGGCTCAGGAACTGCAAACGTCCAGGGATTCCTGCCACACCAAAGGGGCCAGGACCAAAAGCTCTTGCTGCTCTTCAAGGAGCCAGGCAACCCCATTCACAGCCCCACAAACGATGGCGCTCTCTCTTGCGACAGCCTCCCAAAGTCCAATACTAGCTGCCTGCACCACCGAGTACAGCCGGAGCCGGGCTCAGGAACCGCGAATGTCCGGGGATTCCTCCCACACCAAAGGGGCCAGGACCAAAAGCTCTAGCTGCTCTTCAAGGAGCCAGGCAACCCCATTCACAGCCCCACAAACGATGGCGCTCTCTCTTGCGACAGCCTCCCAAAGTCCAATACTAGCTGCCTGCACCACCGAGTACAGCCGGAGCCCAGCTCAGGAACTGCAAACGTCCAGGGATTCCTGCCACACCAAAGGGGCCAGGACCAAAAGCTCTTGCTGCTCTTCAAGGAGCCAGGCAACCCCATTCACAGCCCCACAAACGATGGCGCTCTCTCTTGCGACAGCCTCCCAAAGTCCAATACTAGCTGCCTGCACCCCGCGGTACGGCCGGAGCCCGGCTCAGCAATTGCAAACGTCCAGGGATTCCTCCCACACCAAAGGGGCCAGGACCAAAAGCTCTTGCTGCTCTTCAAGGAGCCAGGCAACCCCATTCACAGCCCCACAAACGATGGCGCTCTCTCTTGCGACAGCCTCCCAAAGTCCAATACTAGCTGCCTGCACCACCGAGTACAGCCGGAGCCCAGCTCAGGAACTGCAAACGTCCAGGGATTCCTGCCACACCAAAGGGGCCAGGACCAAAAGCTCTTGCTGCTCTTCAAGGAGCCAGGCAACCCCATTCACAGCCCCACAAACGATGGCGCTCTCTCTTGCGACAGCCTCCCAAAGTCCAATACTAGCTGCCTGCACCCCGCGGTACGGCCGGAGCCCGGCTCAGCAATTGCAAACGTCCAGGGATTCCTCCCACACCAAAGGGGCCAGGACCAAAAGCTCTTGCTGCTCTTCAAGGAGCCAGGCAACCCCATTCACAGCCCCACAAACGATGGCGCTCTCTCTTGCGACAGCCTCCCAAAGTCCAATACTACCTGCCTGCACCACCGAGTACAGCTAGAGCCCGGCTCAGGAATTGCGAACGTCCAGGGATTCCTGCCACACCAAAGGGGCCAGGACCAAAAGCTCTTGCTGCTCTTCAAGGAGCCAGGCAACCCCATTCACAGCCCCACAAACGCTGGTGCTCTCTCTTGCGACAGCCTCCCAAAGTCCAATACTAGCTGCCTGCACCACCGAGTACAGCCGGAGCCTGGCTCAGGAACCGCGAATGTCCGGGGATTCCTGCCACACCAAAGGGGCCAGGACCAAAAGCTCTTGCTGCTCTTCAAGGAGCCAGGCAACCCCATTCACAGCCCCACAAACGATGGCGCTCTCTCTTGCGACAGCCTCCCAAAGTCCAATACTACCTCCCTGCGCTGCTGCGTACAGCCGGAGCCCGGCTCAGCAATTGCAAACGTCCAGGGATTCCTCCCACACCAAAGGGGCCAGGACCAAAAGCTCTTGCTGCTCTTCAAGGAGCCAGGCAACCCCATTCACAGCCCCACAAACGCTGGCGCTCTCTCTTGCGACAGCCTCCCAAAGTCCAATACTAGCTGCCTGCACCACCGAGTACAGCTGGAGCCCGGCTCAGGAACTGCGAACGTCCGGGGATTCCTCCCACACCAAAGGGGCCAGCACCAAAAGCTCTTGCTGCTCTTCAAGGAGCCAGGCAACCCCATTCACAGCCCCACAAACGCTGGCCCTCTCTCTTGCGACAGCCTCCCAAAGTCCAATACTAGCTGCCTGCACCCCGCGGTACGGCCGGAGCCCGGCTCAGCAATTGCAAACGTCCAGGGATTCCTCCCACACCAAAGGGGCCAGGACCAAAAGCTCTTGCTGCTCTTCAAGGAGCCAGGCAACCCCATTCACAGCCCCACAAACGCTGGCGCTCTCTCTTGCGACAGCCTCCCAAAGTCCAATACTAGCTGCCTGCACCACCGAGTACAGCTAGAGCCCGGCTCAGGAATTGCGAACGTCCAGGGATTCCTGCCACACCAAAGGGGCCAGGACCAAAAGCTCTTGCTGCTCTTCAAGGAGCCAGGCAACCCCATTCACAGCCCCACAAACGCTGGTGCTCTCTCTTGCGACAGCCTCCCAAAGTCCAATACTAGCTGCCTGCACCACCGAGTACAGCCGGAGCCCGGCTCAGGAACCGCGAACGTCCGGGGATTCCTGCCACACCAAAGGGGCCAGGACCAAAAGCTCTTGCTGCTCTTCAAGGAGCCAGGCAACCCCATTCACAGCCCCACAAACGCTGGCGCTCTCTCTTGCGACAGCCTCCCAAAGTCCAATACTACCTCCCTGCGCTGCTGCGTACAGCCGGAGCCCGGCTCAGCAATTGCGAACGTCCAGGGATTCCTCCCACACCAAAGGTGCCAGGACCAAAAGCTCTTGCTGCTCTTCAAGGAGCCAGGCAACCCCATTCACAGCCCCACAAACGCTGGTGCTCTCTCTTGCGACAGCCTCCCAAAGTCCAATACTAGCTGCCTGCACCACCGAGTACAGCCGGAGCCTGGCTCAGCAATTGCAAACGTCCAGGGATTCCTGCCACACCAAAGGGGCCAGGACCAAAAGCTCTTGCTGCTCTTCAAGGAGCCAGGCAACCCCATTCACAGCCCCACAAACGATGGCGCTCTCTCTTGCGACAGCCTCCCAAAGTCCAATACTACCTCCCTGCGCTGCTGCGTACAGCCGGAGCCCGGCTCAGCAATTACAAACGTCCAGGGATTCCTCCCACACCAAAGGGGCCAGGACCAAAAGCTCTTGCTGCTCTTCAAGGAGCCAGGCAACCCCATTCACAGCCCCACAAACGATGGCGCTCTCTCTTGCGACAGCCTCCCAAAGTCCAATACTAGCTGCCTGCACCACCGAGTACAGCTAGAGCCCGGCTCAGGAATTGCGAACGTCCAGGGATTCCTGCCACACCAAAGGGGCCAGGACCAAAAGCTCTTGCTGCTCTTCAAGGAGCCAGGCAACCCCATTCACAGCCCCACAAACGCTGGTGCTCTCTCTTGCGACAGCCTCCCAAAGTCCAATACTAGCTGCCTGCACCACCGAGTACAGCCGGAGCCTGGCTCAGGAACCGCGAATGTCCGGGGATTCCTGCCACACCAAAGGGGCCAGGACCAAAAGCTCTAGCTGCTCTTCAAGGAGCCAGGCAACCCCATTCACAGCCCCACAAACGATGGCGCTCTCTCTTGCGACAGCTTCCCAAAGTCCAATACTAGCTGCCTGCACCACCGAGTACAGCCGGAGCCCAGCTCAGGAACTGCAAACGTCCAGGGATTCCTCCCACACCAAAGGGGCCAGGACCAAAAGCTCTTGCTGCTCTTCAAGGAGCCAGGCAACCCCATTCACAGCCCCACAAACGATGGCGCTCTCTCTTGCGACAGCCTCCCAAAGTCCAATACTAGCTGCCTGCACCCCTCGGTACGGCCGGAGCCCGGCTCAGCAATTGCAAACGTCCAGGGATTCCTCCCACACCAAAGGGGCCAGGACCAAAAGCTCTTGCTGCTCTTCAAGGAGCCAGGCAACCCCATTCACAGCCCCACAAACGATGGCGCTCTCTCTTGCGACAGCCTCCCAAAGTCCAATACTAGCTGCCTGCACCACCGAGTACAGCTAGAGCCCGGCTCAGGAATTGCGAACGTCCAGGGATTCCTGCCACACCAAAGGGGCCAGGACCAAAAGCTCTTGCTGCTCTTCAAGGAGCCAGGCAACCCCATTCACAGCCCCACAAACGCTGGTGCTCTCTCTTGCGACAGCCTCCCAAAGTCCAATACTAGCTGCCTGCACCACCGACTACAGCCGGAGCCTGGCTCAGGAACCGCGAATGTCCGGGGATTCCTGCCACACCAAAGGGGCCAGGACCAAAAGCTCTTGCTGCTCTTCAAGGAGCCAGGCAACCCCATTCACAGCCCCACAAACGATGGCGCTCTCTCTTGCGACAGCCTCCCAAAGTCCAATACTACCTCCCTGCGCTGCTGCGTACAGCCGGAGCCCGGCTCAGCAATTGCGAACGTCCAGGGATTCCTCCCACACCAAAGGGGCCAGGACCAAAAGCTCTTGCTGCTCTTCAAGGAGCCAGGCAACCCCATTCACAGCCCCACAAACGATGGCGCTCTCTCTTGCGACAGCCTCCCAAAGTCCAATACTACCTGCCTGCACCCCTCGGTACGGCCGGACCCCGGCTCAGCAATTGCGAACGTCCAGGGATTCCTCCCACACCAAAGGGGCCAGGACCAAAAGCTCTTGCTGCTCTTCAAGGAGCCAGGCAACCCCATTCACAGCCCCACAAACGCTGGCGCTCTCTCTTGCGACAGCCTCCCAAAGTCCAATACTAGCTGCCTGCACCACCGAGTACAGCTGGAGCCCGGCTCAGGAACTGCGAACGTCCGGGGATTCCTCCCACACCAAAGGGGCCAGCACCAAAAGCTCTTGCTGCTCTTCAAGGAGCCAGGCAACCCCATTCACAGCCCCACAAACGCTGGCCCTCTCTCTTGCGACAGCCTCCCAAAGTCCAATACTAGCTGCCTGCACCCCGCGGTACGGCCGGAGCCCGGCTCAGCAATTGCAAACGTCCAGGGATTCCTCCCACACCAAAGGGGCCAGGACCAAAAGCTCTTGCTGCTCTTCAAGGAGCCAGGCAACCCCATTCACAGCCCCACAAACGATGGCGCTCTCTCTTGCGACAGCCTCCCAAAGTCCAATACTAGCTGCCTGCACCACCGAGTACAGCTAGAGCCCGGCTCAGGAATTGCGAACGTCCAGGGATTCCTGCCACACCAAAGGGGCCAGGACCAAAAGCTCTTGCTGCTCTTCAAGGAGCCAGGCAACCCCATTCACAGCCCCACAAACGCTGGTGCTCTCTCTTGCGACAGCCTCCCAAAGTCCAATACTAGCTGCCTGCACCACCGAGTACAGCCGGAGCCCGGCTCAGGAACCGCGAACGTCCGGGGATTCCTGCCACACCAAAGGGGCCAGGACCAAAAGCTCTTGCTGCTCTTCAAGGAGCCAGGCAACCCCATTCACAGCCCCACAAACGCTGGCGCTCTCTCTTGCGACAGCCTCCCAAAGTCCAATACTACCTCCCTGCGCTGCTGCGTACAGCCGGAGCCCGGCTCAGCAATTGCGAACGTCCAGGGATTCCTCCCACACCAAAGGTGCCAGGACCAAAAGCTCTTGCTGCTCTTCAAGGAGCCAGGCAACCCCATTCACAGCCCCACAAACGCTGGTGCTCTCTCTTGCGACAGCCTCCCAAAGTCCAATACTAGCTGCCTGCACCACCGAGTACAGCCGGAGCCTGGCTCAGCAATTGCAAACGTCCAGGGATTCCTGCCACACCAAAGGGGCCAGGACCAAAAGCTCTTGCTGCTCTTCAAGGAGCCAGGCAACCCCATTCACAGCCCCACAAACGATGGCGCTCTCTCTTGCGACAGCCTCCCAAAGTCCAATACTACCTCCCTGCGCTGCTGCGTACAGCCGGAGCCCGGCTCAGCAATTGTGAACGTCCAGGGATTCCTCCCACACCAAAGGGGCCAGGACCAAAAGCTCTTGCTGCTCTTCAAGGAGCCAGGCAACCCCATTCACAGCCCCACAAACGATGGCGCTCTCTCTTGCGACAGCCTCCCAAAGTCCAATACTAGCTGCCTGCACCACCGAGTACAGCTAGAGCCCGGCTCAGGAATTGCGAACGTCCAGGGATTCCTGCCACACCAAAGGGGCCAGGACCAAAAGCTCTTGCTGCTCTTCAAGGAGCCAGGCAACCCCATTCACAGCCCCACAAACGCTGGTGCTCTCTCTTGCGACAGCCTCCCAAAGTCCAATACTAGCTGCCTGCACCACCGAGTACAGCCGGAGCCTGGCTCAGGAACCGCGAATGTCCGGGGATTCCTGCCACACCAAAGGGGCCAGGACCAAAAGCTCTAGCTGCTCTTCAAGGAGCCAGGCAACCCCATTCACAGCCCCACAAACGATGGCGCTCTCTCTTGCGACAGCTTCCCAAAGTCCAATACTAGCTGCCTGCACCACCGAGTACAGCCGGAGCCCAGCTCAGGAACTGCAAACGTCCAGGGATTCCTCCCACACCAAAGGGGCCAGGACCAAAAGCTCTTGCTGCTCTTCAAGGAGCCAGGCAACCCCATTCACAGCCCCACAAACGATGGCGCTCTCTCTTGCGACAGCCTCCCAAAGTCCAATACTAGCTGCCTGCACCCCGCGGTACGGCCGGAGCCCGGCTCAGCAATTGCAAACGTCCAGGGATTCCTCCCACACCAAAGGGGCCAGGACCAAAAGCTCTTGCTGCTCTTCAAGGAGCCAGGCAACCCCATTCACAGCCCCACAAACGATGGCGCTCTCTCTTGCGACAGCCTCCCAAAGTCCAATACTACCTGCCTGCACCACCGAGTACAGCTAGAGCCCGGCTCAGGAATTGCGAACGTCCAGGGATTCCTGCCACACCAAAGGGGCCAGGACCAAAAGCTCTTGCTGCTCTTCAAGGAGCCAGGCAACCCCATTCACAGCCCCACAAACGCTGGTGCTCTCTCTTGCGACAGCCTCCCAAAGTCCAATACTAGCTGCCTGCACCACCGAGTACAGCCGGAGCCTGGCTCAGGAACCGCGAATGTCCGGGGATTCCTGCCACACCAAAGGGGCCAGGACCAAAAGCTCTTGCTGCTCTTCAAGGAGCCAGGCAACCCCATTCACAGCCCCACAAACGATGGCGCTCTCTCTTGCGACAGCCTCCCAAAGTCCAATACTACCTCCCTGCGCTGCTGCGTACAGCCGGAGCCCGGCTCAGCAATTGCGAATGTCCAGGGATTCCTCCCACACCAAAGGGGCCAGGACCAAAAGCTCTTGCTGCTCTTCAAGGAGCCAGGCAACCCCATTCACAGCCCCACAAACGATGGCGCTCTCTCTTGCGACAGCCTCCCAAAGTCCAATACTACCTGCCTGCGCCCCTCGGTACGGCCGGAGCCCGGCTCAGCAATTGCGAACGTCCAGGGATTCCTCCCACACCAAAGGGGCCAGGACCAAAAACTCTTGCTGCTCTTCAAGGAGCCAGGCAACTCCATTCACAGCCCCACAAACGATGGCGCTCTCTCTTGCGACAGCCTCTCAAAGTCCAATACTAGCTGCCTGCGCTGCTGAGTACAGCCGGAGCCCGGCTCAGCAATTGCGAACGTCCAGGGATTCCTGCCACACCAAAGGGGCCAGGACCAAAAGCTCTTGCTGCTCTTCAAGGAGCCAGGCAACCCCATTCACAGCCCCACAAACGATGGCGCTCTCTCTTGCGACAGCCTCCCAAAGTCCAATACTAGCTGCCTGCACCACCGAGTACAGCCGGAGCCCGGCTCAGGAACTGCAAACGTCCAGGGATTCCTCCCACACCAAAGGTGCCAGGACCAAAAGCTCTTGCTGCTCTTCAAGGAGCCAGGCAACCCCATTCACAGCCCCACAAACGATGGCGCTCTCTCTTGCGACAGCCTCCCAAAGTCCAATACTAGCTGCCTGCACCACCGAGTACAGCCGGAGCCCAGCTCAGGAACTGCAAACGTCCGGGGATTCCTCCCACACCAAAGGGGCCAGGACCAAAAGCTCTAGCTGCTCTTCAAGGAGCCAGGCAACCCCATTCACAGCCCCACAAACGATGGCGCTCTCTCTTGCGACAGCCTCCCAAAGTCCAATACTACCTGCCTACACCACCAAGTACAGCCGGAGCCCGGCTCAGCAATTACAAACGTCCAGGGATTCCTCCCACACCAAAGGGGCCAGGACCAAAAGCTCTTGCTGCTCTTCAAGGAGCCAGGCAACCCCATTCACAGCCCCACAAACGATGGCGCTCTCTCTTGCGACAGCCTCCCAAAGTCCAATACTACCTGCCTGCACCACCGAGTACAGCCGGAGCCCAGCTCAGGAACTGCAAACTTCCAGGGATTCCTCCCACACCAAAGGGGCCAGGACCAAAAGCTCTTGCTGCTCTTCAAGGAGCCAGGCAACCCCATTCACAGCCCCACAAACGATGGCGCTCTCTCTTGCGACAGCCTCCCAAAGTCCAATACTAGCTGCCTGCACCCCGCGGTACGGCCGGAGCCCGGCTCAGCAATTGCAAACGTCCAGGGATTCCTCCCACACCAAAGGGGCCAGGACCAAAAGCTCTTGCTGCTCTTCAAGGAGCCAGGCAACCCCATTCACAGCCCCACAAACGCTGGCGCTCTCTCTTGCGACAGCCTCCCAAAGTCCAATACTAGCTGCCTGCACCACCGAGTACAGCTAGAGCCCGGCTCAGGAATTGCGAACGTCCAGGGATTCCTGCCACACCAAAGGGGCCAGGACCAAAAGCTCTTGCTGCTCTTCAAGGAGCCAGGCAACCCCATTCACAGCCCCACAAACGCTGGTGCTCTCTCTTGCGACAGCCTCCCAAAGTCCAATACTAGCTGCCTGCACCACCGAGTACAGCCGGAGCCTGGCTCAGGAACCGCGAATGTCCGGGGATTCCTGCCACACCAAAGATGCCAGGACCAAAAGCTCTTGCTGCTCTTCAAGGAGCCAGGCAACCCCATTCACAGCCCCACAAACGCTGGCCCTCTCTCTTGCGACAGCCTCCCAAAGTCCAATACTACCTGCCTGCGCCCCTCGGTACAGCCGGAGCCCGGCTCAGCAATTGCGAACGTCCGGGGATTCCTCCCACACCAAAGGGGCCAGGACCAAAAGCTCTTGCTGCTCTTCAAGGAGCCAGGCAACTCCATTCACAGCCCCACAAACGATGGCGCTCTCTCTTGCGACAGCCTCTCAAAGTCCAATACTAGCTGCCTGCGCTGCTGAGTACAGCCGGAGCCCGGCTCAGCAATTGCGAACGTCCAGGGATTCCTCCCACACCAAAGGTGCCAGGACCAAAAGCTCTTGCTGCTCTTCAAGGAGCCAGGCAACCCCATTCACAGCCCCACAAACGATGGCGCTCTCTCTTGCGACAGCCTCCCAAAGTCCAATACTACCTGCCTACACCACCAAGTACAGCCGGAGCCCGGCTCAGCAATTGCAAACGTCCGGGGATTCCTCCCACACCAAAGGGGCCAGGACCAAAAGCTCTTGCTGCTCTTCAAGGAGCCAGGCAACCCCATTCACAGCCCCACAAACGATGGCGCTCTCTCTTGCGACAGCCTCCCAAAGTCCAATACTACCTGCCTGCACCACCGAGTACAGCCGGAGCCCAGCTCAGGAACTGCAAACGTCCGGGGATTCCTCCCACACCAAAGGGGCCAGGACCAAAAGCTCTAGCTGCTCTTCAAGGAGCCAGGCAACCCCATTCACAGCCCCACAAACGATGGCGCTCTCTCTTGCGACAGCCTCCCAAAGTCCAATACTACCTGCCTGCACCCCGCGGTACGGCCGGAGCCCGGCTCAGCAATTGCAAACGTCCAGGGATTCCTCCCACACCAAAGGGGCCAGGACCAAAAGCTCTTGCTGCTCTTCAAGGAGCCAGGCAACCCCATTCACAGCCCCACAAACGATGGCGCTCTCTCTTGCGACAGCCTCCCAAAGTCCAATACTACCTGCCTGCACCACCGAGTACAGCCGGAGCCCGGCTCAGGAACTGCGAACGTCTGGGGATTCCTCCCACACCAAAGGGGCCAGGACCAAAAGCTCTTGCTGCTCTTCAAGGAGCCAGGCAACCCCATTCACAGCCCCACAAACGATGGCGCTCTCTCTTGCGACAGCCTCCCAAAGTCCAATACTACCTGCCTGCGCCGCTGAGTACAGCCGGAGCCCAGCTAAGCAATTGCAAACGTCCAGGGATTCCTGCCACACCAAAGGGGCCAGGACCAAAAGCTCTTGCTGCTCTTCAAGGAGCCAGGCAACCCCATTCACAGCCCCACAAACGCTGGTGCTCTCTCTTGCGACAGCCTCCCAAAGTCCAATACTAGCTGCCTGCACCACCGAGTACAGCCGGAGCCCGGCTCAGGAACCGCGAACGTCCGGGGATTCCTGCCACACCAAAGGGGCCAGGACCTAAAGCTCTTGCTGCTCTTCAAGGAGCCAGGCAACCCCATTCACAGCCCCACAAACGATGGCGCTCTCTCTTGCGACAGCCTCCCAAAGTCCAATACTAGCTGCCTGCGCCCCTCGGTACAGACGGAGCCCGGCTCAGCAATTGCAAACGTCCAGGGATTCCTGCCACACCAAAGGGGCCAGGACCAAAAGCTCTTGCTGCTCTTCAAGGAGCCAGGCAACCCCATTCACAGCCCCACAAACGCTGGCGCTCTCTCTTGCGACAGCCTCCCAAAGTCCAATACTAGCTGCCTGCACCACCGAGTACAGCCGGAGCCCGGCTCAGCAATTGCGAACGTCCGGGGATTCCTCCCACACCAAAGGTGACAGGACCAAAAGCTCTTGCTGCTCTTCAAGGAGCCAGGCAACCCCATTCACAGCCCCACAAACGATGGCGCTCTCTCTTGCGACAGCCTCCCAAAGTCCAATACTAGCTGCCTGCACCACCGAGTACAGCCGGAGCCCGGCTCAGGAACTGCAAACGTCCGGGGATTCCTCCCACACCAAAGGTGCCAGGACCAAAAGCTCTTGCTGCTCTTCAAGGAGCCAGGCAACCCCATTCACAGCCCCACAAACGATGGCGCTCTCTCTTGCGACAGCCTCCCAAAGTCCAATACTAGCTGCCTGCACCACCGAGTACAGCCGGAGCCCAGCTCAGGAACTGCAAACGTCCGGGGATTCCTCCCACACCAAAGGGGCCAGGACCAAAAGCTCTAGCTGCTCTTCAAGGAGCCAGGCAACCCCATTCACAGCCCCACAAACGATGGCGCTCTCTCTTGCGACAGCCTCCCAAAGTCCAATACTACCTGCCTACACCACCAAGTACAGCCGGAGCCCGGCTCAGCAATTGCAAACGTCCAGGGATTCCTCCCACACCAAAGGGGCCAGGACCAAAAGCTCTTGCTGCTCTTCAAGGAGCCAGGCAACCCCATTCACAGCCCCACAAACGATGGCGCTCTCTCTTGCGACAGCCTCCCAAAGTCCAATACTACCTGCCTGCACCACCGAGTACAGCCGGAGCCCAGCTCAGGAACTGCAAACGTCCAGGGATTCCTGCCACACCAAAGGTGCCAGGACCAAAAGCTCTTGCTGCTCTTCAAGGAGCCAGGCAACCCCATTCACAGCCCCACAAACGATGGCGCTCTCTCTTGCGACAGCCTCCCAAAGTCCAATACTACCTGCCTGCACCCCGCGGTACGGCCGGAGCCCGGCTCAGCAATTGCAAACGTCCAGGGATTCCTCCCACACCAAAGGGGCCAGGACCAAAAGCTCTTGCTGCTCTTCAAGGAGCCAGGCAACCCCATTCACAGCCCCACAAACGATGGCGCTCTCTCTTGCGACAGCCTCCCAAAGTCCAATACTAGCTGCCTGCACCACCGAGTACAGCTAGAGCCCGGCTCAGGAATTGCGAACGTCCAGGGATTCCTGCCACACCAAAGGGGCCAGGACCAAAAGCTCTTGCTGCTCTTCAAGGAGCCAGGCAACCCCATTCACAGCCCCACAAACGCTGGTGCTCTCTCTTGCGACAGCCTCCCAAAGTCCAATACTAGCTGCCTGCACCACCGAGTACAGCCGGAGCCTGGCTCAGGAACCGCGAATGTCCGGGGATTCCTGCCACACCAAAGATGCCAGGACCAAAAGCTCTTGCTGCTCTTCAAGGAGCCAGGCAACCCCATTCACAGCCCCACAAACGCTGGCCCTCTCTCTTGCGACAGCCTCCCAAAGTCCAATACTACCTGCCTGCGCCCCTCGGTACAGCCGGAGCCCGGCTCAGCAATTGCGAACGTCCGGGGATTCCTCCCACACCAAAGGGGCCAGGACCAAAAGCTCTTGCTGCTCTTCAAGGAGCCAGGCAACTCCATTCACAGCCCCACAAACGATGGCGCTCTCTCTTGCGACAGCCTCTCAAAGTCCAATACTAGCTGCCTGCGCTGCTGAGTACAGCCGGAGCCCGGCTCAGCAATTGCGAACGTCCAGGGATTCCTCCCACACCAAAGGTGCCAGGACCAAAAGCTCTTGCTGCTCTTCAAGGAGCCAGGCAACCCCATTCACAGCCCCACAAACGCTGGCGCTCTCTCTTGCGACAGCCTCCCAAAGTCCAATACTACCTGCCTACACCACCAAGTACAGCCGGAGCCCGGCTCAGCAATTGCAAACGTCCGGGGATTCCTCCCACACCAAAGGGGCCAGGACCAAAAGCTCTTGCTGCTCTTCAAGGAGCCAGGCAACCCCATTCACAGCCCCACAAACGATGGCGCTCTCTCTTGCGACAGCCTCCCAAAGTCCAATACTACCTGCCTGCACCACCGAGTACAGCCGGAGCCCAGCTCAGGAACTGCAAACGTCCGGGGATTCCTCCCACACCAAAGGGGCCAGGACCAAAAGCTCTAGCTGCTCTTCAAGGAGCCAGGCAACCCCATTCACAGCCCCACAAACGATGGCGCTCTCTCTTGCGACAGCCTCCCAAAGTCCAATACTACCTGCCTGCACCCCGCGGTACGGCCGGAGCCCGGCTCAGCAATTGCGAACGTCCAGGGATTCCTCCCACACCAAAGGGGCCAGGACCAAAAGCTCTTGCTGCTCTTCAAGGAGCCAGGCAACCCCATTCACAGCCCCACAAACGCTGGCGCTCTCTCTTGCGACAGCCTCCCAAAGTCCAATACTAGCTGCCTGCACCACCGAATATAGCCGGAGCCCGGCTCAGGAACTGCAAACGTCCGGGGATTCCTCCCACACCAAAGGGGCCAGGACCAAAAGCTCTTGTTGCTCTTCAAGGAGCCAGGCAACCCCATTCACAGCCCCACAAACGCTGGTGCTCTCTCTTGCGACAGCCTCCCAAAGTCCAATACTAGTTGCCTGCGCCGCTCGGTACGGCCGGACCCCGGCTCAGCAATTGCAAACGTCCAGGGATTCCTCCCACACCAAAGGGGCCAGGACCAAAAGCTCTTGCTGCTCTTCAAGGAGCCAGGCAACCCCATTCACAGCCCCACAAACGCTGGCGCTCTCTCTTGCGACAGCCTCCCAAAGTCCAATACTACCTGCCTGCGCTGCTGCGTACAGCCGGAGCCCGGCTCAGCAATTGCGAACGTCCAGGGATTCCTCCCACACCAAAGGGGCCAGGACCAAAAGCTCTTGCTGCTCTTCAAGGAGCCAGGCAACCCCATTCACAGCCCCACAAACGATGGCGCTCTCTCTTGCGACAGCCTCCCAAAGTCCAATACTACCTCCCTGCGCTGCTGCGTACAGCCGGAGCCCGGCTCAGCAATTGTGAATGTCCGGGGATTCCTGCCACACCAAAGGGGCCAGGACCAAAAGCTCTTGCTGCTCTTCAAGGAGCCAGGCAACCCCATTCACAGCCCCACAAACGATGGCGCTCTCTCTTGCGACAGCCTCCCAAAGTCCAATACTACCTGCCTGCACCACCGAGTACAGCCGGAGCCCGGCTCAGGAACTGCGAACGTCTGGGGATTCCTCCCACACCAAAGGGGCCAGGACCAAAAGCTCTTGCTGCTCTTCAAGGAGCCAGGCAACCCCATTCACAGCCCCACAAACGATGGCGCTCTCTCTTGCGACAGCCTCCCAAAGTCCAATACTACCTGCCTGCGCCGCTGAGTACAGCCGGAGCCCAGCTAAGCAATTGCAAACGTCCAGGGATTCCTGCCACACCAAAGGGGCCAGGACCAAAAGCTCTTGCTGCTCTTCAAGGAGCCAGGCAACCCCATTCACAGCCCCACAAACGCTGGTGCTCTCTCTTGCGACAGCCTCCCAAAGTCCAATACTAGCTGCCTGCACCACCGAGTACAGCCGGAGCCCGGCTCAGGAACCGCGAACGTCCGGGGATTCCTGCCACACCAAAGGGGCCAGGACCTAAAGCTCTTGCTGCTCTTCAAGGAGCCAGGCAACCCCATTCACAGCCCCACAAACGATGGCGCTCTCTCTTGCGACAGCCTCCCAAAGTCCAATACTAGCTCCCTGCACCCCTTGGTACGGCCGGAGCCCGGCTCAGCAATTGCGAACGTCTGGGGATTCCTCCCACACCAAAGGGGCCAGGACCAAAAGCTCTTGCTGCTCTTCAAGGAGCCAGGCAACCCCATTCACAGCCCCACAAACGATGGCGCTCTCTCTTGCGACAGCCTCCCAAAGTCCAATACTACCTGCCTGCACCACCGAGTACAGCCGGAGCCCGGCTCAGCAATTGCGAACGTCCGGGGATTCCTCCCACACCAAAGGTGACAGGACCAAAAGCTCTTGCTGCTCTTCAAGGAGCCAGGCAACCCCATTCACAGCCCCACAAACGCTGGTGCTCTCTCTTGCGACAGCCTCCCAAAGTCCAATACTAGCTGCCTGCACCACCGAGTACAGCCGGAGCCCGGCTCAGGAACCGCGAACGTCCGGGGATTCCTCCCACACCAAAGGGGCCAGCACCAAAAGCTCTTGCTGCTCTTCAAGGAGCCAGGCAACCCCATTCACAGCCCCACAAACGCTGGCGCTCTCTCTTGCGACAGCCTCCCAAAGTCCAATACTACCTGCCTACACCACCAAGTACAGCCGGAGCCCGGCTCAGCAATTGCAAACGTCCGGGGATTCCTCCCACACCAAAGGGGCCAGGACCAAAAGCTCTTGCTGCTCTTCAAGGAGCCAGGCAACCCCATTCACAGCCCCACAAACGATGGCGCTCTCTCTTGCGACAGCCTCCCAAAGTCCAATACTACCTGCCTGCACCACCGAGTACAGCCGGAGCCCAGCTCAGGAACTGCAAACGTACGGGGATTCCTCCCACACCAAAGGGGCCAGGACCAAAAGCTCTAGCTGCTCTTCAAGGAGCCAGGCAACCCCATTCACAGCCCCACAAACGATGGCGCTCTCTCTTGCGACAGCCTCCCAAAGTCCAATACTACCTGCCTGCACCCCGCGGTACGGCCGGAGCCCGGCTCAGCAATTGCAAACGTCCAGGGATTCCTCCCACACCAAAGGGGCCAGGACCAAAAGCTCTTGCTGCTCTTCAAGGAGCCAGGCAACCCCATTCACAGCCCCACAAACGATGGCGCTCTCTCTTGCGACAGCCTCCCAAAGTCCAATACTAGCTGCCTGCACCACCGAGTACAGCTAGAGCCCGGCTCAGGAATTGCGAACGTCCGGGGATTCCTCCCACACCAAAGGGGCCAGGACCAAAAGCTCTTGCTGCTCTTCAAGGAGCCAGGCAACCCGATTCACAGCCCCACAAACGCTGGTGCTCTCTCTTGCGACAGCCTCCCAAAGTCCAATACTAGCTGCCTGCACCACCGAGTACAGCCGGAGCCCGGCTCAGGAACCGCGAATGTCCGGGGATTCCTGCCACACCAAAGGGGCCAGGACCAAAAGCTCTTGCTGCTCTTCAAGGAGCCAGGCAACCCCATTCACAGCCCCACAAACGCTGGCGCTCTCTCTTGCGACAGCCTCCCAAAGTCCAATACTACCTGCCTGCGCTGCTGCGTACAGCCGGAGCCCGGCTCAGCAATTGCGAACGTCCAGGGATTCCTCCCACACCAAAGGGGCCAGGACCAAAAGCTCTTGCTGCTCTTCAAGGAGCCAGGCAACCCCATTCACAGCCCCACAAACGCTGGCCCTCTCTCTTGCGACAGCCTCCCAAAGTCCAATACTACCTCCCTGCGCTGCTGCGTACAGCCGGAGCCCGGCTCAGCAATTGTGAATGTCCGGGGATTCCTGCCACACCAAAGGTGCCAGGACCAAAAGCTCTTGCTGCTCTTCAAGGAGCCAGGCAACCCCATTCACAGCCCCACAAACGATGGCGCTCTCTCTTGCGACAGCCTCCCAAAGTCCAATACTACCTGCCTGCACCACCGAGTACAGCCGGAGCCCAGCTCAGGAACTGCGAACGTCTGGGGATTCCTCCCACACCAAAGGGGCCAGGACCAAAAGCTCTTGCTGCTCTTCAAGGAGCCAGGCAACCCCATTCACAGCCCCACAAACGATGGCGCTCTCTCTTGCGACAGCCTCCCAAAGTCCAATACTACCTGCCTGCGCCGCTGAGTACAGCCGGAGCCCAGCTAAGCAATTGCAAACGTCCAGGGATTCCTGCCACACCAAAGGGGCCAGGACCAAAAGCTCTTGCTGCTCTTCAAGGAGCCAGGCAACCCCATTCACAGCCCCACAAACGCTGGTGCTCTCTCTTGCGACAGCCTCCCAAAGTCCAATACTAGCTGCCTGCACCACCGAGTACAGCCGGAGCCCGGCTCAGGAACCGCGAACGTCCGGGGATTCCTGCCACACCAAAGGGGCCAGGACCTAAAGCTCTTGCTGCTCTTCAAGGAGCCAGGCAACCCCATTCACAGCCCCACAAACGATGGCGCTCTCTCTTGCGACAGCCTCCCAAAGTCCAATACTACCTGCCTGCGCCCCTCGGTACAGACGGAGCCCGGCTCAGCAATTGCAAACGTCCAGGGATTCCTGCCACACCAAAGGGGCCAGGACCAAAAGCTCTTGCTGCTCTTCAAGGAGCCAGGCAACCCCATTCACAGCCCCACAAACGCTGGCGCTCTCTCTTGCGACAGCCTCCCAAAGTCCAATACTAGCTGCCTGCACCACCGAGTACAGCCGGAGCCCGGCTCAGCAATTGCGAACGTCCGGGGATTCCTCCCACACCAAAGGTGACAGGACCAAAAGCTCTTGCTGCTCTTCAAGGAGCCAGGCAACCCCATTCACAGCCCCACAAACGCTGGTGCTCTCTCTTGCGACAGCCTCCCAAAGTCCAATACTAGCTGCCTGCACCACCGAGTACAGCCGGAGCCCGGCTCAGGAACCGCGAACGTCCGGGGATTCCTCCCACACCAAAGGGGCCAGGACCAAAAGCTCTTGCTGCTCTTCAAGGAGCCAGGCAACCCCATTCACAGCCCCACAAACGCTGGCGCTCTCTCTTGCGACAGCCTCCCAAAGTCCAATACTACCTGCCTGCGCTGCTGCGTACAGCTGGAGCCCGGCTCAGCAATTGCGAACGTCCAGGGATTCCTCCCACACCAAAAGTGCCAGGACCAAAAGCTCTTGCTGCTCTTCAAGGAGCCAGGCAACCCCATTCACAGCCCCAGGAACGCTGGCGCTCTCTCTTGCGACAGCCTCCCGAAGTCCAATACTAGCTGCCTGCACCCCTCGGTACAGCCGGAGCCCGGCTCAGGAACTGCGAACGTCCGGGGATTCCTGCCACACCAAAGGGGCCAGGACCAAAAGCTCTTGCTGCTCTTCAAGGAGCCAGGCAACCCCATTCACAGCCCCACAAACGATGGCGCTCTCTCTTGCGACAGCCTCCCAAAGTCCAATACTAGCTGCCTGCACCCCTCGGTACGGCCGGAGCCCGGCTCAGCAATTGCAAACGTCCAGGGATTCCTCCCACACCAAAGGTGCCAGGACCAAAAGCTCTTGCTGCTCTTCAAGGAGCCAGGCAACCCCATTCACAGCCCCACAAACAATGGCGCTCTCTCTTGCGACAGCCTCCCAAAGTCCAATACTAGCTGCCTGCACCACCGAGTACAGCCGGAGCCCGGCTCAGCAATTGCGAACGTCCAGGGATTCCTCCCACACCAAAGGGGCCAGGACCAAAAGCTCTTGCTGCTCTTCAAGGAGCCAGGCAACCCCATTCACAGCCCCACAAACAATGGCGCTCTCTCTTGCGACAGCCTCCCAAAGTCCAATACTAGCTGCCTGCACCACCGAGTACAGCTGGAGCCCGGCTCAGCAATTGCAAACGTCCGGGGATTCCTCCCACACCAAAGGTGACAGGACCAAAAGCTCTTGCTGCTCTTCAAGGAGCCAGGCAACCCCATTCACAGCCCCACAAACGATGGCGCTCTCTCTTGCGACAGCCTCCCAAAGTCCAATACTAGCTGCCTGCACCCCGCGGTACGGCCGGAGCCCGGCTCAGCAATTGCGAACGTCCGGGGATTCCTCCCACACCAAAGGGGCCAGGACCAAAAGCTCTTGCTGCTCTTCAAGGAGCCAGGCAACTCGATTCACAGCCCCACAAATGCTGGTGCTCTCTCTTGCGACAGCCTCCCAAAGTCCAACACTACCTGCCTGCACCACCGAGTACAGCCGGAGCCCGGCTCACGAACCGCGAATGTCCGGGGATTCCTGCCACACCAAAGGGGCCAGCACCAAAAGCTCTTGCTGCTCTTCAAGGAGCCAGGCAACCCCATTCACAGCCCCACAAACGCTGGCGCTCTCTCTTGCGACAGCCTCCCAAAGTCCAATACTACCTGCCTGCGCTGCTGCGTACAGCCGGAGCCCGGCTCAGCAATTGCAAGCGTCCAGGGATTCCTCCCACACCAAAGGGGCCAGGACCAAAAGCTCTTGCTGCTCTTCAAGGAGCCACGCAACCCCATTCACAGCCCCACAAACGATGGCGCTCTCTCTTGCGACAGCCTCCCAAAGTCCAATACTAGCTGCCTGCACCACCGAGTACAGCCGGAGCCCAGCTCAGGAACTGCAAACGTCCGGGGATTCCTCCCACACCTAAGGGGCCAGGACCAAAAGCTCTTGCTGCTCTTCAAGGAGCCAGGCAACCCCATTCACAGCCCCACAAACGATGGCGCTCTCTCTTGCGACAGCCTCCCAAAGTCCAATACTACCTGCCTGCACCCCTCGGTACGGCCGGAGCCCGGCTCAGCAATTGCAAACGTCCAGGGATTCCTCCCACACCAAAGGGGCCAGGACCAAAAGCTCTTGCTGCTCTTCAAGGAGCCAGGCAACCCCATTCACAGCCCCACAAACGCTGGCCCTCTCTCTTGCGACAGCCTCCCAAAGTCCAATACTAGCTGCCTGCACCACCGAGTACAGCTAGAGCCCGGCTCAGGAATTGCGAACGTCCGGGGATTCCTGCCACGCCAAAGGGGCCAGGACCAAAAGCTCTTGCTGCTCTTCAAGGAGCCAGGCAACCCCATTCACAGCCCCACAAACGATGGCGCTCTCTCTTGCGACAGCCTCCCAAAGTCCAATACTAGCTGCCTGCGCTGCTGCGTACAGCCGGAGCCCGGCTCAGCAATTGTGAACGTCCAGGGATTCCTGCCACACCAAAGGGGCCAGGACCAAAAGCTCTTGCTGCTCTTCAAGGAGCCACGCAACCCCATTCACAGCCCCACAAACGCTGGCGCTCTCTCTTGCGACAGCCTCCCAAAGTCCAATACTAGCTGCCTGCACCCCTCGGTACGGCCGGACCCCGGCTCAGCAATTGCAAACGTCCAGGGATTCCTCCCACACCAAAGGGGCCAGGACCAAAAGCTCTTGCTGCTCTTCAAGGAGCCAGGCAACCCCATTCACAGCCCCACAAACGATGGCGCTCTCTCTTGCGACAGCCTCCCAAAGTCCAATACTACCTGCCTGCGCCGCTGAGTACAGCCGGAGCCCAGCTCAGCAATTGCAAACGTCCAGGGATTCCTGCCACACCAAAGGTGCCAGGACCAAAAGCTCTTTCTGCTCTTCAAGGAGCCAGGCAACCCCATTCACAGCCCCACAAACGATGGCGCTCTCTCTTGCGACAGCCTCCCAAAGTCCAATACTAGCTGCCTGCACCACCGAGTACAGCCGGAGCCCGGCTCAGGAACTGCGAACGTCCGGTGATTCCTCCCACACCAAAGGGGCCAGGACCAAAAGCTCTTGCTGCTCTTCAAGGAGCCAGGCAACCCCATTCACAGCCCCACAAACGATGGCGCTCTCTCTTGCGACAGCCTCCCAAAGTCCAATACTAGCTGCCTGCGCCGCTCGGTACAGCCGGAGACGGCTCAGCAATTGCGAACATCCAGGGATTCCTGCCACACCAAAGGGGCCAGGACCAAAAGCTCTTGCTGCTCTTCAAGGAGCCAGGCAACCCCATTCACAGCCCCACAAACGCTGGTGCTCTCTCTTGCGACAGCCTCCCAAAGTCCAATACTAGCTGCCTGCACCACCGAGTACAGCCGGAGCCCGGCTCAGGAACCGCGAACGTCCGGGGATTCCTCCCACACCAAAGGGGCCAGCACCAAAAGCTCTTGCTGCTCTTCAAGGAGCCAGGCAACCCCATTCACAGCCCCACAAACGCTGGCGCTCTCTCTTGCGACAGCCTCCCAAAGTCCAATACTACCTGCCTACACCACCAAGTACAGCCGGAGCCCGGCTCAGCAATTGCAAACGTCCGGGGATTCCTCCCACACCAAAGGGGCCAGGACCAAAAGCTCTTGCTGCTCTTCAAGGAGCCAGGCAACCCCATTCACAGCCCCACAAACGATGGCGCTCTCTCTTGCGACAGCCTCCCAAAGTCCAATACTACCTGCCTGCACCACCGAGTACAGCCGGAGCCCAGCTCAGGAACTGCAAACGTACGGGGATTCCTCCCACACCAAAGGGGCCAGGACCAAAAGCTCTAGCTGCTCTTCAAGGAGCCAGGCAACCCCATTCACAGCCCCACAAACGATGGCGCTCTCTCTTGCGACAGCCTCCCAAAGTCCAATACTACCTGCCTGCACCCCGCGGTACGGCCGGAGCCCGGCTCAGCAATTGCAAACGTCCAGGGATTCCTCCCACACCAAAGGGGCCAGGACCAAAAGCTCTTGCTGCTCTTCAAGGAGCCAGGCAACCCCATTCACAGCCCCACAAACGATGGCGCTCTCTCTTGCGACAGCCTCCCAAAGTCCAATACTAGCTGCCTGCACCACCGAGTACAGCTAGAGCCCGGCTCAGGAATTGCGAACGTCCGGGGATTCCTCCCACACCAAAGGGGCCAGGACCAAAAGCTCTTGCTGCTCTTCAAGGAGCCAGGCAACCCGATTCACAGCCCCACAAACGCTGGTGCTCTCTCTTGCGACAGCCTCCCAAAGTCCAATACTAGCTGCCTGCACCACCGAGTACAGCCGGAGCCCGGCTCAGGAACCGCGAATGTCCGGGGATTCCTGCCACACCAAAGGGGCCAGGACCAAAAGCTCTTGCTGCTCTTCAAGGAGCCAGGCAACCCCATTCACAGCCCCACAAACGCTGGCGCTCTCTCTTGCGACAGCCTCCCAAAGTCCAATACTACCTGCCTGCGCTGCTGCGTACAGCCGGAGCCCGGCTCAGCAATTGCGAACGTCCAGGGATTCCTCCCACACCAAAGGGGCCAGGACCAAAAGCTCTTGCTGCTCTTCAAGGAGCCAGGCAACCCCATTCACAGCCCCACAAACGCTGGCCCTCTCTCTTGCGACAGCCTCCCAAAGTCCAATACTACCTCCCTGCGCTGCTGCGTACAGCCGGAGCCCGGCTCAGCAATTGTGAATGTCCGGGGATTCCTGCCACACCAAAGGTGCCAGGACCAAAAGCTCTTGCTGCTCTTCAAGGAGCCAGGCAACCCCATTCACAGCCCCACAAACGATGGCGCTCTCTCTTGCGACAGCCTCCCAAAGTCCAATACTACCTGCCTGCACCACCGAGTACAGCCGGAGCCCAGCTCAGGAACTGCGAACGTCTGGGGATTCCTCCCACACCAAAGGGGCCAGGACCAAAAGCTCTTGCTGCTCTTCAAGGAGCCAGGCAACCCCATTCACAGCCCCACAAACGATGGCGCTCTCTCTTGCGACAGCCTCCCAAAGTCCAATACTACCTGCCTGCGCCGCTGAGTACAGCCGGAGCCCAGCTAAGCAATTGCAAACGTCCAGGGATTCCTGCCACACCAAAGGGGCCAGGACCAAAAGCTCTTGCTGCTCTTCAAGGAGCCAGGCAACCCCATTCACAGCCCCACAAACGCTGGTGCTCTCTCTTGCGACAGCCTCCCAAAGTCCAATACTAGCTGCCTGCACCACCGAGTACAGCCGGAGCCCGGCTCAGGAACCGCGAACGTCCGGGGATTCCTGCCACACCAAAGGGGCCAGGACCTAAAGCTCTTGCTGCTCTTCAAGGAGCCAGGCAACCCCATTCACAGCCCCACAAACGATGGCGCTCTCTCTTGCGACAGCCTCCCAAAGTCCAATACTACCTGCCTGCGCCCCTCGGTACAGACGGAGCCCGGCTCAGCAATTGCAAACGTCCAGGGATTCCTGCCACACCAAAGGGGCCAGGACCAAAAGCTCTTGCTGCTCTTCAAGGAGCCAGGCAACCCCATTCACAGCCCCACAAACGCTGGCGCTCTCTCTTGCGACAGCCTCCCAAAGTCCAATACTAGCTGCCTGCACCACCGAGTACAGCCGGAGCCCGGCTCAGCAATTGCGAACGTCCGGGGATTCCTCCCACACCAAAGGTGACAGGACCAAAAGCTCTTGCTGCTCTTCAAGGAGCCAGGCAACCCCATTCACAGCCCCACAAACGCTGGTGCTCTCTCTTGCGACAGCCTCCCAAAGTCCAATACTAGCTGCCTGCGCTGCTGCGTACAGCCGGAGCCCGGCTCAGCAATTGTGAACGTCCAGGGATTCCTGCCACACCAAAGGGGCCAGGACCAAAAGCTCTTGCTGCTCTTCAAGGAGCCACGCAACCCCATTCACAGCCCCACAAACGCTGGCGCTCTCTCTTGCGACAGCCTCCCAAAGTCCAATACTAGCTGCCTGCACCCCTCGGTACGGCCGGACCCCGGCTCAGCAATTGCAAACGTCCAGGGATTCCTCCCACACCAAAGGGGCCAGGACCAAAAGCTCTTGCTGCTCTTCAAGGAGCCAGGCAACCCCATTCACAGCCCCACAAACGATGGCGCTCTCTCTTGCGACAGCCTCCCAAAGTCCAATACTACCTGCCTGCGCCGCTGAGTACAGCCGGAGCCCAGCTCAGCAATTGCAAACGTCCAGGGATTCCTGCCACACCAAAGGTGCCAGGACCAAAAGCTCTTTCTGCTCTTCAAGGAGCCAGGCAACCCCATTCACAGCCCCACAAACGATGGCGCTCTCTCTTGCGACAGCCTCCCAAAGTCCAATACTAGCTGCCTGCACCACCGAGTACAGCCGGAGCCCGGCTCAGGAACTGCGAACGTCCGGTGATTCCTCCCACACCAAAGGGGCCAGGACCAAAAGCTCTTGCTGCTCTTCAAGGAGCCAGGCAACCCCATTCACAGCCCCACAAACGATGGCGCTCTCTCTTGCGACAGCCTCCCAAAGTCCAATACTAGCTGCCTGCGCCGCTCGGTACAGCCGGAGACGGCTCAGCAATTGCGAACATCCAGGGATTCCTGCCACACCAAAGGGGCCAGGACCAAAAGCTCTTGCTGCTCTTCAAGGAGCCAGGCAACCCCATTCACAGCCCCACAAACGCTGGCGCTCTCTCTTGCGACAGCCTCCCAAAGTCCAATACTAGCTGCCTGCGCCGCTCGGTACAGCCGGAGCCCGGCTCAGCAATTGTGAACGTCCGGGGATTCCTTTCACACCAAAGGGGCCAGGACCAAAAGCTCTTGCTGCTCTTCAAGGAGCCAGGCAACCCCATTCACAGCCCCACAAACGCTGGCGCTCTCTCTTGCGACAGCCTCCCAAAGTCCAATACTACCTGCCTGCGCTGCTGCGTACAGCCGGAGCCCGGCTCAGCAATTGTGAACGTCCAGGGATTCCTCCCACACCAAAGGTGCCAGGACCAAAAGCTCTTGCTGCTCTTCAAGGAGCCAGGCAACCCCATTCACAGCCCCACAAACGCTGGCGCTCTCTCTTGCGACAGCCTCCCAAAGTCCAATACTAGCTGCCTGCACCCCTCGGTACGGCCGGAGCCCGGCTCAGCAATTGCAAACGTCCAGGGATTCCTCCCACACCAAAGGGGCCAGGACCAAAAGCTCTTGCTGCTCTTCAAGGAGCCAGGCAACCCCAGTCACAGCCCCACAAACGCTGGCGCTCTCTCTTGCGACAGCCTCCCAAAGTCCAATACTACCTGCCTGCACCCCTCGGTACGGCCGGAGCCCGTCTCAGCAATTGTGAACGTCCGGGGATTCCTGCCACACCAAAGGTGCCAGGACCAAAAGCTCTTGCTGCTCTTCAAGGAGCCAGGCAACCCCATTCACAGCCCCACAAACAATGGCGCTCTCTCTTGCGACAGCCTCCCAAAGTCCAATACTACCTGCCTGCACCCCTTGGTACGGCCGGAGCCCGGCTCAGCAATTGCAAACGTCCAGGGATTCCTCCCACACCAAAGGGGCCAGGACCAAAAGCTCTTGCTGCTCTTCAAGGAGCCAGGCAACCCCATTCACAGCCCCACAAACGATGGCGCTCTCTCTTGCGACAGCCTCCCAAAGTCCAATACTAGCTGCCTGCGCCGCTCGGTACAGCCGGAGCCCGGCTCAGCAATTGCGAACGTCCAGGGATTCCTGCCACACCAAAGGGGCCAGGACCAAAAGCTCTTGCTGCTCTTCAAGGAGCCAGGCAACCCCATTCACAGCCCCACAAACGATGGCGCTCTCTCTTGCGACAGCCTCCCAAAGTCCAATACTAGCTGCCTGCACCCCGCGGTACAGCCGGAGCCCGGCTCAGCAATTGCGAACATCCAGGGATTCCTCCCACACCAAAGGGGCCAGGACCAAAAGCTCTTGCTGCTCTTCAAGGAGCCAGGCAACTCCATTCACAGTCCCACAAACGCTGGCGCTCTCTCTTGCGACAGCCTCCCAAAGTCCAATACTAGCTGCCTGCACCACCGAGTACAGCCGGAGCCCAGCTCAGGAACTGCAAACGTCCGGGGATTCCTCCCACACCTAAGGGGCCAGGACCAAAACCTCTAGCTGCTCTTCAAGGAGCCAGGCAACCCCATTCACAGCCCCACAAACGATGGCGCTCTCTCTTGCGACAGCCTCCCAAAGTCCAATACTAGCTGCCTGCACCCCTCGGTACGGCCGGAGCCCGGCTCAGCAATTGTGAACGTCCAGGGATTCCTGCCACACCAAAGGGGCCAGGACCAAAAGCTCTTGCTGCTCTTCAAGGAGCCAGGCAACCCCATTCACAGCCCCACAAACGCTGGCGCTCTCTCTTGCGACAGCCTCCCAAAGTCCAATACTAGCTGCCTGCACCACCGAATATAGCCGGAGCCCGGCTCAGGAACTGCAAACGTCCGGGGATTCCTCCCACACCAAAGGGGCCAGGACCAAAAGCTCTTGTTGCTCTTCAAGGAGCCAGGCAACCCCATTCACAGCCCCACAAACGCTGGTGCTCTCTCTTGCGACAGCCTCCCAAAGTCCAATACTAGTTGCCTGCGCCGCTCGGTACGGCCGGACCCCGGCTCAGCAATTGCAAACGTCCAGGGATTCCTCCCACACCAAAGGGGCCAGGACCAAAAGCTCTTGCTGCTCTTCAAGGAGCCAGGCAACCCCATTCACAGCCCCACAAACGCTGGTGCTCTCTCTTGCGACAGCCTCCCAAAGTCCAATACTACCTGCCTGCACCACCGAGTACAGCTAGAGCCCGGCTCAGCAATTGCGAACGTCCAGGGATTCCTCCCACACCAAAGGGGCCAGGACCAAAAGCTCTTGCTGCTCTTCAAGGAGGCAGGCAACTCCATTCACAGCCCCACAAACGCTGGCGCTCTCTCTTGCGACAGCCTCCCAAAGTCCAATACTAGCTGCCGGCGCTGCTGAGTACAGCCGGAGCCCGGCTCAGCAATTGTGAACGTCCAGGGATTCCTGCCACACCAAAGGTGCCAGGACCAAAAGCTCTTGCTGCTCTTCAAGGAGCCAGGCAACCCCATTCACAGCCCCACAAACGATGGCGCTCTCTCTTGCGACAGCCTCCCAAAGTCCAATACTACCTGCCTGCGCTGCTGCGTACAGCCGGAGCCCGGCTCAGCAATTGTGAACGTCCAGGGATTCCTGCCACACCAAAGGTGCCAGGACCAAAAGCTCTTGCTGCTCTTCAAGGAGCCAGGCAACCCCATTCACAGCCCCACAAACGCTGGTGCTCTCTCTTGCGACAGCCTCCCAAAGTCCAATACTAGCTGCCTGCACCACCGAGTACAGCTGGAGCCCGGCTCAGCAATTGCGAACTTCCAGGGATTCCTCCCACACCAAAGGGGCCAGGACCAAAAGCTCTTGCTGCTCTTCAAGGAGCCAGGCAACTCCATTCACAGCCCCACAAACGATGGCGCTCTCTCTTGCGACAGCCTCCCAAAGTCCAATACTAGCTGCCTGCACCCCTTGGTACGGCCGGAGCCCGGCTCAGCAATTGCAAACGTCCAGGGATTCCTCCCACACCAAAGGTGCCAGGACCAAAAGCTCTTGCTGCTCTTCAAGGAGCCAGGCAACCCCATTCACAGCCCCACAAACGCTGGCGCTCTCTCTTGCGACAGCCTCCCAAAGTCCAATACTAGCTGCCTGCACCCCTCGGTACGGCCGGAGCCCGGCTCAGCAATTGCAAACGTCCAGGGATTCCTCCCGCACCAAAGGGGCCAGGACCAAAAGCTCTTGCTGCTCTTCAAGGAGCCAGGCAACCCCATTCACAGCCCCACAAACGATGGCGCTCTCTCTTGCGACAGCCTCCCAAAGTCCAATACTAGCTGCCTGCACCACCGAGTACAGCCGGAGCCCAGCTCAGGAACTGCAAACGTCCGGGGATTCCTCCCACACCTAAGGGGCCAGGACCAAAACCTCTAGCTGCTCTTCAAGGAGCCAGGCAACCCCATTCACAGCCCCACAAACGATGGCGCTCTCTCTTGCGACAGCCTCCCAAAGTCCAATACTACCTGCCTGCACCCCTCGGTACGGCCGGACCCCGGCTCAGCAATTGCAAACGTCCAGGGATTCCTCCCACACCAAAGGGGCCAGGACCAAAAGCTCTTGCTGCTCTTCAAGGAGCCAGGCAACCCCATTCACAGCCCCACAAACAATGGCGCTCTCTCTTGCGACAGCCTCCCAAAGTCCAATATTAGCTGCCTGCACCACCGAGTACAGCTAGAGCCCGGCTCAGGAATTGCGAACGTCTGGGGATTCCTGCCACACCAAAGGGGCCAGGACCAAAAGCTCTTGCTGCTCTTGAAGGAGCCAGGCAACCCCATTCACAGCCCCACAAACGCTGGCGCTCTCTCTTGCGACAGCCTCCCAAAGTCCAAGACTAGCTGCCTGCGCTGCTGCGTACAGCCGGAGCCCGGCTCAGCAATTGTGAACGTCCAGGGATTCCTGCCACACCAAAGGGGCCAGGACCAAAAGCTCTTGCTGCTCTTCAAGGAGCCAGGCAACCCCATTCACAGCCCCACAAACGATGGCGCTCTCTCTTGCGACAGCCTCCCAAAGTCCAATACTAGCTGCCTGCACCCCTCGGTACGGCCGGACCCCGGCTCAGCAATTGCAAACGTCCAGGGATTCCTCCCACACCAAAGGGGCCAGGACCAAAAGCTCTTGCTGCTCTTCAAGGAGCCAGGCAACCCCATTCACAGCCCCACAAACGATGGCGCTCTCTCTTGCGACAGCCTCCCAAAGTCCAATACTACCTGCCTGCGCCGCTGAGTACAGCCGGAGCCCAGCTCAGCAATTGCAAACGTCCAGGGATTCCTGCCACACCAAAGGTGCCAGGACCACAAGCTCTTGCTGCTCTTCAAGGAGCCAGGCAACCCCATTCACAGCCCCACAAACGATGGCGCTCTCTCTTGCGACAGCCTCCCAAAGTCCAATACTAGCTGCCTGCACCCCTCGGTACGGCCGGAGCCTGGCTCAGCAATTGCGAACATCCACGGATTCCTCCCACACCAAAGGTGCCAGCACCAAAAGCTCTTGCTGCTCTTCAAGGAGCCAGGCAACCCCATTCACAGCCCCACAAACGATGGCGCTCTCTCTTGCGACAGCCTCCCAAAGTCCAATACTAGCTGCCTGCGCCGCTCGGTACAGCCGGAGCCCGGCTCAGCAATTGCAAACGTCCGGGGATTCCTGCCACACCAAAGGGGCCAGGACCAAAAGCTCTTGCTGCTCTTCAAGGAGCCAGGCAACCCCATTCACAGCCCCACAAACGATGGCGCTCTCTCTTGCGACAGCCTCCCAAAGTCCAATACTAGCTGCCTGCGCCGCTCGGTACAGCCGGAGCCCGGCTCAGCAATTGTGAACGTCCGGGGATTCCTCCCACACCAAAGGGGCCAGGACCAAAAGCTCTTGCTGCTCTTCAAGGAGCCAGGCAACCCCATTCACAGCCCCACAAACGATGGCGCTCTCTCTTGCGACAGCCTCCCAAAGTCCAATACTACCTGCCTGCGCTGCTGCGTACAGCCGGAGCCCGGCTCAGCAATTGTGAACGTCCAGGGATTCCTGCCACACCAAAGGTGCCAGGACCAAAAGCTCTTGCTGCTCTTCAAGGAGCCAGGCAACCCCATTCACAGCCCCACAAACGCTGGCGCTCTCTCTTGCGACAGCCTCCCAAAGTCCAATACTAGCTGCCTGCACCCCTCGGTACGGCCGGACCCCGGCTCAGCAATTGCAAACGTCCAGGGATTCCTCCCACACCAAAGGGGCCAGGACCAAAAGCTCTTGCTGCTCTTCAAGGAGCCACGCAACCCCATTCACAGCCCCACAAACGATGGCGCTCTCTCTTGCGACAGCCTCCCAAAGTCCAATACTACCTGCCTGCACCCCTCGGTACGGCCGGAGCCCGGCTCAGCAATTGTGAACGTCCAGGGATTCCTGCCACACCAAAGGGGCCAGGACCAAAAGCTCTTGCTGCTCTTCAAGGAGCCAGGCAACCCCATTCACAGCCCCACAAACGATGGCGCTCTCTCTTGCGACAGCCTCCCAAAGTCCAATACTACCTGCCTGCACCCCTCGGTACAGCCGGAGCCCGGCTCAGCAATTGTGAACGTCCAGGGATTCCTGCCACACCAAAGGGGCCAGGACCAAAAGCTCTTGCTGCTCTTCAAGGAGCCAGGCAACCCCATTCACAGCCCCACAAACGCTGGTGCTCTCTCTTGCGACAGCCTCCCAAAGTCCAATACTAGCTGCCTGCACCACTGAGTACAGCTGGAGCCCGGCTCAGCAATTGCAAACGTCCAGGGATTCCTCCCACACCAAAGGGGCCAGGACCAAAAGCTCTTGCTGCTCTTCAAGGAGCCAGGCAACTCCATTCACAGCCCCACAAACGATGGCGCTCTCTCTTGCGACAGCCTCCCAAAGTCCAATACTAGCTGCCTGCACCCCTCGGTACGGCCGGAGCCCGGCTCAGCAATTGCGAACGTCCAGGGATTCCTCCCACACCAAAGGGGCCAGGACCAAAAGCTCTTGCTGCTCTTCAAGGAGCCAGGCAACCCCATTCACAGCCCCACAAACGATGGCGCTCTCTCTTGCGACAGCCTCCCAAAGTCCAATACTACCTGCCTGCACCACCGAGTACAGCCGGAGCCCAGCTCAGGAACTGCAAACGTCCGGGGATTCCTGCCACACCAAAGGGGCCAGGACCAAAAGCTCTAGCTGCTCTTCAAGGAGCCAGGCAACCCCATTCACAGCCCCACAAACGATGGCGCTCTCTCTTGCGACAGCCTCCCAAAGTCCAATACTAGCTGCCTGCACCCCTCGGTACGGCCGGACCCCGGCTCAGCAATTGCAAACGTCCAGGGATTCCTCCCACACCAAAGGGGCCAGGACCAAAAGCTCTTGCTGCTCTTCAAGGAGCCACGCAACCCCATTCACAGCCCCACAAACGATGGCGCTCTCTCTTGCGACAGCCTCCCAAAGTCCAATACTACCTGCCTGCACCCCTCGGTACGGCCGGAGCCCGGCTCAGCAATTGTGAACGTCCAGGGATTCCTGCCACACCAAAGGGGCCAGGACCAAAAGCTCTTGCTGCTCTTCAAGGAGCCAGGCAACCCCATTCACAGCCCCACAAACGATGGCGCTCTCTCTTGCGACAGCCTCCCAAAGTCCAATACTACCTGCCTGCACCCCTCGGTACAGCCGGAGCCCGGCTCAGCAATTGTGAACGTCCAGGGATTCCTGCCACACCAAAGGGGCCAGGACCAAAAGCTCTTGCTGCTCTTCAAGGAGCCAGGCAACCCCATTCACAGCCCCACAAACGCTGGTGCTCTCTCTTGCGACAGCCTCCCAAAGTCCAATACTAGCTGCCTGCACCACTGAGTACAGCTGGAGCCCGGCTCAGCAATTGCAAACGTCCAGGGATTCCTCCCACACCAAAGGGGCCAGGACCAAAAGCTCTTGCTGCTCTTCAAGGAGCCAGGCAACCCCATTCACAGCCCCACAAACGCTGGCGCTCTCTCTTGCGACAGCCTCCCAAAGTCCAATACTAGCTGCCTGCACCCCGCGGTACGGCCGGACCCCGGCTCAGCAATTGCAAACGTCCAGGGATTCCTCCCACACCAAAGGGGCCAGGACCAAAAGCTCTTGCTGCTCTTCAAGGAGCCAGGCAACCCCATTCACAGCCCCACAAACGATGGCGCTCTCTCTTGCGACAGCCTCCCAAAGTCCAATATTAGCTGCCTGCACCACCGAGTACAGCTAGAGCCCGGCTCAGGAATTGCGAACGTCCGGGGATTCCTGCCACACCAAAGGGGCCAGGACCAAAAGCTCTTGCTGCTCTTGAAGGAGCCAGGCAACCCCATTCACAGCCCCACAAACGCTGGCGCTCTCTCTTGCGACAGCCTCCCAAAGTCCAAGACTAGCTGCCTGCGCTGCTGCGTACAGCCGGAGCCCGGCTCAGCAATTGTGAACGTCCAGGGATTCCTGCCACACCAAAGGGGCCAGGACCAAAAGCTCTTGCTGCTCTTCAAGGAGCCACGCAACCCCATTCAAAGCCCCACAAACGATGGCGCTCTCTCTTGCGACAGCCTCCCAAAGTCCAATACTAGCTGCCTGCACCCCTCGGTACAGCCGGACCCCGGCTCAGCAATTGCAAACGTCCAGGGATTCCTCCCACACCAAAGGGGCCAGGACCAAAAGCTCTTGCTGCTCTTCAAGGAGCCAGGCAACCCCATTCACAGCCCCACAAACGATGGCGCTCTCTCTTGCGACAGCCTCCCAAAGTCCAATACTACCTGCCTGCGCCGCTGAGTACAGCCGGAGCCCAGCTCAGCAATTGCAAACGTCCAGGGATTCCTGCCACACCAAAGGTGCCAGGACCACAAGCTCTTGCTGCTCTTCAAGGAGCCAGGCAACCCCATTCACAGCCCCACAAACGATGGCGCTCTCTCTTGCGACAGCCTCCCAAAGTCCAATACTAGCTGCCTGCACCCCTCGGTACGGCCGGAGCCTGGCTCAGCAATTGCGAACATCCACGGATTCCTCCCACACCAAAGGTGCCAGCACCAAAAGCTCTTGCTGCTCTTCAAGGAGCCAGGCAACCCCATTCACAGCCCCACAAACGATGGCGCTCTCTCTTGCGACAGCCTCCCAAAGTCCAATACTAGCTGCCTGCGCCGCTCGGTACAGCCGGAGCCCGGCTCAGCAATTGCAAACGTCCGGGGATTCCTGCCACACCAAAGGGGCCAGGACCAAAAGCTCTTGCTGCTCTTCAAGGAGCCAGGCAACCCCATTCACAGCCCCACAAACGATGGCGCTCTCTCTTGCGACAGCCTCCCAAAGTCCAATACTAGCTGCCTGCGCCGCTCGGTACAGCCGGAGCCCGGCTCAGCAATTGTGAACGTCCGGGGATTCCTCCCACACCAAAGGGGCCAGGACCAAAAGCTCTTGCTGCTCTTCAAGGAGCCAGGCAACCCCATTCACAGCCCCACAAACGATGGCGCTCTCTCTTGCGACAGCCTCCCAAAGTCCAATACTACCTGCCTGCGCTGCTGCGTACAGCCGGAGCCCGGCTCAGCAATTGTGAACGTCCAGGGATTCCTGCCACACCAAAGGTGCCAGGACCAAAAGCTCTTGCTGCTCTTCAAGGAGCCAGGCAACCCCATTCACAGCCCCACAAACGCTGGCGCTCTCTCTTGCGACAGCCTCCCAAAGTCCAATACTACCTGCCTGCACCCCTCGGTACGGCCGGAGCCCGGCTCAGCAATTGCAAACGTCCAGGGATTCCTCCCACACCAAAGGGGCCAGGACCAAAAGCTCTTGCTGCTCTTCAAGGAGCCACGCAACCCCATTCACAGCCCCACAAACGATGGCGCTCTCTCTTGCGACAGCCTCCCAAAGTCCAATACTACCTGCCTGCACCCCTCGGTACGGCCGGAGCCCGGCTCAGCAATTGTGAACGTCCAGGGATTCCTGCCACACCAAAGGGGCCAGGACCAAAAGCTCTTGCTGCTCTTCAAGGAGCCAGGCAACCCCATTCACAGCCCCACAAACGATGGCGCTCTCTCTTGCGACAGCCTCCCAAAGTCCAATACTACCTGCCTGCACCCCTCGGTACAGCCGGAGCCCGGCTCAGCAATTGTGAACGTCCAGGGATTCCTGCCACACCAAAGGGGCCAGGACCAAAAGCTCTTGCTGCTCTTCAAGGAGCCAGGCAACCCCATTCACAGCCCCACAAACGCTGGTGCTCTCTCTTGCGACAGCCTCCCAAAGTCCAATACTAGCTGCCTGCACCACTGAGTACAGCTGGAGCCCGGCTCAGCAATTGCGAACGTCCAGGGATTCCTCCCACACCAAAGGGGCCAGGACCAAAAGCTCTTGCTGCTCTTCAAGGAGCCAGGCAACTCCATTCACAGCCCCACAAACGATGGCGCTCTCTCTTGCGACAGCCTCCCAAAGTCCAATACTAGCTGCCTGCACCCCTCGGTACGGCCGGAGCCCGGCTCAGCAATTGCAAACGTCCAGGGATTCCTCCCACACCAAAGGGGCCAGGACCAAAAGCTCTTGCTGCTCTTCAAGGAGCCAGGCAACCCCATTCACAGCCCCACAAACGATGGCGCTCTCTCTTGCGACAGCCTCCCAAAGTCCAATACTACCTGCCTGCACCACCGAGTACAGCCGGAGCCCAGCTCAGGAACTGCAAACGTCCGGGGATTCCTGCCACACCAAAGGGGCCAGGACCAAAAGCTCTAGCTGCTCTTCAAGGAGCCAGGCAACCCCATTCACAGCCCCACAAACAATGGCGCTCTCTCTTGCGACAGCCTCCCAAAGTCCAATACTACCTGCCTGCACCCCGCGGTACGGCCGGAGCCCGGCTCAGCAATTGCAAACGTCCAGGGATTCCTCCCACACCAAAGGGGCCAGGACCAAAAGCTCTTGCTGCTCTTCAAGGAGCCAGGCAACCCCAGTCACAGCCCCACAAACGATGGCGCTCTCTCTTGCGACAGCCTCCCAAAGTCCAATACTAGCTGCCTGCACCACCGAGTACAGCCGGAGCCCGGCTCAGGAACTGCGAACGTCCGGGGATTCCTCCCACACCAAAGGAGCCAGGACCAAAAGCTCTTGCTGCTCTTCAAGGAGCCAGGCAACCCCATTCACAGCCCCACAAACGCTGGCGCTCTCTCTTGCGACAGCCTCCCAAAGTCCAATACTACCTGCCTGCGCTGCTGCGTACAGCCGGAGCGCGGCTCAGCAATTGTGAACGTCCAGGGATTCCTGCCACACCAAAGGTGCCAGGACCAAAAGCTCTTGCTGCTCTTCAAGGAGCCAGGCAACCCCATTCACAGCCCCACAAACGCTGGCGCTCTCTCTTGCGACAGCCTCCCAAAGTCCAATACTAGCTGCCTGCACCCCGCGGTACGGCCGGACCCCGGCTCAGCAATTGCAAACGTCCAGGGATTCCTCCCACACCAAAGGGGCCAGGACCAAAAGCTCTTGCTGCTCTTCAAGGAGCCAGGCAACCCCATTCACAGCCCCACAAACGATGGCGCTCTCTCTTGCGACAGCCTCCCAAAGTCCAATACTACCTGCCTGCGCTGCTGAGTACAGCCGGAGCCCGGCTCAGCAATTGCGAACGTCCAGGGATTCCTCCCACACCAAAGGTGCCAGGACCAAAAGCTCTTGCTGCTCTTCAAGGAGCCAGGCAACCCCATTCTCAGCCCCACAAACGCTGGCGCTCTCTCTTGCGACAGCCTCCCAAAGTCCAATACTAGCTGCCTGCACCACCGAGTACAGCCGGAGCCCGGCTCAGGAACTGCGAACGTCCGGGGATTCCTGCCACACCAAAGGGGCCAGGACCAAAAGCTCTTGCTGCTCTTCAAGGAGCCAGGCAACCCCATTCACAGCCCCACAAACAATGGCGCTCTCTCTTGCGACAGCCTCCCAAAGTCCAATACTACCTGCCTGCGCCGCTCGGTACAGCCGGAGCCCGGCTCAGGAATTGTGAACGTCCGGGGATTCCTGCCACACCAAAGGGGCCAGGACCAAAAGCTCTTGCTGCTCTTCAAGGAGCCAGGCAACCCCATTCACAGCCCCACAAACGATGGCGCTCTCTCTTGCGACAGCCTCCCAAAGTCCAATACTAGCTGCCTGCGCCGCTCGGTACAGCTGGAGCCCGGCTCAGGAATGTGAACGTCCGGGGATTCCTGCCACACCAAAGGGGCCAGGACCAAAAGCTCTTGCTGCTCTTCAAGGAGCCAGGCAACCCCATTCACAGCCCCACAAACGATGGCGCTCTCTCTTGCGACAGCCTCCCAAAGTCCAATACTACCTGCCTGCGCCGCTCGGTACAGCCGGAGCCCGGCTCAGCAATTGTGAACGTCCGGGGATTCCTCCCACACCAAAGGGGCCAGGACCAAAAGCTCTTGCTGCTCTTCAAGGAGCCAGGCAACCCCATTCACAGCCCCACAAACGATGGCGCTCTCTCTTGCGACAGCCTCCCAAAGTCCAATACTACCTGCCTGCACCACCGAGTACAGCCGGAGCCCGGCTCAGGAACTGCGAACGTCCGGGGATTCCTCCCACACCAAAGGGGCCAGGACCAAAAGCTCTAGCTGCTCTTCAAGGAGCCAGGCAACCCCATTCACAGCCCCACAAACGATGGCGCTCTCTCTTGCGACAGCCTCCCAAAGTCCAATACTAGCTGTCTGCACCCCGCGGTACAGCCGGAGCCCGGCTCAGCAATTGCAAACGTCCAGGGATTCCTCCCACACCAAAGGGGCCAGGACCAAAAGCTCTTGCTGCTCTTCAAGGAGCCAGGCAACCCCATTCGCAGCCCCACAAACGCTGGCGCTCTCTCTTGCGACAGCCTCCCAAAGTCCAATACTAGCTGCCTGCACCCCTCGGTACGGCCGGAGCCCGGCTCAGGAACTGCGAACGTCCAGGGATTCCTCCCACACCAAAGGGGCCAGGACCAAAAGCTCTTGCTGCTCTTCAAGGAGCCAGGCAACCCCATTCACAGCCCCACAAACGATGGCGCTCTCTCTTGCGACAGCCTCCCAAAGTCCAATACTAGCTGCCTGCACCCCTCGGTACGGCCGGACCCCGGCTCAGCAATTGCGAACGTCCAGGGATTCCTCCCACACCAAAGGGGCCAGGACCAAAAGCTCTTGCTGCTCTTCAAGGAGCCAGGCAACCCCATTCGCAGCCCCACAAACGCTGGCGCTCTCTCTTGCGACAGCCTCCCAAAGTCCAATACTAGCTGCCTGCGCCCCTCGGTACAGCCGGAGCCCGGCTCAGCAATTGCGAACGTCCAGGGATTCCTGCCACACCAAAGGGGCCAGGACCAAAAGCTCTTGCTGCTCTTCAAGGAGCCAGGCAACCCCATTCACAGCCCCACAAACGATGGCGCTCTCTCTTGCGACAGCCTCCCAAAGTCCAATACTAGCTGCCTGCGCCCCTCGGTACAGCCGGAGCCCGGCTCAGCAATTGCGAACGTCCAGGGATTCCTGCCACACCAAAGGGGCCAGCACCAAAAGCTCTTGCTGCTCTTCAAGGAGCCAGGCAACCCCATTCACAGCCCCACAAACGATGGCGCTCTCTCTTGCGACAGCCTCCCAAAGTCCAATACTAGCTGCCTGCGCTGCTGAGTACAGCCGGAGCCCGGCTCAGCAATTGTGAACGTCCGGGGATTCCTGCCACACCAAAGGGGCCAGCACCAAAAGCTCTTGCTGCTCTTCAAGGAGCCAGGCAACCCCATTCACAGCCCCACAAACGCTGGCGCTCTCTCTTGCGACAGCCTCCCAAAGTCCAATACTAGCTGCCTGCACCCCTCGGTACGGCCGGAGCCCGGCTCAGCAATTGCGAACATCCAGGGATTCCTGCAACACCAAAGGGGCCAGCACCAAAAGCTCTTGCTGCTCTTCAAGGAGCCAGGCAACCCCATTCACAGCCCCACAAACGCTGGCGCTCTCTCTTGCGACAGCCTCCCAAAGTCCAATACTACCTGCCTGCACCCCTCGGTACGGCCGGACCCCGGCTCAGCAATTGCAAACGTCCAGGGATTCCTCCCACACCAAAGGGGCCAGGACCAAAAGCTCTTGCTGCTCTTCAAGGAGCCAGGCAACCCCATTCACAGCCCCACAAACGATGGCGCTCTCTCTTGCGACAGCCTCCCAAAGTCCAATACTACCTGCCTGCACCCCTCGGTACAGCCGGAGCCCGCTTCAGCAATTGTGAACGTCCAGGGATTCCTCCCACACCAAAGGGGCCAGGACCAAAAGCTCTTGCTGCTCTTCAAGGAGGCAGGCAACCCCATTCTCAGCCCCACAAACGCTGGCGCTCTCTCTTGCGACAGCCTCCCAAAGTCCAATACTAGCTGCCTGCACCCCTCGGCACAGCCGGAGCCAGGCTCAGCAATTGCGAACGTCCAGGGATTCCTGCCACACCAAAGGGGCCAGGACCAAAAGCTCTTGCTGCTCTTCAAGGAGCCAGGCAACCCCATTCACAGCCCCACAAACGCTGGCGCTCTCTCTTGCGACAGCCTCCCAAAGTCCAATACTAGCTGCCTGCACCACCGAGTACAGCCGGAGCCCGGCTCAGGAACTGCGAACGTCCGGGGATTCCTCCCACACCAAAGGGGCCAGGACCAAAAGCTCTTGCTGCTCTTCAAGGAGCCAGGCAACCCCATTCACAGCCCCACAAACAATGGCGCTCTCTCTTGCGACAGCCTCCCAAAGTCCAATACTAGCTGCCTGCGCCGCTCGGTACAGCCGGAGCCCGGCTCAGGAATTGTGAACGTCCGGGGATTCCTGCCACACCAAAGGGGCCAGGACCAAAAGCTCTTGCTGCTCTTCAAGGAGCCAGGCAACCCCATTCACAGCCCCACAAACGATGGCGCTCTCTCTTGCGACAGCCTCCCAAAGTCCAATACTAGCTGCCTGCGCCGCTCGGTACAGCCGGAGCCCGGCTCAGGAATTGTGAACGTCCGGGGATTCCTGCCACACCAAAGGGGCCAGGACCAAAAGCTCTTGCTGCTCTTCAAGGAGCCAGGCAACCCCATTCACAGCCCCACAAACGATGGCGCTCTCTCTTGCGACAGCCTCCCAAAGTCCAATACTACCTGCCTGCGCCGCTCGGTACAGCCGGAGCCCGGCTCAGCAATTGTGAACGTCCGGGGATTCCTCCCACACCAAAGGGGCCAGGACCAAAAGCTCTTGCTGCTCTTCAAGGAGCCAGGCAACCCCATTCACAGCCCCACAAACGCTGGCGCTCTCTCTTGCGACAGCCTCCCAAAGTCCAATACTACCTGCCTGCACCACCGAGTACAGCCGGAGCCCGGCTCAGGAACTGCGAACGTCCGGGGATTCCTCCCACACCAAAGGGGCCAGGACCAAAAGCTCTAGCTGCTCTTCAAGGAGCCAGGCAACCCCATTCACAGCCCCACAAACGATGGCGCTCTCTCTTGCGACAGCCTCCCAAAGTCCAATACTAGCTGTCTGCACCCCTCGGTACGGCCGGAGCCCGGCTCAGCAATTGCAAACGTCCAGGGATTCCTCCCACACCAAAGGGGCCAGGACCAAAAGCTCTTGCTGCTCTTCAAGGAGCCAGGCAACCCCATTCGCAGCCCCACAAACGCTGGCGCTCTCTCTTGCGACAGCCTCCCAAAGTCCAATACTAGCTGCCTGCACCCCTCGGTACGGCCGGAGCCCGGCTCAGGAACTGCGAACGTCCAGGGATTCCTCCCACACCAAAGGGGCCAGGACCAAAAGCTCTTGCTGCTCTTCAAGGAGCCAGGCAACCCCATTCACAGCCCCACAAACGCTGGCGCTCTCTCTTGCGACAGCCTCCCAAAGTCCAATACTAGCTGCCTGCACCACCGAGTACAGCCGGAGCCTGGCTCAGGAACCGCGAATGTCCGGGGATTCCTGCCACACCAAAGGGGCCAGGACCAAAAGCTCTTGCTGCTCTTCAAGGAGCCAGGCAACTCCATTCACAGCCCCACAAACGCTGGCGCTCTCTCTTGCGACAGCCTCCCAAAGTCCAATACTACCTCCCTGCGCTGCTGCGTACAGCCGGAGCCCGGCTCAGCAATTGCGAACGTCCAGGGATTCCTCCCACACCAAAGGTGCCAGGACCAAAAGCTCTTGCTGCTCTTCAAGGAGCCAGGCAACCCGATTCACAGCCCCACAAACGCTGGTGCTCTCTCTTGCGACAGCCTCCCAAAGTCCAATACTAGCTGCCTGCACCCCTCGGTACGGCCGGACCCCGGCTCAGCAATTGCAAACGTCCAGGGATTCCTGCCACACCATAGGGGCCAGGACCAAAAGCTCTTGCTGCTCTTCAAGGAGCCAGGCAACCCCATTCACAGCCCCACAAACGCTGGCGCTCTCTCTTGCGACAGCCTCCCAAAGTCCAATACTAGCTGCCTGCGCTGCTGAGTACAGCCGGAGCCCGGCTCAGGAACTGCAAACGTCCAGGGATTACTCCCACACCAAAGGGGCCAGGACCAAAAGCTCTTGCTGCTCTTCAAGGAGCCAGGCAACCCCATTCACAGCCCCACAAACGATGGCGCTCTCTCTTGCGACAGCCTCCCAAAGTCCAATACTACCTGCCTGCGCTGCTGAGTACAGCCGGAGCCCGGCTCAGCAATTGCGAACGTCCAGGGATTCCTCCCACACCAAAGGTGCCAGGACCAAAAGCTCTTGCTGCTCTTCAAGGAGCCAGGCAACCCCATTCTCAGCCCCACAAACGCTGGCGCTCTCTCTTGCGACAGCCTCCCAAAGTCCAATACTAGCTGCCTGCACCACCGAGTACAGCCGGAGCCCGGCTCAGGAACTGCGAACGTCCGGGGATTCCTGCCACACCAAAGGGGCCAGGACCAAAAGCTCTTGCTGCTCTTCAAGGAGCCAGGCAACCCCATTCACAGCCCCACAAACAATGGCGCTCTCTCTTGCGACAGCCTCCCAAAGTCCAATACTACCTGCCTGCGCCGCTCGGTACAGCCGGAGCCCGGCTCAGGAATTGTGAACGTCCGGGGATTCCTGCCACACCAAAGGGGCCAGGACCAAAAGCTCTTGCTGCTCTTCAAGGAGCCAGGCAACCCCATTCACAGCCCCACAAACGATGGCGCTCTCTCTTGCGACAGCCTCCCAAAGACCAATACTAGCTGCCTGCGCCGCTCGGTACAGCTGGAGCCCGGCTCAGGAATGTGAACGTCCGGGGATTCCTGCCACACCAAAGGGGCCAGGACCAAAAGCTCTTGCTGCTCTTCAAGGAGCCAGGCAACCCCATTCACAGCCCCACAAACGCTGGCGCTCTCTCTTGCGACAGCCTCCCAAAGTCCAATACTACCTGCCTGCGCCGCTCGGTACAGCCGGAGCCCGGCTCAGCAATTGTGAACGTCCGGGGATTCCTCCCACACCAAAGGGGCCAGCACCAAAAGCTCTTGCTGCTCTTCAAGGAGCCAGGCAACCCCATTCACAGCCCCACAAACGATGGCGCTCTCTCTTGCGACAGCCTCCCAAAGTCCAATACTACCTGCCTGCACCACCGAGTACAGCCGGAGCCCGGCTCAGGAACTGCGAACGTCCGGGGATTCCTCCCACACCAAAGGGGCCAGGACCAAAAGCTCTAGCTGCTCTTCAAGGAGCCAGGCAACCCCATTCACAGCCCCACAAACGATGGCGCTCTCTCTTGCGACAGCCTCCCAAAGTCCAATACTAGCTGTCTGCACCCCGCGGTACAGCCGGAGCCCGGCTCAGCAATTGCAAACGTCCAGGGATTCCTCCCACACCAAAGGGGCCAGGACCAAAAGCTCTTGCTGCTCTTCAAGGAGCCAGGCAACCCCATTCGCAGCCCCACAAACGCTGGCGCTCTCTCTTGCGACAGCCTCCCAAAGTCCAATACTAGCTGCCTGCACCCCTCGGTACGGCCGGAGCCCGGCTCAGGAACTGCGAACGTCCAGGGATTCCTCCCACACCAAAGGGGCCAGGACCAAAAGCTCTTGCTGCTCTTCAAGGAGCCAGGCAACCCCATTCACAGCCCCACAAACGCTGGCGCTCTCTCTTGCGACAGCCTCCCAAAGTCCAATACTAGCTGCCTGCACCCCTCGGTACAGCCGGAGCCCGGCTCAGCAATTGCGAACGTCCAGGGATTCCTCCCACACCAAAGGGGCCAGGACCAAAAGCTCTTGCTGCTCTTCAAGGAGCCAGGCAACCCCATTCGCAGCCCCACAAACGCTGGCGCTCTCTCTTGCGACAGCCTCCCAAAGTCCAATACTAGCTGCCTGCGCCCCTCGGTACAGCCGGAGCCCGGCTCAGCAATTGCGAACGTCCAGGGATTCCTGCCACACCAAAGGGGCCAGGACCAAAAGCTCTTGCTGCTCTTCAAGGAGCCAGGCAACCCCATTCACAGCCCCACAAACGATGGCGCTCTCTCTTGCGTCAGCCTCCCAAAGTCCAATACTAGCTGCCTGCGCCCCTCGGTACAGCCGGAGCCCGGCTCAGCAATTGCGAACGTCCAGGGATTCCTCCCACACCAAAGGGGCCAGCACCAAAAGCTCTTGCTGCTCTTCAAGGAGCCAGGCAACCCCATTCACAGCCCCACAAACGATGGCGCTCTCTCTTGCGACAGCCTCCCAAAGTCCAATACTAGCTGCCTGCGCTGCTGAGTACAGCCGGAGCCCGGCTCAGCAATTGTGAACGTCCGGGGATTCCTGCCACACCAAAGGGGCCAGCACCAAAAGCTCTTGCTGCTCTTCAAGGAGCCAGGCAACCCCATTCACAGCCCCACAAACGCTGGCGCTCTCTCTTGCGACAGCCTCCCAAAGTCCAATACTAGCTGCCTGCACCCCTCGGTACGGCCGGAGCCCGGCTCAGCAATTGCGAACATCCAGGGATTCCTGCAACACCAAAGGGGCCAGCACCAAAAGCTCTTGCTGCTCTTCAAGGAGCCAGGCAACCCCATTCACAGCCCCACAAACGCTGGCGCTCTCTCTTGCGACAGCCTCCCAAAGTCCAATACTACCTGCCTGCACCCCTCGGTACGGCCGGACCCCGGCTCAGCAATTGCAAACGTCCAGGGATTCCTCCCACACCAAAGGGGCCAGGACCAAAAGCTCTTGCTGCTCTTCAAGGAGCCAGGCAACCCCATTCACAGCCCCACAAACGATGGCGCTCTCTCTTGCGACAGCCTCCCAAAGTCCAATACTAGCTGCCTGCACCCCTCGGTACAGCCGGAGCCCGCTTCAGCAATTGTGAACGTCCAGGGATTCCTCCCACACCAAAGGGGCCAGGACCAAAAGCTCTTGCTGCTCTTCAAGGAGGCAGGCAACCCCATTCTCAGCCCCACAAACGCTGGCGCTCTCTCTTGCGACAGCCTCCCGAAGTCCAATACTAGCTGCCTGCACCCCTCGGTACAGCCGGAGCCCGGCTCAGGAACTGCGAACGTCCGGGGATTCCTGCCACACCAAAGGGGCCAGGACCAAAAGCTCTTGCTGCTCTTCAAGGAGCCAGGCAACCCCATTCACAGCCCCACAAACGATGGCGCTCTCTCTTGCGACAGCCTCCCAAAGTCCAATACTAGCTGCCTGCACCCCTCGGTACGGCCGGAGCCCGGCTCAGCAATTGCAAACGTCCAGGGATTCCTCCCACACCAAAGGTGCCAGGACCAAAAGCTCTTGCTGCTCTTCAAGGAGCCAGGCAACCCCATTCACAGCCCCACAAACAATGGCGCTCTCTCTTGCGACAGCCTCCCAAAGTCCAATACTAGCTGCCTGCGCCGCTCGGTACAGCCGGAGCCCGGCTCAGGAATTGTGAACGTCCGGGGATTCCTGCCACACCAAAGGGGCCAGGACCAAAAGCTCTTGCTGCTCTTCAAGGAGCCAGGCAACCCCATTCACAGCCCCACAAACGATGGCGCTCTCTCTTGCGACAGCCTCCCAAAGTCCAATACTAGCTGCCTGCGCCGCTCGGTACAGCCGGAGCCCGGCTCAGGAATTGTGAACGTCCGGGGATTCCTGCCACACCAAAGGGGCCAGGACCAAAAGCTCTTGCTGCTCTTCAAGGAGCCAGGCAACCCCATTCACAGCCCCACAAACGATGGCGCTCTCTCTTGCGACAGCCTCCCAAAGTCCAATACTACCTGCCTGCGCCGCTCGGTACAGCCGGAGCCCGGCTCAGCAATTGTGAACGTCCAGGGATTCCTCCCACACCAAAGGGGCCAGGACCAAAAGCTCTTGCTGCTCTTCAAGGAGCCAGGCAACCCCATTCACAGCCCCACAAACGCTGGCGCTCTCTCTTGCGACAGCCTCCCAAAGTCCAATACTACCTGCCTGCACCACCGAGTACAGCCGGAGCCCGGCTCAGGAACTGCGAACGTCCGGGGATTCCTCCCACACCAAAGGGGCCAGGACCAAAAGCTCTAGCTGCTCTTCAAGGAGCCAGGCAACCCCATTCACAGCCCCACAAACGATGGCGCTCTCTCTTGCGACAGCCTCCCAAAGTCCAATACTAGCTGTCTGCACCCCTCGGTACGGCCGGAGCCCGGCTCAGCAATTGCAAACGTCCAGGGATTCCTCCCACACCAAAGGGGCCAGGACCAAAAGCTCTTGCTGCTCTTCAAGGAGCCAGGCAACCCCATTCGCAGCCCCACAAACGCTGGCGCTCTCTCTTGCGACAGCCTCCCAAAGTCCAATACTAGCTGCCTGCACCCCTCGGTACGGCCGGAGCCCGGCTCAGGAACTGCGAACGTCCAGGGATTCCTCCCACACCAAAGGGGCCAGGACCAAAAGCTCTTGCTGCTCTTCAAGGAGCCAGGCAACCCCATTCACAGCCCCACAAACGCTGGCGCTCTCTCTTGCGACAGCCTCCCAAAGTCCAATACTAGCTGCCTGCACCACCGAGTACAGCCGGAGCCTGGCTCAGGAACCGCGAATGTCCGGGGATTCCTGCCACACCAAAGGGGCCAGGACCAAAAGCTCTTGCTGCTCTTCAAGGAGCCAGGCAACTCCATTCACAGCCCCACAAACGCTGGCGCTCTCTCTTGCGACAGCCTCCCAAAGTCCAATACTACCTCCCTGCGCTGCTGCGTACAGCCGGAGCCCGGCTCAGCAATTGCGAACGTCCAGGGATTCCTCCCACACCAAAGGTGCCAGGACCAAAAGCTCTTGCTGCTCTTCAAGGAGCCAGGCAACCCGATTCACAGCCCCACAAACGCTGGTGCTCTCTCTTGCGACAGCCTCCCAAAGTCCAATACTAGCTGCCTGCACCCCTCGGTACGGCCGGACCCCGGCTCAGCAATTGCAAACGTCCAGGGATTCCTGCCACACCATAGGGGCCAGGACCAAAAGCTCTTGCTGCTCTTCAAGGAGCCAGGCAACCCCATTCACAGCCCCACAAACGCTGGCGCTCTCTCTTGCGACAGCCTCCCAAAGTCCAATACTAGCTGCCTGCGCTGCTGAGTACAGCCGGAGCCCGGCTCAGGAACTGCAAACGTCCAGGGATTCCTCCCACACCAAAGGGGCCAGCACCAAAAGCTCTTGCTGCTCTTCAAGGAGCCAGGCAACCCCATTCACAGCCCCACAAACGATGGCGCTCTCTCTTGCGACAGCCTCCCAAAGTCCAATACTACCTGCCTGCACCCCTCGGTACAGCCGGAGCCCGGCTCAGCAATTGCGAACGTCCAGGGATTCCTCCCGCACCAAAGGTGCCAGGACCAAAAGCTCTTGCTGCTCTTCAAGGAGCCAGGCAACCCCATTCACAGCCCCACAAACGATGGCGCTCTCTCTTGCGACAGCCTCCCAAAGTCCAATACTAGCTGCCTGCACCACCGAGTACAGCCGGAGCCCGGCTCAGGAACTGCGAACGTCCGGGGATTCCTCCCACACCAAAGAGGCCAGGACCAAAAGCTCTTGCTGCTCTTCAAGGAGCCAGGCAACCCCATTCACAGCCCCACAAACGCTGGCGCTCTCTCTTGCGACAGCCTCCCAAAGTCCAATACTACCTGCCTGCACCCCTCGGTACGGCCGGAGCCCGGCTCAGGAACTGTGAACGTCCGGGGATTCCTGCCACACCAAAGGGGCCAGGACCAAAAGCTCTTGCTGCTCTTCAAGGAGCCAGGCAACCCCATTCACAGCCCCACAAACGCTGGCGCTCTCTGTTGCGACAGCCTCCCAAAGTCCAATACTACCTCCCTGCGCCGCTGAGAACAGCCAGAGCCCAGCTCAGCAATTGCGAACGTCCAGGGATTCCTGCCACACCAAAGGGGCCAGGACCAAAAGCTCTTGCTGCTCTTCAAGGAGCCAGGCAACCCCATTCACAGCCCCACAAACGATGGCGCTCTCTCTTGCGACAGCCTCCCAAAGTCCAATACTAGCTGCCTGCACCACCGAGTACAGCTGGAGCCCGGCTCAGGAATTGCGAACGTCCGGGGATTCCTCCCACACCAAAGGTGCCAGGACCAAAAGCTCTTGCTGCTCTTCAAGGAGCCAGGCAACCCCATTCACAGCCCCACAAACGATGGCGCTCTCTCTTGCGACAGCCTCCCAAAGTCCAATACTAGCTGCCTGCACCCCTCGGTACGGCCGGAGCCCGGCTCAGCAATTGTGAACGTCCGGGGATTCCTGCCACACCAAAGGGGCCAGGACCAAAAGCTCTTGCTGCTCTTCAAGGAGCCAGGCAACCCCATTCACAGCCCCACAAACGCTGGCGCTCTCTCTTGTGACAGCCTCCCAAAGTCCAATACTACCTGCCTGCGCTGCTGCGTACAGCCGGAGCCCGGCTCAGCAATTGCGAACGTCCAGGGATTCCTCCCACACCAAAGGGGCCAGCACCAAAAGCTGTTGCTGCTCTTCAAGGAGCCACGCAACCCCATTCACAGCCCCACAAACGATGGCGCTCTCTCTTGCGACAGCCTCCCAAAGTCCAATACTAGCTGCCTGCACCACCGAGTACAGCCGGAGCCTGGCTCAAGAACTGCGAACGTCCGGGGATTCCTGCCACACCAAAGGGGCCAGGACCAAACGCTCTTGCTGCTCTTTAAGGAGCCAGGCAACCCCATTCACAGCCCCACAAACGATGGCGCTCTCTCTTGCGACAGCCTCCCAAAGTCCAATACTAGCTGCCTGCACCCCTCGGTACGGCCGGAGCCCGGCTCAGCAATTGCGAACGTCCAGGGATTCCTGCCCCACGAAATGTGCCACGACCAAAAGCTCTTGCTGCTCTTCAAGGAGCCAGGCAACCCCATTCACAGCCCCACAAACGCGGGCGCTCTCTCTTGCGACAGCCTCCCAAAGTCCAATACTAGCTGCCTGCACCACCGAGTACAGCCGGAGCCCAGCTCAGGAACTGCAAACGTCCAGGGATTCCTGCCACACCAAAGGTGCCAGGACCAAAAGCTCTTGCTGCTCTTCAAGGAGCCACACAACCCCATTCACAGCCCCACAAACGCTGGCGCTCTCTCTTGCGACAGCCTCCCAAAGTCCAATAATAGCTGCCTGCACCCCTCGGTACGGCCGGAGCCCGGCTCAGCAATTGCGAACGTCCAGGGATTCCTCCCACACCAAAGGGGCCAGCACCAAAAGCTCTTGCTGCTCTTCAAGGAGCCAGGCAACCCCATTCACAGCCCCACAAACGATGGCGCTCTCTCTTGCGACAGCCTCCCAAAGTCCAATACTAGCTGCCTGCACCCCTCGGTACGGCCGGAGCCCGGCTCAGCAATTGTGAACGTCCAGGGATTCCTCCCACACCAAAGGGGCCAGGACCAAAAGCTCTTGCTGCTCTTCAAGGAGCCAGGCAACCCCATTCACAGCCCCACAAACGATGGCGCTCTCTCTTGCGACAGCCTCCCAAAGTCCAATACTAGCTGCCTGCACCACCGACTACAGCCGGAGCCCGGCTCAGCAATTGTGAATGTCCGGGGATTCCTGCCACACCAAAGGGGCCAGGACCAAAAGCTCTTGCTGCTCTTCAAGGAGCCAGGCAACCCCATTCACAGCCCCACAAACGATGGCGCTCTCTCTTGCGACAGCCTCCCAAAGTCCAATACTAGCTGCCTGCACCCCTCGGTACAGCCGGAGCCCGGCTCAGCAACTGCGAACGTCCAGGGATTCCTCCCACACCAAAGGGGCCAGGACCAAAAGCTCTTGCTGCTCTTCAAGGAGCCACGCAACACCATTCACAGCCCCACAAACGATGGCGCTCTCTCTTGCGAGAGCCTCCCAAAGTCCAATACTACCTGCCTGCACCCCTCGGTACGGCCGGAGCCAGGCTCAGCAATTGCGAACGTCCAGGGATTCCTCCCACACCAAAGGGGCCAGGACCAAAAGCTCTTGCTGCTCTTCAAGGAGCCAGGCAACCCCATTCACAGCCCCACAAACGATGGCGCTCTCTCTTGCGACAGCCTCCCAAAGTCCAATACTAGCTGCCTGCGCCGCTCGGTACAGCCGGAGCCCGGCTCAGCAATTGCAAACGTCCAGGGATTCCTCCCACACCAAAGGGGCCAGCACCAAAAGCTCTTGCTGCTCTTCAAGGAGCCAGGCAACCCCATTCACAGCCCCACAAACGATGGCGCTCTCTCTTGCGACAGCCTCCCAAAGTCCAATACTACCTGCCTGCACCACCGAGTACAGCCGGAGCCTGGCTCAAGAACTGCGAACGTCCGGGGATTCCTCCCACACCAAACGGGCCAGGACCAAAAGCTCTTGCTGCTCTTTAAGGAGCCAGGCAACCCCATTCACAGCCCCACAAACGATGGCGCTCTCTCTTGCGACGGCCTCCCAAAGTCCAATACTAGCTGCCTGCACCCCTCGGTACAGACGGACCCCGGCTCAGCAACTGCGAACGTCCAGGGATTCCTCCCACACCAAAGGGGCCAGGACCAAAAGCTCTTGCTGCTCTTCAAGGAGCTAGGCAACCCCATTCACAGCCCCACAAACGATGGCGCTCTCTCTTGCGACAGCCTCCCAAAGTCCAATACTAGCTGCCTGCGCCGCTCGGTACAGCCGGAGCCCGGCTCAGCAATTGCGAACGTCCAGGGATTCCTGCCACACCAAAGGGGCCAGGACCAAAAGCTCTTGCTGCTCTTCAAGGAGCCAGGCAACCCCATTCACAGCCCCACAAACGATGGCGCTCTCTCTTGCGACAGCCTCCCAAAGTCCAATACTACCTGCCTGCACCCCGCGGTACAGACGGACCCCGGCTCAGCAATTGTGAACGTCCGGGGATTCCTGCCACACCAAAGGGGCCAGGACCAAAAGCTCTTGCTGCTCTTCAAGGAGCCACGCAACCCCATTCACAGCCCCACAAACGATGGCGCTCTCTCTTGCGACAGCCTCCCAAAGTCCAATACTACCTGCCTGCACCCCTCGGTACGGCCGGAGCCCAGCTCAGCAATTGCAAACGTCCAGGGATTCCTCCCACACCAAAGGGGCCAGGACCAAAAGCTCTTGCTGCTCTTTAAGGAGCCAGGCAACCCCATTCACAGCCCCACAAACGCTGGCGCTCTCTCTTGCGACAGCCTCCCAAAGTCCAATACTAGCTGCCTGCACCCCTCGGTACAGACGGAGCCCAGCTCAGGAACTGCGAACGTCCGGGGATTCCTCCCACACCAAAGGTGCCAGGACCAAAAGCTCTTGCTGCTCTTCAAGGAGCCAGGCAACCCCATTCACAGCCCCACAAACGCTGGCGCTCTCTCTTGCGACAGCCTCCCAAAGTCCAATACTACCTGCCTGCACCCCGCGGTACAGCCGGAGCCCGGCTCTGCAATTGCAAACGTCCAGGGATTCCTCCCACACCAAAGGGGCCAGGACCAAAAGGTCTTGCTGCTCTTCAAGGAGCCAGGCAACCCCATTCACAGCCCCACAAACGCTGGCGCTCTCTCTTGCGACAGCCTCCCAAAGTCCAATACTACCTGCCTGCACCCCTCGGTACAGCCGGAGCCCGGCTCAGCAATTGCGAACGTCCAGGGATTCCTCCCACACCAAAGGGGCCAGGACCAAAAGCTCTAGCTGCTCTTCAAGGAGCCAGGCAACCCCATTCACAGCCCCACAAACGCTGGCGCTCTCTCTTGCGACAGCCTCCCAAAGTCCAATACTAGCTGCCTGCACCACCGACTACAGCCGGAGCCTGGCTCAAGAACTGCGAACGTCCGGGGATTCCTGCCACACCAAAGGGGCCAGGACCAAAAGCTCTTGCTGCTCTTTAAGGAGCCAGGCAACCCCATTCACAGCCCCACAAACGCTGGCGCTCTCTCTTGCGACAGCCTCCCAAAGTCCAATACTACCTGCCTGCACCCCTCGGTACAGACGGACCCCGGCTCAGCAACTGCGAACGTCCAGGGATTCCTCCCACACCAAAGGGGCCAGGACCAAAAGCTCTTGCTGCTCTTCAAGGAGCCAGGCAACCCCATTCACAGCCCCACAAACGCTGGCGCTCTCTCTTGCGACAGCCTCCCAAAGTCCAATACTAGCTGCCTGCACCCCTCGGTACAGCCGGAGCCCGGCTCAGCAATTGCGAACGTCCAGGGATTCCTCCCACACCAAAGGGGCCAGGACCAAAAGCTCTTGCTGCTCTTCAAGGAGCCACGCAACCCCATTCACAGTCCCACAAACGCTGGCGCTCTCTCTTGCGACAGCCTCCCAAAGTCCAATACTAGCTGCCTGCACCACCGAGTACAGCCGGAGCCCGGCTCAGGAACTGCGAACGTCCGGGGATTCCTCCCACACCAAAGGGGCCAGGACCAAAAGCTCTTGCTGCTCTTTAAGGAGCCAGGCAACCCCATTCACAGCCCCACAAACGCTGGCGCTCTCTCTTGCGACAGCCTCCCAAAGTCCAATACTACCTGCCGGCGCTGCTGCGTACAGCCGGAGCCCGGCTCAGCAACTGCAAACGTCCGGGGATTCCTCCCACACCAAAGGGGCCAGCACCAAAAGCTCTTGCTGCTCTTCAAGGAGCCAGGCAACCCCATTCACAGCCCCACAAACGATGGCGCTCTCTCTTGCGACAGCCTCCCAAAGTCCAATACTAGCTGCCTGCGCCGCTCGGTACAGCCGGAGCCCGGCTCAGCAATTGCGAACGTCCAGGGATTCCTCCCACACCAAAGGGGCCAGGACCAAAAGCTCTTGCTGCTCTTCAGGGAGCCAGGCAACCCCATTCACAGCCCCACAAACGATGGCGCTCTCTCTTGCGACAGCCTCCCAAAGTCCAATACTAGCTGCCTGCACCACCGAGTACAGCCGGAGCCCGGCTCAAGAACTGCGAACGTCCGGGGATTCCTGCCACACCAAAGGTGCCAGGACCAAAAGCTCTTGCTGCTCTTCAAGGAGCCAGGCAACCCCATTCACAGCCCCACAAACGATGGCGCTCTCTCTTGCGACAGCCTCCCAAAGTCCAATACTAGCTGCCTGCACCCCTCGGTACGGCCGGAGCCCGGCTCAGCAATTGCGAACATCCAGGGATTCCTGCCACACCAAAGGGGCCAGGACCAAAAGCTCTAGCTGCTCTTCAAGGAGCCAGGCAACCCCATTCACAGCCCCACAAACGCTGGCGCTCTCTCTTGCGAGAGCCTCCCAAAGTCCAATACTAGCTGCCTGCACCCCTCGGTACGGCCGGAGCCTGGCTCAGCAATTGCGAACGTCCAGGGATTCCTGCCACACCAAAGGGGCCAGGACCAAAAGCTCTTGCTGCTCTTCAAGGAGCCAGGCAACCCCATTCACAGCCCCACAAACGATGGCGCTCTCTCTTGCGACAGCCTCCCAAAGTCCAATACTAGCTGCCTGCACCCCTCGGTACGGCCGGAGCCCGGCTCAGCAATTGCGAACGTCCAGGGATTCCTCCCACACCAAAGGGGCCAAGACCAAAAGCTCTTGCTGCTCTTCAAGGAGCCAGGCAACCCCATTCACAGCCCCACAAACGATGGCGCTCTCTCTTGCGACAGCCTCCCAAAGTCCAATACTAGCTGCCTGCACCACCGACTACAGCCGGAGCCCGGCTCAGGAACTGCAAACGTCCAGGGATTCCTCCCACACCAAAGGTGCCAGGACCAAAAGCTCTTGTTGCTCTTCAAGGAGCCAGGCAACCCCATTCACAGCCTCACAAACGATGGCGCTCTCTCTTGCGACAGCCTCCCAAAGTCCAATACTAGCTACCTGCACCACCGACTACAGCCGGAGCCCGGCTCAGCAATTGCGAACGTCCAGGGATTCCTCCCACACCAAAGGGGCCAGGACCAAAAGCTCTTGCTGCTCTTCAAGGAGCCAGGCAACCCCATTCACAGCCCCACAAACGCTGGCGCTCTCTCTTGCGACAGCCTCCCAAAGTCCAATACTAGCTGCCTGCGCCGCTGAGTACGGCCGGAGCCCGGCCCAGCAATTGCGAACGTCCAGGGATTCCTCCCACACCAAAGGGGCCAGGACCAAAAGCTCTTGCTGCTCTTCAAGGAGCCAGGCAACCCCATTCACAGCCCCACAAACGCTGGCGCTCTCTCTTGCGACAGCCTCCCAAAGTCCAATACTAGCTGCCTGCACCCCTCGGTACAGCCGGAGCCAGGCTCAGCAATTGCGAACGTCCAGGGATTCCTCCCACACCAAAGGGGCCAGGACCAAAAGCTCTTGCTGCTCTTCAAGGAGCCAGGCAACCCCATTCACAGCCCCACAAACGATGGCGCTCTCTCTTGCGACAGCCTCCCAAAGTCCAATACTACCTGCCTGCACCACCGACTACAGCCGGAGCCCGGCTCAGCAATTGCAAACGTCCAGGGATTCCTCCCACACCAAAGGGGCCAGGACCAAAAGCTCTTGCTGCTCTTCAAGGAGCCAGGCAACCCCATTCACAGCCCCAAACACGATGGCGCTCTCTCTTGTGACAGCCTCCCAAAGTCCAATACTAGCTGCCTGCACCCCTCGGTACAGCCGGAGCAAGGCTCAGCAATTGCGAACGTCCAGGGATTCCTCCCACACCAAAGGGGCCAGGACCAAAAGCTCTTGCTGCTCTTCAAGGAGCCAGGCAACCCCATTCACAGCCCCACAAACGCTGGTGCTCTCTCTTGCGACAGCCTCCCAAAGTCCAATACTAGCTGCCTGCACCACCGAGTACAGCTGGAGCCCGGCTCAGGAACCGCGAATGTCCGGGGATTCCTCCCACACCAAAGGGGCCAGGACCAAAAGCTCTTGCTGCTCTTCAAGGAGCCAGGCAACCCCATTCACAGCCCCACAAACGATGGCGCTCTCTCTTGCGACAGCCTCCCAAAGTCCAATACTAGCTGCCTGCGCCGCTGAGTACGGCCGGAGCCCGGCTCAGCAATTGTGAACGTCCAGGGATTCCTGCCACACCAAAGGGGCCAGGACCAAAAGCTCTTGCTGCTCTTCAAGGAGCCAGGCAACCCCATTCACAGCCCCACAAACGATGGCGCTCTCTCTTGTGACAGCCTCCCAAAGTCCAATACTAGCTGCCTGCACCCCTCGGTACAGCCGGAGCAAGGCTCAGCAATTGCGAACGTCCAGGGATTCCTCCCACACCAAAGGGGCCAGGACCAAAAGCTCTTGCTGCTCTTCAAGGAGCCAGGCAACCCCATTCACAGCCCCACAAACGCTGGCGCTCTCTCTTGCGACAGCCTCCCAAAGTCCAATACTAGCTGCCTGCACCACCGAGTACAGCTGGAGCCCGGCTCAGGAACTGCGAACGTCCAGGGATTCCTCCCACACCAAAAGTGCCAGGACCAAAAGCTCTTGCTGCTCTTCAAGGAGCCAGGCAACCCCATTCACAGCCCCACAAACGCTGGCGCTCTCTCTTGCGACAGCCTCCCAAAGTCCAATACTACCTGCCTGCACCACCGAGTACAGCTAGAGCCCGGCTCAGGAATTGTGAACGTCCAGGGATTCCTCCCACACCAAAGGGGCCAGGACCAAAAGCTCTTGCTGCTCTTCAAGGAGCCACGCAACCCCATTCACAGCCCCACAAACGATGGCGCTCTCTCTTGCGACAGCCTCCCAAAGTCCAATACTACCTGCCTGCACCCCTCGGTACAGCCGGAGCAAGGCTCAGCAATTGCGAACGTCCAGGGATTCCTCAAACACCAAAGGGGCCAGGACCAAAAGCTCTTGCTGCTCTTCAAGGAGCCAGGCAACCCCATTCACAGCCCCACAAACGATGGCGCTCTCTCTTGCGACAGCCTCCCAAAGTCCAATACTAGCTGCCTGCACCACCGACTACAGCCGGAGCCTGGCTCAAGAACTGCGAACGTCCGGGGATTCCTGCCACACCAAAGGGGCCAGGACCAAAAGCTCTTGCTGCTCTTTAAGGAGCCAGGCAACCCCATTCACAGCCCCACAAACGCTGGCGCTCTCTCTTGCGACAGCCTCCCAAAGTCCAATACTACCTGCCTGCACCCCTCGGTACAGACGGACCCCGGCTCAGCAACTGCGAACGTCCAGGGATTCCTGCCACACCAAACGGGCCAGCACCAAAAGCTCTTGCTGCTCTTCAAGGAGCCAGGCAACCCCATTCACAGCCCCACAAACGATGGCGCTCTCTCTTGCGACAGCCTCCCAAAGTCCAATACTAGCTGCCTGCACCACCGAGTACAGCCGGAGCCCGGCTCAGGAACTGCGAACGTCCGGGGATTCCTCCCACACCAAAGGGGCCAGGACCAAAAGCTCTTGCTGCTCTTTAAGGAGCCAGGCAACCCCATTCACAGCCCCACAAACGATGGCGCTCTCTCTTGCGACAGCCTCCCAAAGTCCAATACTACCTGCCGGCGCTGCTGCGTACAGCCGGAGCCCGGCTCAGCAACTGCAAACGTCCGGGGATTCCTCCCACACCAAAGGGGCCAGCACCAAAAGCTCTTGCTGCTCTTCAAGGAGCCAGGCAACCCCATTCACAGCCCCACAAACGATGGCGCTCTCTCTTGCGACAGCCTCCCAAAGTCCAATACTAGCTGCCTGCGCCGCTCGGTACAGCCGGAGCCCGGCTCAGCAATTGCGAACGTCCAGGGATTCCTCCCACACCAAAGGGGCCAGGACCAAAAGCTCTTGCTGCTCTTCAAGGAGCCAGGCAACCCCATTCACAGCCCCACAAACGATGGCGCTCTCTCTTGCGACAGCCTCCCAAAGTCCAATACTAGCTGCCTGCACCACCGAGTACAGCCGGAGCCCGGCTCAAGAACTGCGAACGTCCAGGGATTCCTGCCACACCAAAGGTGCCAGGACCAAAAGCTCTTGCTGCTCTTCAAGGAGCCAGGCAACCCCATTCACAGCCCCACAAACGATGGCGCTCTCTCTTGCGACAGCCTCCCAAAGTCCAATACTAGCTGCCTGCACCCCTCGGTACGGCCGGAGCCCGGCTCAGCAATTGCGAACATCCAGGGATTCCTGCCACACCAAAGGTGCCACGACCAAAAGCTCTTGCTGCTCTTCAAGGAGCCAGGCAACCCCATTCACAGCCCCACAAACGATGGCGCTCTCTCTTGCGACAGCCTCCCAAAGTCCAATACTAGCTGCCTGCACCCCTCGGTACGGCCGGAGCCCGGCTCAGCAATTGCGAACGTCCAGGGATTCCTGCCACACCAAAGGGGCCAGGACCAAAAGCTCTTGCTGCTCTTCAAGGAGCCAGGCAACCCCATTCACAGCCCCACAAACGATGGCGCTCTCTCTTGCGACAGCCTCCCAAAGTCCAATACTAGCTGCCTGCACCCCTCGGTACGGCCGGAGCCCGGCTCAGCAATTGCGAACGTCCAGGGATTCCTCCCACACCAAAGGGGCCAAGACCAAAAGCTCTTGCTGCTCTTCAAGGAGCCAGGCAACCCCATTCACAGCCCCACAAACGATGGCGCTCTCTCTTGCAACAGCCTCCCAAAGTCCAATACTAGCTGCCTGCACCACCGAGTACAGCCGGAGCCCGGCTCAGGAACTGCAAACGTCCAGGGATTCCTCCCACACCAAAGGGGGCAGGACCAAAAGCTCTTGTTGCTCTTCAAGGAGCCAGGCAACCCCATTCACAGCCTCACAAACGATGGCGCTCTCTCTTGCGACAGCCTCCCAAAGTCCAATACTAGCTACCTGCACCACCGACTACAGCCGGAGCCCGGCTCAGCAATTGCGAACGTCCAGGGATTCCTCCCACACCAAAGGTGCCAGGACCAAAAGCTCTTGCTGCTCTTTAAGGAGCCAGGCAACCCCAGTCACAGCCCCACAAACGATGGCGCTCTCTCTTGCGACAGCCTCCCAAAGTCCAATACTAGCTGCCTGCACCCCTCGGTACAGCCGGAGCCCGGCTCAGCAATTGCAAACGTCCAGGGATTCCTGCCACACCAAAGGTGCCAGGACCAAAAGCTCTTGCTGCTCTTCAAGGAGCCAGGCAACCCCATTCACAGCCCCACAAACGATGGCGCTCTCTCTTGTGACAGCCTCCCAAAGTCCAATACTACCTGCCTGCACCCCTCGGTACAGCCGGAGCAAGGCTCAGCAATTGCGAACGTCCAGGGATTCCTCCCACACCAAAGGGGCCAGGACCAAAAGCTCTAGCTGCTCTTCAAGGAGCCAGGCAACCCCATTCACAGCCCCACAAACGCTGGCGCTCTCTCTTGCGACAGCCTCCCAAAGTCCAATACTAGCTGCCTGCGCCGCTGAGTACGGCCGGAGCCCGGCCCAGCAATTGCGAACGTCCAGGGATTCCTCCCACACCAAAGGGGCCAGGACCAAAAGCTCTTGCTGCTCTTCAAGGAGCCAGGCAACCCCATTCACAGCCCCACAAACGCTGGCGCTCTCTCTTGCGACAGCCTCCCAAAGTCCAATACTAGCTGCCTGCACCCCTCGGTACAGCCGGAGCCAGGCTCAGCAATTGCGAACGTCCAGGGATTCCTCCCACACCAAAGGGGCCAGGACCAAAAGCTCTTGCTGCTCTTCAAGGAGCCAGGCAACCCCATTCACAGCCCCACAAACGATGGCGCTCTCTCTTGCGACAGCCTCCCAAAGTCCAATACTACCTGCCTGCACCACCGACTACAGCCGGAGCCCGGCTCAGCAATTGCAAACGTCCAGGGATTCCTCCCACACCAAAGGGGCCAGGACCAAAAGCTCTTGCTGCTCTTCAAGGAGCCAGGCAACCCCATTCACAGCCCCAAACACGATGGCGCTCTCTCTTGTGACAGCCTCCCAAAGTCCAATACTACCTGCCTGCACCCCTCGGTACAGCCGGAGCAAGGCTCAGCAATTGCGAACGTCCAGGGATTCCTCCCACACCAAAGGGGCCAGGACCAAAAGCTCTTGCTGCTCTTCAAGGAGCCAGGCAACCCCATTCACAGCCCCACAAACGCTGGTGCTCTCTCTTGCGACAGCCCCCAAAGTCCAATACTAGCTGACTGCACCACCGAGTATAGCTGGAGCCCGGCTCAGGAACCGCGAATGTCCGGGGATTCCTCCCACACCAAAGGGGCCAGGACCAAAAGCTCTTGCTGCTCTTCAAGGAGCCAGGCAACCCCATTCACAGCCCCACAAACGATGGCGCTCTCTCTTGCGACAGCCTCCCAAAGTCCAATACTAGCTGCCTGCGCCGCTGAGTACGGCCGGAGCCCGGCTCAGCAATTGTGAACGTCCAGGGATTCCTGCCACACCAAAGGGGCCAGGACCAAAAGCTCTTGCTGCTCTTCAAGGAGCCAGGCAACCCCATTCACAGCCCCACAAACGATGGCGCTCTCTCTTGTGACAGCCTCCCAAAGTCCAATACTAGCTGCCTGCACCCCTCGGTACGGCCGGAGCCCGGCTCAGCAATTGCGAACGTCCAGGGATTCCTCCCACACCAAAGGGGCCAAGACCAAAAGCTCTTGCTGCTCTTCAAGGAGCCAGGCAACCCCATTCACAGCCCCACAAACGATGGCGCTCTCTCTTGCGACAGCCTCCCAAAGTCCAATACTAGCTGCCTGCACCACCGACTACAGCCGGAGCCCGGCTCAGGAACTGCAAACGTCCAGGGATTCCTCCCACACCAAAGGGGCCAGCACCAAAAGCTCTTGTTGCTCTTCAAGGAGCCAGGCAACCCCATTCACAGCCCCACAAACGATGGTGCTCTCTCTTGCGACAGCCTCCCAAAGTCCAATACTAGCTACCTGCACCACCGACTACAGCCGGAGCCCGGCTCAGCAATTGCGAACGTCCAGGGATTCCTCCCACACCAAAGGTGCCACGACCAAAAGCTCTTGCTGCTCTTCAAGGAGCCAGGCAACCCCATTCACAGCCCCACAAACGCGGGCGCTCTCTCTTGCGACAGCCTCCCAAAGTCTAATACTACCTGCCTGCACCCCTCGGTACGGCCGGAGCCCGGCTCAGCAATTGCGAACGTCCAGGGATTCCTGCCACACCAAAGGGGCCAGGACCAAAAGCTCTTGCTGCTCTTCAAGGAGCCATGCAACCCCATTCACAGCCCCACAAACGATGGCGCTCTCTCTTGCGACAGCCTCCCAAAGTCCAATAATAGCTGCCTGCACCCCTCGGTACGGCCGGAGCCCGGCTCAGCAATTGCAAACGTCCAGGGATTCCTCCCACACCAAAGGGGCCAGGACCAAAAGCTCTTGCTGCTCTTCAAGGAGCCAGGCAACCCCATTCACAGCCCCACAAACGATGGCGCTCTCTCTTGCGACAGCCTCCCAAAGTCCAATACTAGCTGCCTGCACCCCTCGGTACGGCCGGAGCCCGGCTCAGCAATTGCAAACGTCCAGGGATTCCTCCCACACCAAAGGGGCCAGGACCAAAAGCTCTTGCTGCTCTTCAAGGAGCCAGGCAACCCCATTCACAGCCCCACAAACGATGGCGCTCTCTCTTGCGACAGCCTCCCAAAGTCCAATACTAGCTGCCTGCACCCCTCGGTACAGCCGGAGCAAGGCTCAGCAATTGCGAACGTCCAGGGATTCCTGCCACACCAAAGGTGCCAGGACCAAAAGCTCTTGCTGCTCTTCAAGGAGCCAGGCAACCCCATTCACAGCCCCACAAACGCTGGCGCTCTCTCTTGCGACAGCCTCCCAAAGTCCAATACTACCTGCCTGCACCCCTCGGTACAGCCGGAGCCCGGCTCAGCAATTGCGAACGTCCAGGGATTCCTCCCACACCAAAGGGGCCAGGACCAAAAGCTCTAGCTGCTCTTCAAGGAGCCAGGCAACCCCATTCACAGCCCCACAAACGCTGGCGCTCTCTCTTGCGACAGCCTCCCAAAGTCCAATACTAGCTGCCTGCACCACCGACTACAGCCGGAGCCTGGCTCAAGAACTGCGAACGTCCGGGGATTCCTGCCACACCAAAGGGGCCAGGACCAAAAGCTCTTGCTGCTCTTTAAGGAGCCAGGCAACCCCATTCACAGCCCCACAAACGCTGGCGCTCTCTCTTGCGACAGCCTCCCAAAGTCCAATACTACCTGCCTGCACCCCTCGGTACAGACGGACCCCGGCTCAGCAACTGCGAACGTCCAGGGATTCCTCCCACACCAAAGGGGCCAGGACCAAAAGCTCTTGCTGCTCTTCAAGGAGCCAGGCAACCCCATTCACAGCCCCACAAACGCTGGCGCTCTCTCTTGCGACAGCCTCCCAAAGTCCAATACTAGCTGCCTGCACCCCTCGGTACAGCCGGAGCCCGGCTCAGCAATTGCGAACGTCCAGGGATTCCTCCCACACCAAAGGGGCCAGGACCAAAAGCTCTTGCTGCTCTTCAAGGAGCCACGCAACCCCATTCACAGTCCCACAAACGCTGGCGCTCTCTCTTGCGACAGCCTCCCAAAGTCCAATACTAGCTGCCTGCGCCGCTGAGTACAGCCGGAGCCCGGCTCAGCAATTGCAAACGTCCAGGGATTCCTCCCACACCAAAGGGGCCAGGACCAAAAGCTCTTGCTGCTCTTCAAGGAGCCAGGCAACCCCATTCACAGCCCCACAAACGATGGCGCTCTCTCTTGCGACAGCCTCCCAAAGTCCAATACTAGCTGCCTGCGCCGCTCGGTACAGCCGGAGCCCGGCTCAGCAATTGTGAACGTCCAGGGATTCCTGCCACACCAAAGGTGCCAGGACCAAAAGCTCTTGCTGCTCTTCAAGGAGCCAGGCAACCCCATTCACAGCCCCACAAACGATGGCGCTCTCTCTTGCGACAGCCTCCCAAAGTCCAATACTAGCTGCCTGCGCCGCTCGGTACAGCCGGAGCCCGGCTCAGCAATTGCGAACGTCCAGGGATTCCTCCCACACCAAAGGGGCCAGGACCAAAAGCTCTTGCTGCTCTTCAAGGAGCCAGGCAACCCCATTCACAGCCCCACAAACGATGGCGCTCTCTCTTGCGACAGCCTCCCAAAGTCCAATACTAGCTGCCTGCACCCCTCGGTACGGCCGGAGCCCGGCTCAGCAATTGCAAACGTCCAGGGATTCCTGCCACACCAAAGGTGCCAGGACCAAAAGCTCTTGCTGCTTTTCAAGGAGCCAGGCAACCCCATTCACAGCCCCACAAACGATGGCGCTCTCTCTTGCGACAGCCTCCCAAAGTCCAATACTAGCTGCCTGCGCCGCTCGGTACAGCCGGAGCCCGGCTCAGCAATTGTGAACGTCCAGGGATTCCTGCCACACCAAAGGGGCCAGGACCAAAAGCTCTTGCTGCTCTTCAAGGAGCCAGGCAACCCCATTCACAGCCCCACAAACGCTGGCGCTCTCTCTTGCGACAGCCTCCCAAAGTCCAATACTAGCTGCCTGCACCACCGAGTACAGCTGGAGCCCGGCTCAGGAACTGCGAACGTCCAGGGATTCCTCCCACACCAAAAGTGCCAGGACCAAAAGCTCTTGCTGCTCTTCAAGGAGCCAGGCAACCCCATTCACAGCCCCACAAACGATGGCGCACTCTCTTGCAACAGCCTCCCAAAGTCCAATACTAGCTGCCTGCACCACCGAGTACAGCCGGAGCCTGGCTCAAGAACTGCGAACGTCCGGGGATTCCTCCCACACCAAAGGGGCCAGGACCAAAAGCTCTTGCTGCTCTTCAAGGAGCCACGCAACCCCATTCACAGCCCCACAAACGATGGCACTCTCTCTTGCGACAGCCTCCCAAAGTCCAATACTAGCTGCCTGCACCCCTCGGTACAGCCGGAGCCCGGCTCAGGAACTGCGAACGTCCGGGGATTCCTCCCACACCAAAGGGGCCAGGACCAAAAGCTCTTGCTGCTCTTCAAGGAGCCAGGCAACCCCATTCACAGCCCCACAAACGATGGCGCTCTCTCTTGCGACAGCCTCCCAAAGTCCAATACTAGCTGCCTGCGCGGCTCGATACAGCCGGAGCCCGGCTCAGCAATTGCGAACGTCCAGGGATTCCTCCCACACCAAAGGGGCCAGGACCAAAAGCTCTTGCTGCTCTTCAAGGAGCCAGGCAACCCCATTCACAGCCCCACAAACGATGGCGCTCTCTCTTGCGACAGCCTCCCAAAGTCCAATACTAGCTGCCTGCACCACCGAGTACAGCCGGAGCCCGGCTCAGGAACCGCGAATGTCCGGGGATTCCTGCCACACCAAAGGGGCCAGGACCAAAAGCTCTTGCTGCTCTTCAAGGAGCCAGGCAACCCCATTCACAGCCCCACAAACGCTGGCGCTCTCTCTTGCGACAGCCTCCCAAAGTCCAATACTACCTGCCTGCGCTGCTGCGTACAGCCGGAGCCCGGCTCAGCAATTGCGAACGTCCAGGGATTCCTCCCACACCAAAGGGGCCAGCACCAAAAGCTCTTGCTGCTCTTCAAGGAGCCAGGCAACCCCATTCACAGCCCCACAAACGCTGGCGCTCTCTCTTGCGACAGCCTCCCAAAGTCCAATACTAGCTGCCTGCACCACCGACTACAGCCGGAGCCTGGCTCAAGAACTGCGAACGTCCGGGGATTCCTGCCACACCAAAGGGGCCAGGACCAAAAGCTCTTGCTGCTCTTTAAGGAGCCAGGCAACCCCATTCACAGCCCCACAAACGCTGGCGCTCTCTCTTGCGACAGCCTCCCAAAGTCCAATACTACCTGCCTGCACCCCTCGGTACAGACGGACCCCGGCTCAGCAACTGCGAACGTCCAGGGATTCCTCCCACACCAAAGGGGCCAGGACCAAAAGCTCTTGCTGCTCTTCAAGGAGCCAGGCAACCCCATTCACAGCCCCACAAACGATGGCGCTCTCTCTTGCGACAGCCTCCCAAAGTCCAATACTAGCTGCCTGCACCCCTCAGTACGGCCGGAGCCCGGCTCAGCAATTGCGAACGTCCAGGGATTCCTCCCACACCAAAGGGGCCAGGACCAAAAGCTCTTGCTGCTCTTCAAGGAGCCACGCAACCCCATTCACAGCCCCACAAACGCTGGCGCTCTCTCTTGCGACAGCCTCCCAAAGTCCAATACTAGCTGCCTGCGCCGCTGAGTACAGCCGGAGCCCGGCTCAGCAATTGCAAACGTCCAGGGATTCCTCCCACACCAAAGGGGCCAGGACCAAAAGCTCTTGCTGCTCTTCAAGGAGCCAGGCAACCCCATTCACAGCCCCACAAACGATGGCGCTCTCTCTTGCGACAGCCTCCCAAAGTCCAATACTAGCTGCCTGCGCCGCTCGGTACAGCCGGAGCCCGGCTCAGCAATTGTGAACGTCCAGGGATTCCTGCCACACCAAAGGGGCCAGGACCAAAAGCTCTTGCTGCTCTTCAAGGAGCCAGGCAACCCCATTCACAGCCCCACAAACGATGGCGCTCTCTCTTGCGACAGCCTCCCAAAGTCCAATACTAGCTGCCTGCGCCGCTCGGTACAGCCGGAGCCCGGCTCAGCAATTGCGAACGTCCAGGGATTCCTCCCACACCAAAGGGGCCAGGACCAAAAGCTCTTGCTGCTCTTCAAGGAGCCAGGCAACCCCATTCACAGCCCCACAAACGATGGCGCTCTCTCTTGCGACAGCCTCCCAAAGTCCAATACTAGCTGCCTGCACCCCTCGGTACGGCCGGAGCCCGGCTCAGCAATTGCAAACGTCCAGGGATTCCTGCCACACCAAAGGTGCCAGGACCAAAAGCTCTTGCTGCTTTTCAAGGAGCCAGGCAACCCCATTCACAGCCCCACAAACGATGGCGCTCTCTCTTGCGACAGCCTCCCAAAGTCCAATACTAGCTGCCTGCGCCGCTCGGTACAGCCGGAGCCCGGCTCAGCAATTGTGAACGTCCAGGGATTCCTGCCACACCAAAGGGGCCAGGACCAAAAGCTCTTGCTGCTCTTCAAGGAGCCAGGCAACCCCATTCACAGCCCCACAAACGCTGGCGCTCTCTCTTGCGACAGCCTCCCAAAGTCCAATACTAGCTGCCTGCACCACCGAGTACAGCTGGAGCCCGGCTCAGGAACTGCGAACGTCCAGGGATTCCTCCCACACCAAAAGTGCCAGGACCAAAAGCTCTTGCTGCTCTTCAAGGAGCCAGGCAACCCCATTCACAGCCCCACAAACGATGGCGCTCTCTCTTGCAACAGCCTCCCAAAGTCCAATACTAGCTGCCTGCACCACCGAGTACAGCCGGAGCCTGGCTCAAGAACTGCGAACGTCCGAGGATTCCTCCCACACCAAAGGGGCCAGGACCAAAAGCTCTTGCTGCTCTTCAAGGAGCCAGGCAACCCCATTCACAGCCCCACAAACAATGGCGCTCTCTCTTGCGACAGCCTCCCAAAGTCCAATACTAGCTGCCTGCACCCCTCGGTACAGCCGGAGCCCGGCTCAGCAACTGCGAACGTCCGGGAATTCCTGCCACACCAAAGGGGCCAGGACCAAAAGCTCTTGCTGCTCTTTAAGGAGCCAGGCAACCCCATTCACAGCCCCACAAACGCTGGCGCTCTCTCTTGCGACAGCCTCCCAAAGTCCAATACTACCTGCCTGCACCCCTCGGTACAGACGGACCCCGGCTCAGCAACTGCGAACGTCCAGGGATTCCTCCCACACCAAAGGGGCCAGGACCAAAAGCTCTTGCTGCTCTTCAAGGAGCCAGGCAACCCCATTCACAGCCCCACAAACGCTGGCGCTCTCTCTTGCGACAGCCTCCCAAAGTCCAATACTAGCTGCCTGCACCCCTCAGTACGGCCGGAGCCCGGCTCAGCAATTGCGAACGTCCAGGGATTCCTCCCACACCAAAGGGGCCAGGACCAAAAGCTCTTGCTGCTCTTCAAGGAGCCACGCAACCCCATTCACAGCCCCACAAACGCTGGCGCTCTCTCTTGCGACAGCCTCCCAAAGTCCAATACTAGCTGCCTGCGCCGCTGAGTACAGCCGGAGCCCGGCTCAGCAATTGCAAACGTCCAGGGATTCCTCCCACACCAAAGGGGCCAGGACCAAAAGCTCTTGCTGCTCTTCAAGGAGCCAGGCAACCCCATTCACAGCCCCACAAACGATGGCGCTCTCTCTTGCGACAGCCTCCCAAAGTCCAATACTAGCTGCCTGCGCCGCTCGGTACAGCCGGAGCCCGGCTCAGCAATTGTGAACGTCCAGGGATTCCTGCCACACCAAAGGGGCCAGGACCAAAAGCTCTTGCTGCTCTTCAAGGAGCCAGGCAACCCCATTCACAGCCCCACAAACGCTGGCGCTCTCTCTTGCGACAGCCTCCCAAAGTCCAATACTAGCTGCCTGCGCCGCTCGGTACAGCCGGAGCCCGGCTCAGCAATTGCGAACGTCCAGGGATTCCTCCCACACCAAAGGGGCCAGGACCAAAAGCTCTTGCTGCTCTTCAAGGAGCCAGGCAACCCCATTCACAGCCCCACAAACAATGGCGCTCTCTCTTGCGACAGCCTCCCAAAGTCCAATACTAGCTGCCTGCACCCCTCGGTACGGCCGGAGCCCGGCTCAGCAATTGCAAACGTCCAGGGATTCCTCCCACACCAAAGGGGCCAGGACCAAAAGCTCTTGCTGCTTTTCAAGGAGCCAGGCAACCCCATTCACAGCCCCACAAACGATGGCGCTCTCTCTTGCGACAGCCTCCCAAAGTCCAATACTAGCTGCCTGCGCCGCTCGGTACAGCCGGAGCCCGGCTCAGCAATTGTGAACGTCCAGGGATTCCTGCCACACCAAAGGGGCCAGGACCAAAAGCTCTTGCTGCTCTTCAAGGAGCCAGGCAACCCCATTCACAGCCCCACAAACGCTGGCGCTCTCTCTTGCGACAGCCTCCCAAAGTCCAATACTAGCTGCCTGCACCCCTCGGTACAGCCGGAGCAAGGCTCAGCAATTGCGAACGTCCAGGGATTCCTCCCACACCAAAGGGGCCAGGACCAAAAGCTCTTGCTGCTCTTCAAGGAGCCAGGCAACCCCATTCACAGCCCCACAAACGATGGCGCTCTCTCTTGCAACAGCCTCCCAAAGTCCAATACTAGCTGCCTGCACCACCGAGTACAGCCGGAGCCTGGCTCAAGAACTGCGAACGTCCGGGGATTCCTCCCACACCAAAGGGGCCAGGACCAAAAGCTCTTGCTGCTCTTCAAGGAGCCAGGCAACCCCATTCACAGCCCCACAAACAATGGCGCTCTCTCTTGCGACAGCCTCCCAAAGTCCAATACTAGCTGCCTGCACCCCTCGGTACAGCCGGAGCCCGGCTCAGCAACTGCGAACGTCCGGGAATTCCTGCCACACCAAAGGGGCCAGGACCAAAAGCTCTTGCTGCTCTTCAAGGAGCCAGGCAACCCCATTCACAGCCCCACAAACGATGGCGCTCTCTCTTGCGACAGCCTCCCAAAGTCCAATACTAGCTGCCTGCACCCCTCGGTACAGCCGGAGCCCGGCTCAGGAACTGCGAACGTCCGGGGATTCCTCCCACACCAAAGGGGCCAGGACCAAAAGCTCTTGCTGCTCTTCAAGGAGCCAGGCAACCCCATTCACAGCCCCACAAACGCTGGCGCTCTCTCTTGCGACAGCCTCCCAAAGTCCAATACTAGCTGCCTGCGCGGCTCGGTACAGCCGGAGCCCGGCTCAGCAATTGCGAACTTCCAGGGATTCCTCCCACACCAAAGGTGCCAGGACCAAAAGCTCTTGCTGCTCTTCAAGGAGGCAGGCAACTCCATTCACAGCCCCACAAACGCTGGCGCTCTCTCTTGCGACAGCCTCCCAAAGTCCAATACTAGCTGCCGGCGCTGCTGAGTACAGCCGGAGCCCGGCTCAGCAATTGTGAACGTCCAGGGATTCCTGCCACACCAAAGGTGCCAGGACCAAAAGCTCTTGCTGCTCTTCAAGGAGCCAGGCAACCCCATTCACAGCCCCACAAACGATGGCGCTCTCTCTTGCGACAGCCTCCCAAAGTCCAATACTACCTGCCTGCGCTGCTGCGTACAGCCGGAGCCCGGCTCAGCAATTGTGAACGTCCAGGGATTCCTGCCACACCAAAGGTGCCAGGACCAAAAGCTCTTGCTGCTCTTCAAGGAGCCAGGCAACCCCATTCACAGCCCCACAAACGCTGGTGCTCTCTCTTGCGACAGCCTCCCAAAGTCCAATACTAGCTGCCTGCACCACCGAGTACAGCTGGAGCCCGGCTCAGCAATTGCGAACTTCCAGGGATTCCTCCCACACCAAAGGGGCCAGGACCAAAAGCTCTTGCTGCTCTTCAAGGAGCCAGGCAACTCCATTCACAGCCCCACAAACGCTGGTGCTCTCTCTTGCGACAGCCTCCCAAAGTCCAATACTAGCTGCCTTTGCCGCTGAGTACAGCCGGAGCCCGGCTCAGCAATTGCGAACGTCCAGGGATTCCTGCCACACCAAAGGGGCCAGGACCAAAAGCTCTTGCTGCTCTTCAAGGAGCCAGGCAACCCCATTCACAGCCCCACAAACGATGGCGCTCTCTCTTGCGACAGCCTCCCAAAGTCCAATACTACCTGCCTGCGCCGCTCGGTACAGCCGGAGCCCGGCTCAGCAATTGCGAACGTCCAGGGATTCCTCCCACACCAAAGGGGCCAGGACCAAAAGCTCTTGCTGCTCTTCAAGGAGCCAGGCAACCCCATTCACAGCCCCACAAACGATGGCGCTCTCTCTTGCGACAGCCTCCCAAAGTCCAATACTAGCTGCCTGCACCACCGAGTACAGCTGGAGCCCGGCTCAGGAACTGCGAACGTCCAGGGATTCCTCCCACACCAAAAGTGCCAGGACCAAAAGCTCTTGCTGCTCTTCAAGGAGCCAGGCAACCCCATTCACAGCCCCACAAACGATGGCACTCTCTCTTGCGACAGCCTCCCAAAGTCCAATACTACCTGCCTGCACCACCGACTACAGCCGGAGCAAGGCTCAGCAATTGCGAACGTCCAGGGATTCCTCCCACACCAAAGGGGCCAGGACCAAAAGCTCTTGCTGCTCTTCAAGGAGCCAGGCAACCCCATTCACAGCCCCACAAACGATGGCGCTCTCTCTTGCGACAGCCTCCCAAAGTCCAATAATAGCTGCCTGCACACCTCGGTACGGCCGGAGCCCGGCTCAGAAATTGCGAACGTCCAGGGATTCCTCCCACACCAAAGGGGCCAGGACCAAAAGCTCTTGCTGCTCTTCAAGGAGCCACGCAACCCCATTCACAGCCCCACAAACGATGGCGCTCTCTCTTGAGACAGCCTCCCAAAGTCCAATACTAGCTGCCTGCACCCCTCGGTACGGCCGGAGCCCGGCTCAGCAATTGCGAACGTCCAGGGATTCCTCCCACACCAAAGGGGCCAGGACCAAAAGCTCTTGCTGCTCTTCAAGGAGCCACGCAACCCCATTCACAGCCCCACAAACGATGGCGCTCTCTCTTGTGACAGCCTCCCAAAGTCCAATACTAGCTGCCTGCACCACCGAGTACAGCCAGAGCCCGGCTCAGGAACTGCGAACGTCCAGGGATTCCTCCCACACCAAAGGGGCCAGGACCAAAAGCTCTTGCTGCTCTTCAAGGAGCCAGGCAACCCCATTCACAGCCCCACAAACGCTGGCGCTCTCTCTTGCGACAGCCTCCCAAAGTCCAATAATACCTGCCTGCACCCCTCGGTACGGCCGGAGCCCGGCTCAGCAACTGCGAACGTCCGGGGATTCCTCCCACACCAAAGGGGCCAGGACCAAAAGCTCTTGCTGCTCTTCAAGGAGCCAGGCAACCCCATTCACAGCCCCACAAACGATGGCGCTCTCTCTTGCGACAGCCTCCCAAAGTCCAATACTAGCTGCCTGCGCCGCTCGGTACAGCCGGAGCCCGGCTCAGCAATTGCGAACGTCCAGGGATTCCTCCCACACCAAAGGGGCCAGGACCAAAAGCTCTTGCTGCTCTTCAAGGAGCCAGGCAACCCCATTCACAGCCCCACAAACGATGGCGCTCTCTCTTGCGACAGCCTCCCAAAGTCCAATACTAGCTGCCTGCACCACCGAGTACAGCCGGAGCCCGGCTCAAGAACTGCGAACGTCCAGGGATTCCTGCCACACCAAAGGTGCCAGGACCAAAAGCTCTTGCTGCTCTTCAAGGAGCCAGGCAACCCCATTCACAGCCCCACAAACGATGGCGCTCTCTCTTGCGACAGCCTCCCAAAGTCCAATACTAGCTGCCTGCACCCCTCGGTACGGCCGGAGCCCGGCTCAGCAATTGCGAACATCCAGGGATTCCTGCCACACCAAAGGGGCCAGGACCAAAAGCTCTAGCTGCTCTTCAAGGAGCCAGGCAACCCCATTCACAGCCCCACAAACGCTGGCGCTCTCTCTTGCGAGAGCCTCCCAAAGTCCAATACTAGCTGCCTGCACCCCTCGGTACGGCCGGAGCCTGGCTCAGCAATTGCGAACGTCCAGGGATTCCTGCCACACCAAAGGGGCCAGGACCAAAAGCTCTTGCTGCTCTTCAAGGAGCCAGGCAACCCCATTCACAGCCCCACAAACGATGGCGCTCTCTCTTGCGACAGCCTCCCAAAGTCCAATACTAGCTGCCTGCACCCCTCGGTACGGCCGGAGCCCGGCTCAGCAATTGCGAACGTCCAGGGATTCCTCCCACACCAAAGGGGCCAAGACCAAAAGCTCTTGCTGCTCTTCAAGGAGCCAGGCAACCCCATTCACAGCCCCACAAACGATGGCGCTCTCTCTTGCGACAGCCTCCCAAAGTCCAATACTACCTGCCTGCACCACCGACTACAGCCGGAGCCCGGCTCAGGAACTGCAAACGTCCAGGGATTCCTCCCACACCAAAGGTGCCAGGACCAAAAGCTCTTGTTGCTCTTCAAGGAGCCAGGCAACCCCATTCACAGCCTCACAAACGATGGCGCTCTCTCTTGCGACAGCCTCCCAAAGTCCAATACTACCTGCCTGCACCACCGACTACAGCCGGAGCCCGGCTCAGCAATTGCGAACGTCCAGGGATTCCTCCCACACCAAAGGTGCCACGACCAAAAGCTCTTGCTGCTCTTCAAGGAGCCAGGCAACCCCATTCACAGCCCCACAAACGCGGGCGCTCTCTCTTGCGACAGCCTCCCAAAGTCTAATACTACCTGCCTGCACCCCTCGGTACGGCCGGAGCCCGGCTCAGCAATTGCGAACGTCCAGGGATTCCTGCCACACCAAAGGGGCCAGGACCAAAAGCTCTTGCTGCTCTTCAAGGAGCCATGCAACCCCATTCACAGCCCCACAAACGATGGCGCTCTCTCTTGCGACAGCCTCCCAAAGTCCAATAATAGCTGCCTGCACCCCTCGGTACGGCCGGAGCCCGGCTCAGCAATTGCAAACGTCCAGGGATTCCTCCCACACCAAAGGGGCCAGGACCAAAAGCTCTTGCTGCTCTTCAAGGAGCCAGGCAACCCCATTCACAGCCCCACAAACGATGGCGCTCTCTCTTGCGACAGCCTCCCAAAGTCCAATACTAGCTGCCTGCACCCCTCGGTACGGCCGGAGCCCGGCTCAGCAATTGTGAACGTCCAGGGATTCCTCCCACACCAAAGGGGCCAGGACCAAAAGCTCTTGCTGCTCTTCAAGGAGCCAGGCAACCCCATTCACAGCCCCACAAACGATGGCGCTCTCTCTTGCGACAGCCTCCCAAAGTCCAATACTACCTGCCTGCACCCCTCGGTACAGCCGGAGCCCGGCTCAGCAATTGCAAACGTCCAGGGATTCCTGCCACACCAAAGGGGCCAGGACCAAAAGCTCTTGCTGCTCTTCAAGGAGCCAGGCAACCCCATTCACAGCCCCACAAACGATGGCGCTCTCTCTTGTGACAGCCTCCCAAAGTCCAATACTACCTGCCTGCACCCCTCGGTACAGCCGGAGCAAGGCTCAGCAATTGCGAACGTCCAGGGATTCCTCCCACACCAAAGGGGCCAGGACCAAAAGCTCTTGCTGCTCTTCAAGGAGCCACGCAACCCCATTCACAGCCCCACAAACGCTGGCGCTCTCTCTTGCGACAGCCTCCCAAAGTCCAATACTAGCTGCCTGCGCCGCTGAGTACAGCCGGAGCCCGGCTCAGCAATTGCAAACGTCCAGGGATTCCTCCCACACCAAAGGGGCCAGGACCAAAAGCTCTTGCTGCTCTTCAAGGAGCCAGGCAACCCCATTCACAGCCCCACAAACGCTGGCGCTCTCTCTTGCGACAGCCTCCCAAAGTCCAATACTAGCTGCCTGCGCCGCTCGGTACAGCCGGAGCCCGGCTCAGCAATTGTGAACGTCCAGGGATTCCTGCCACACCAAAGGGGCCAGGACCAAAAGCTCTTGCTGCTCTTCAAGGAGCCAGGCAACCCCATTCACAGCCCCACAAACGATGGCGCTTTCTCTTGCGACAGCCTCCCAAAGTCCAATACTAGCTGCCTGCGCCGCTCGGTACAGCCGGAGCCCGGCTCAGCAATTGCGAACGTCCAGGGATTCCTCCCACACCAAAGGGGCCAGGACCAAAAGCTCTTGCTGCTCTTCAAGGAGCCAGGCAACCCCATTCACAGCCCCACAAACGATGGCGCTCTCTCTTGCGACAGCCTCCCAAAGTCCAATACTAGCTGCCTGCACCCCTCGGTACGGCCGGAGCCCGGCTCAGCAATTGCAAACGTCCAGGGATTCCTGCCACACCAAAGGGGCCAGGACCAAAAGCTCTTGCTGCTCTTCAAGGAGCCAGGCAACCCCATTCACAGCCCCACAAACGATGGCGCTCTCTCTTGCGACAGCCTCCCAAAGTCCAATACTAGCTGCCTGCGCCGCTCGGTACAGCCGGAGCCCGGCTCAGCAATTGCGAACGTCCAGGGATTCCTCCCACACCAAAGGGGCCAGGACCAAAAGCTCTTGCTGCTCTTCAAGGAGCCAGGCAACCCCATTCACAGCCCCACAAACGCTGGCGCTCTCTCTTGCGACAGCCTCCCAAAGTCCAATACTAGCTGCCTGCACCACCGAGTACAGCTGGAGCCCGGCTCAGGAACTGCGAACGTCCAGGGATTCCTCCCACACCAAAAGTGCCAGGACCAAAAGCTCTTGCTGCTCTTCAAGGAGCCAGGCAACCCCATTCACAGCCCCACAAACGATGGCGCTCTCTCTTGCAACAGCCTCCCAAAGTCCAATACTAGCTGCCTGCACCACCGAGTACAGCCGGAGCCTGGCTCAAGAACTGCAAACGTCCGGGGATTCCTCCCACACCAAAGGGGCCAGGACCAAAAGCTCTTGCTGCTCTTCAAGGAGCCAGGCAACCCCATTCACAGCCCCACAAACGATGGCGCTCTCTCTTGCGACAGCCTCCCAAAGTCCAATACTAGCTGCCTGCACCCCTCGGTACAGCCGGAGCCCGGCTCAGCAACTGCGAACGTCCGGGAATTCCTGCCACACCAAAGGGGCCAGGACCAAAAGCTCTTGCTGCTCTTCAAGGAGCCAGGCAACCCCATTCACAGCCCCACAAACGATGGCGCTCTCTCTTGCGACAGCCTCCCAAAGTCCAATACTAGCTGCCTGCACCCCTCGGTACAGCCGGAGCCCGGCTCAGCAACTGCGAACGTCCGGGAATTCCTGCCACACCAAAGGGGCCAGGACCAAAAGCTCTTGCTGCTCTTCAAGGAGCCAGGCAACCCCATTCACAGCCCCACAAACGATGGCGCTCTGTCTTGCGACAGCCTCCCAAAGTCTAATACTACCTGCCTGCACCCCTCGGTACGGCCGGAGCCCGGCTCAGCAATTGCGAACGTCCAGGGATTCCTGCCACACCAAAGGGGCCAGGACCAAAAGCTCTTGCTGCTCTTCAAGGAGCCAGGCAACCCCATTCACAGCCCCACAAACGATGGCGCTCTCTCTTGCGACAGCCTCCCAAAGTCCAATAATAGCTGCCTGCACCCCTCGGTACGGCCGGAGCCCGGCTCAGCAATTGCAAACGTCCAGGGATTCCTCCCACACCAAAGGGGCCAGGACCAAAAGCTCTTGCTGCTCTTCAAGGAGCCAGGCAACCCCATTCACAGCCCCACAAACGATGGCGCTCTCTCTTGCGACAGCCTCCCAAAGTCCAATACTAGCTGCCTGCACCCCTCGGTACGGCCGGAGCCCGGCTCAGCAATTGTGAACGTCCAGGGATTCCTCCCACACCAAAGGGGCCAGGACCAAAAGCTCTTGCTGCTCTTCAAGGAGCCAGGCAACCCCATTCACAGCCCCACAAACGATGGCGCTCTCTCTTGCGACAGCCTCCCAAAGTCCAATACTAGCTGCCTGCACCACCGAGTACAGCCGGAGCCCGGCTCAGCAATTGCAAACGTCCAGGGATTCCTGCCACACCAAAGGGGCCAGGACCAAAAGCTCTTGCTGCTCTTCAAGGAGCCAGGCAACCCCATTCACAGCCCCACAAACGATGGCGCTCTCTCTTGTGACAGCCTCCCAAAGTCCAATACTACCTGCCTGCACCCCTCGGTACAGCCGGAGCAAGGCTCAGCAATTGCGAACGTCCAGGGATTCCTCCCACACCAAAGGGGCCAGGACCAAAAGCTCTTGCTGCTCTTCAAGGAGCCACGCAACCCCATTCACAGCCCCACAAACGCTGGCGCTCTCTCTTGCGACAGCCTCCCAAAGTCCAATACTAGCTGCCTGCGCCGCTGAGTACAGCCGGAGCCCGGCTCAGCAATTGCAAACGTCCAGGGATTCCTCCCACACCAAAGGGGCCAGGACCAAAAGCTCTTGCTGCTCTTCAAGGAGCCAGGCAACCCCATTCACAGCCCCACAAACGCTGGCGCTCTCTCTTGCGACAGCCTCCCAAAGTCCAATACTAGCTGCCTGCGCCGCTCGGTACAGCCGGAGCCCGGCTCAGCAATTGTGAACGTCCAGGGATTCCTGCCACACCAAAGGGGCCAGGACCAAAAGCTCTTGCTGCTCTTCAAGGAGCCAGGCAACCCCATTCACAGCCCCACAAACGATGGCGCTCTCTCTTGCGACAGCCTCCCAAAGTCCAATACTAGCTGCCTGCGCCGCTCGGTACAGCCGGAGCCCGGCTCAGCAATTGCGAACGTCCAGGGATTCCTCCCACACCAAAGGGGCCAGGACCAAAAGCTCTTGCTGCTCTTCAAGGAGCCAGGCAACCCCATTCACAGCCCCACAAACGATGGCGCTCTCTCTTGCGACAGCCTCCCAAAGTCCAATACTAGCTGCCTGCACCCCTCGGTACGGCCGGAGCCCGGCTCAGCAATTGCAAACGTCCAGGGATTCCTGCCACACCAAAGGGGCCAGGACCAAAAGCTCTTGCTGCTCTTCAAGGAGCCAGGCAACCCCATTCACAGCCCCACAAACGATGGCGCTCTCTCTTGCGACAGCCTCCCAAAGTCCAATACTAGCTGCCTGCGCCGCTCGGTACAGCCGGAGCCCGGCTCAGCAATTGTGAACGTCCAGGGATTCCTGCCACACCAAAGGGGCCAGGACCAAAAGCTCTTGCTGCTCTTCAAGGAGCCAGGCAACCCCATTCACAGCCCCACAAACGATGGCGCTCTCTCTTGCGACAGCCTCCCAAAGTCCAATACTAGCTGCCTGCACCACCGAGTACAGCTGGAGCCCGGCTCAGGAACTGCGAACGTCCAGGGATTCCTCCCACACCAAAAGTGCCAGGACCAAAAGCTCTTGCTGCTCTTCAAGGAGCCAGGCAACCCCATTCACAGCCCCACAAACGATGGCGCTCTCTCTTGCAACAGCCTCCCAAAGTCCAATACTAGCTGCCTGCACCACCGAGTACAGCCGGAGCCTGGCTCAAGAACTGC